>NC_088113.1:17934017-18234840 GCF_036370855.1 Dromaius novaehollandiae
ATTTTCTCTTAAACATAATTATAAGTGCTTTGCAACCTTTTTATTATCAAAGTGGATAAATATTAGGAGGCAGGTGGCTATGTGGAGTCTTTATTAAAACTGAGCAGTAAATAGAGATAGAATTTGACTTCAAGCCAGGAAACTGTCTTTTTTTTTTTTTTTTTTTTTTTTTTTTTAATTCTTGACGACAGCAGGCATGGTAAGAACTCTTATCCTGGTATCGTAAGATACCTGTTATGAGTATAGCTTTAGGAAATTCATAGCATAAATTCTGACTTTATAAAAGCTATTTTAATTTTGGGGTCTAATCTGATAACTCGTAATAGTCTGCTAGCTTTAAAGGAACAGTTCTGTAAGCTGTTTGCATGAGCTAGTGCTGCAGGATTTGAGTATGTGAAGAATTGGTGGTGGACATAAAAACCAGAGTTGTTTAACATGGTAGTACTCTGCACTAGGTTAGTGAGCTGTTGTTGTCCTTGGGGCTTTTTTGCAATATGATTATCATCATAACTGTTCAGGGGTCTCCATGAAAATGATTTGTGAGATACTTTGTACAGAGTAAATGTAAAACTATACCAGCAAAGGGAGAATGAACGCACAGAAACATATGTTTAGAAGTGCCTGTAAGTAGGAAAATCAATAAACTAAACCTTTAACTATTTTTTTTCTGTTTTAATGGTTTTCTCCAGTGAAGTTATATGCCATAATTGTCTTTGTATTCTTAAATTTCAGTGATCAACTTGTTTACATTGTATTTACATGATGATGAGAAATGTTAAAGTATACTTAATTGTATCTTCAAAGTACAAAGTTTGGTTGAAAGATAAATGTTCATAGATGGTTAATTTTGTATCTACTGACACTTGCGTCCAAAGCTACTGTGTTGCATCCAAAGCTACTGTGTTTGGAGCTATTGATTACGTCCCACCTTGCCACTTTAGAAATATGGAAAAACAAATGTTCAGGAAACTAGTAAGAAGCAACTGGTTTTACAAAGCAGTACTGATTTACTAATTTTTTTTCTAACGGTGTGGCTAGAAATGAGCTGGTGTATCAGTCACGATCACGTGTGGCATTATGCATCATGAATGTGGAAGGCATATAAAAAAAAGAATTTTATCATCTTTTACAATTGTGGACAATGAGAGGGTTTCCAAGGGAAGGCTATGTAGTTTAAAGAATGTTGTAACAGATGCACTCAAGTGGGAAAATGTCTCAAATATTGATAAAAAGTTGGAGAACAATTACAGAATTCTATGGGAATTTCAATTAAGTGTTTTACACCAGAAAATACTAATTTGATGGAATCAGGTTTCCTCACTTTTTTTGTTAGGTTTGGTAACAGTTCTGCAAGTCAGCATCCTTGTCTGTAGAACAGAATTTGTGGCCAGAGTGAGACTGGGAATAGCCATCAGTTTTGTACGTGGTTAATCACTATACTGCTAAGAGTATTTTCGATCCAGTTTCATTTATACAAGTTTCATGTTCAATAAATCATGCTTCTGATTGAAGGGCCTTGTGATGGGGCATACTCAGGGTGTGGAACAGTTTTTTTGTAGCTTGTTCTGATGCAGAAAGAAACAGATTTTGTAGCCTTAATTTTGTAACAAACCAGAAACCTAGCATCTCAGTTGGCCCTAATTCTTATGAAGTATCACCAAAAATCTGTAGGCCTGGGAAAACAGAACATGATACCATCTGCCATTAAATCTATTTGGCTGATGTGTTCAAAGCTAAACTTTCAGATGTGCAGTTTGCTGCCACTGTTGTTTAAAGAGCTTAGCCGAACTTATTTTTAAAGCAATCAGCCTCATCTACTTCACTTCTGGGGTACTCAAAACTGGCCCTGGTGCATTTAATTGTAACTGCCAGCTGCATGAAGCTTTATAATAGGGATAGCTGCAGCCTTCGAAGAAATGGAAAGGTGATGGTGGGCCAGGTTTTCAGCTGATCCTCCTCATTCAACCTTTCTGTGCTCTGTTTAACAGGCTTAGAGGAGGAAGTTGCACTTCTCTTACTGTGGATGTTGGGTTAGTTTAATCTTGCCAAGACATCTTGGCAGGAGATGTTACTACATTAAGACTTTGGAGTAGGGAACACATGTAACTGGGTAAATAGAATTCTCTTCTGGATGCTGCCGTCTGTGTAGCTGTTCTCTGGTTGAAGAGATTTTAAGTGTGTAAGTTGCCAAATCAGATGGCTTCTTGGCAAATTTTTATACATGTTTTAGATCCAGTGTTGTTGGTAGCCTAATTTCATAAGTCAATTAAGATTCATCCTTGCTGAAGCTTTCATTCAGAGATGAAACAGTGCAGTTTGATGCTTTGAGGAGATGTGTATGAAGCAAAAACACATGAATATTTATCTCCTAGTTCAAGCTATTTATTTCTGTCCCTTGAAGTACTACTGCTATGTTTTATTTGAGCTGACAACTCAAGAAAAGATGGGATTGGCTCTTATTCCACTAGTCATGCTGTAGGACTATTGTTTTTTAGTTCTTATATTTTTAGTGCCAATATGAAGGCTGTATCTATTTATTCTTCTCCTGGCTCTTTTGGAGTGTCCTGCTCTGGACAAAAGTTGTGTCCTGGACCCAAGATAGCAAATGAATGAAAATGTTGCTCTTTATTAACATAGGTTGTTAGATGGATTAAAGAGGCCATGAATAGGTTTTCCTTTGCATCAAGCTAATTTTAAATTCTGTCCAAACTATTTCTATTAAATTGAGCTTGTGTCTTTTTGACCTATTAAAGAAAAGTGAAATTCTGAAAATTGAACATCTTTTCAGAGCTCATGTGATTTACCTCTTTTCTGCTATCTGGCAATAATTGTGCAGTATTTCAGTCGTGAGATTTGGCAGAAAGTTTTCATTAGTTATTGTGATGAAAACCTCACTTGACTTTCATTTTTCCTTTCATCTCTTCTTTTTTTCTTACTTGCAAGTATTCTCCTTTGAAGTTACTTTGTTACTTAGTTTTAAAATTTGCTGTGGAAGTGCGGGTCCAGCATAACCTCTCTAGGCATGTGAAAAAGTTGATGAAAATGCAAAATCATTGCTAATTCTTTGTTGGCAACTTAATTCCAGTGTATTGAACTTCTGATATACTACTGGTTATACTGGAGAAACCGTGGTTTACTATTTCTGTACTTGTGTTTATTTAAATGCTTCTTGATCTCAAATAGATTCAGTATCTCTATTCACTGGCTGTGTAATGATCATATCCTAGTGTTTATATATTTGTCTTGCAGAGCTAGAACACGTGCTTTAAGAGTGAAATATCAGGATCTGTAAAGGGAGAGGAATGTTGTCAACAAAACTTTTGCTTTCCAGAATTGCTGCATGATATTAAGTTGCAACTCTGGGTCCAGAGGTGAAAGACACTGCAGATGTAGTCAGTCAACCAAATTTCAAAAATGATCTTGGTGAACTGCATTCCATTCAAATCGGTCACTCCAGCTGTAATGCTTACCTTTCTGTAGAAATGTAAGTGTTTCTTCAAGGGGGAGTAACTTCTTCTGGTTAACACAGCTGGGTCTTTTTGTTGAAGACTAATATATAGGAACAAGTTAATAGGGAGCAACTAGTTATGTTAACTAAGCCATGGTATTTGCTTGTTTAAACTCTTACACATTGCTTTAAACAGGGCTTAGTGCCTTTTTTGGTGTATAAATGATGAGAATGTCAGGATCTTACCAACACAGGCATAAGTTTTTTTCTTCTGTTTAGGAATGGAACTTGAGCATGTGTTGTAACAAACTTCAGGAAATACTATCCTAGGTAGATAAATGGCATATCAAGCTTCAACTTCTAGCACTTGGCAGAGCTGTAAGCAAATGAAATGGTGTTATGGACAACCATTACAGATGGTATCACCAGCCTCATGTAGCTGTGGTGAATATAGGAACCAGAGAGGAACCTTTATCATCTCATCAGGCAGTGGATCTCCACCCCTTTGGTTTCAGAGAAAAACCTATATAGGATTGAGTAGGACCTCTCCCTAAAAGGTGTACATGTATGTGTTCTTGTATGGACAGTTGTATGCATATTGCAGAATGCATTGAGCAGATTAGATACTTTATAAAGCTATTTTCGAAGTCTTGTACTGTTGTTGTCCTAGTTTAAAAAATAAATACGTGTGAGGGGAAGTGGTAATAGATCAGAACTGTGCAAAGTCTGTCACTGATCTTATTGATAGGAGAAGAGCTTGATATACATCTTTGGAAAGCTGTTCTTTGTGTGTTCTGCTTCTAGGGACAATGAGTTTGTACAGCGCCCTCTGATCTGTGCAGAGTTAAGCTTTTGAAAGCAAAGCATGTTACCGGAAGCCAGATCAGCTGGTATGTGTTACTGTCAAGTTACCAGTTCAGTGCAATACTTGACAAAACACTTTCTGTTTGACATTATTCATAACCAGCTGATTGACAGGTACAGTAAAACTTTTTCTTCGTTATGGGAGCTTAGCTGTCACTGTAGTGAAAGTGATATGAATACTATAATTTTCTGGTTAGCCCTAGCCCACTGCTAATGTTCCGCATAAAGGTTGTAAAGCTGATCATGGAGGGAAGCATGTTTTCCTCTGAGTGATTGACTCTCTTAGGATCTGTTTTAGTATCAGCAGTGCCTGTCGGGACCATCGGTGTGTTATGCATGTTTAGGAACAGCTGTTGCTTGGTTATTTCTTGTCATCCTTAGCAGTTGTATTTCTGGCAGGCAGTATGTCAACCTTAGTAATTTCCTCCTCTCCACAGAATGTGTTGCAAGCTGTGTTCTCAACCTGGTGCAGGTGTTTTCTCTTATTTCTGCAGTGTTTAATGCAACTGCATGCTTTGTTTTGTCTCTGTGTTGTCTTTAAAATACTTTCATTTTTATCCCCCCCCCCCCCCCCCCAAGAGGGGAAACAGGCTACTAGTCGAGTTATCGAGCTGTCTTACAGGACTTTTTTTCTTTCCTCTTGGGAGAGAGTAAGGCCCTGATCTTGGTTTTCTGTTTTTATCTATTGGCTTTTACATTACCATCCTGGTACAGCTCAGTTTCTTTCTGTGGTAGATTTAAGGCGCTTGGATTCCTAGACAAAGTGTGAGTGTCATCAAACTGCAGTGTGCTTCTAGGATCCCGGTCTACAACTTGTTCCAGTGGCAAATGTGAATGAAGTCAGTGAGCGTCCATGGAGGCTTTTAACCTGCCTATAAAAACCAAGGGCCTTTCTCATATGCCTGTACAAAATAGACTAAATTCTGTTTCTGCAGCTTAATGACTGTTTTTACACCCCTGATGATAGCAATTTTTCATGTCTTCCTATGGTTTTGCTTCCAGTAGCAAGGTGAGGAGATTTTTTTTCAGTTGCCTTTTAAAGATCAAATGAGCTTTAGCTTTTATTTTGTAAACTTCTGCAATTGCCTTTTAGATTGTCTATTGCTTGGAGCTTTCAAAAAAACCTGCTGATGGTAAATTGAGTACTGCTGTGCCTTGGCAAAACATCCTAATGTCTTTTTAAGAAGAGGACTGTCCATGGTTATCAGTCATACAGGAATGTGCTAGCCTTTTTTGATGAGTTGTGAGAATTCAGAGGAGTTTTAGTGGAGTAACTTGCTTTTGGTCACCTGTCCTTGTGCAGCACTAATGACACCTTTTAATGATGAATGTGTGAAGCAGACTTTGAGTGTGTGAGACTTGTAGCTAGTGTTATATTTCAGTCCCCTATGGTTCAGATTGTTGGGTTACTTGCTTGGGACCAATCTGGAATTCTTACTTCATTGTTGGTATTAACATTTCTAAGTTGTGTTATAGGACAGTGTAATATCTTGTTTAACCTGTTGGTGCATGGTTTTACAACATCACTAAGGTGCAAGGCTTATTTGAGAGGAACCCAAATAGTAGTCCTTTGATTAGAAGCCATGAGAAGCTCTTGCAAGTTTTTGGCTTTGCATGCTATGCTTAGCTTAACTCTTGCTAGTCTGGTTTTGTATATCGTAGGTATTTGCATGCAAATAGGTAAAATGACTAGAAAAACTAGCTCCTACCAAAATAATTTCTTTGTAAAGATTTGCTTCAGGAAATTATGTTAAACTGTCTTCTGTTAATTGCTGTGCACCCACTTCAAATGTAATTGCAAAAAGTAGAATTGTTTTGTGAATGTTCTTGACAACTTAGTGCAGAGAATTTCGTGCAGCAAAATATAAGATAATAGTTTACAGTTCAGATTTACTAACCAATAATAAAGTTGTAGTGTTGCGATGGGTATGATAGCTTTTTTATTTGCTTTATCTGTTTTTCAGTTTTAGCTTTAAAAATATCACCTCTTCTGAGGGGAAATCAGTCTGTTACAAACATAAAAATAAATGTGGCAATTTTTATGTGTGCACACAAAACGCAAATAAAAATTAATATATACCAATCCATAGCCTTAAAATATGAGGAAACAGATGAGCTTTGTGATTTGTCTTACAAACCATGAAACCTGGGTTGTTTGTGGTCAGGAGAAATTAAATCACAAATTTCCAGTTCTCTTAAGAATTCTCTGCTTGCAGCTTTTCCTATTATTTATAAAATAATTTATTTACAATCTCTTGTTTGTTGTAAATTGGCAGCAGACAGCTGGGCCACAATCCCCAGGCCAAACCATCTTTCTGGGTATCTATGCCCAGAAAGTACTGCATGCTCAGGCCCAGCCCGTTAGCACTGGGTTTTAAAGTGAAGCCCAGTAAGCTAATTTTCACCTGTAAATCAGTGAACACCTATGGCTAAAATAGTGTTCTCCAGGCTTAATTTCCAAAGAGTAAGTGAAGCCCTAAAGGGAAAAATGGTTGTGGCATATACATAGCATTCAGTAGGAATGTAAGAAAATAACTGAATATACTTTTAGCCCTACAGTGTAGCTGAGGCATAAAGATGTGGACATGATACAATGTTCATGCTTTATGAAAGCTTTTTCAGGATGGGAACTGATCCTAGGGTTGGAGCTTTCTTATGCAGGAGTATTGCATCCCTTCTGTGAACATGTCTATAGCAGTTCTGATAAAGAAAGCTGTTAACTGCAGTTGCTAGTGTGTAAGTGAATTCTTCTTGGTACATGATGAAAATGCAGGGGGAAAGGCAGATTACAAATGTTGAATATGAAGCAAACAGGATGTTTTTGTCTTCTGACACTTCAGCTTAGTTTGAGGTAACTTTTTGTTGTTGCTTTTAATAAGAGAAGAGTATTTTACAGTGGCCTTTTGGCTCAGGAAAGACAAATACTGCTATCGGTATGTGTTCTGATACAAGCAGTTTCATGTTATTTCTGCTAAATAAAGAGCTGAATTTGGAAGAAGTGTACAAGTGTTAAGCTATTCTCAGGTTGCTTTGAGAAAGTTGATTACAGCTATTCTGACTAGTTTTCCCATCGCGATGTAGTGCAACTCTGGTGCAAAATATATTACTTTATCATTTTTAAAATCCCCCTAGCACCTTAAGAGAATGTTGTGGCTGTTGTTTAAAGTGACTTACATGAATATTTTGTTCTTTGTTTAGGTAATAGCTACAAATCTTGTGTATAACTTAGAGATATGACCGAACTCTCATTTTCAAGTAGACGGGAGCTTGAAGTGTAGTGTGAGGTGCATATCATGAAGAGAACTTATTAATAGCATAACTTTTAGTTAACTAAAGCCTTTCACTCCAGTTACTTCAATTGTATTTGGTGAATGTTGTTTATAGGAAAGCTTCACTGTCTTTGCAGTGGAATTGTGTGCTGCATAGTATAGTTCCACTTTGCAAGTCCTTTTGTAATGCAGTGATTATCATGAGGAGAAGGGAGATGAGAAGTTGGCATTCATCTATATGACCTTGTTTACTATAAGGCTCTTAAAAATTGTCAATTATCCTGTTATCAATGCTGAGTCACAGTTCTTATTCCTGAGTGCCTTCCGTGGAAGACTATAACATACTGGAGTTCTTGTTATCAAGGAGCTACTTGCAAGCTGATATGTAACATGGTTGTGCTTGGATAGGCAACCTGAAGAAGTGTGCTTTTTGCATTTGAACTGAGTAAGAGTGGGTTTAAAACTAGCTTGTGTGTGGTTTTTTTGTAGTGTATTGCAGGTAGCTGTCACTGTCCCAGACCAGAATCTCACCCTGTGAGCTGTGTGTTATAGTAAGATAGTCCTGCTGAAAGAGCTTAAGTAAAAAATAAAGTTATAACATAGAAACACAAGAAAACACTGAGGAAATGTGAGAACCGTAGTGCTGATCTTGAGAGTGCTGCATATTGTGCATATACAAGTTTTCTTCTGGAAATACTTGCTGCAGCTTTGCTAGAAGGATGCAATATTTGTAGACAGATAAAATGGTGAATGTCTTGCATCTCCCAGGATATAGTTTCTTGGAGAGATAAAGAAGCCCTCTAATGCAACTCCTTTTTTGGAAAGCCGGTGGAGCCATCTTAGTATGGTGATAATGGCTTTTTGGTGAACAGTTGTACTGAGATGTTTAGTTCCTGTTTTCTGTAGCAGCTGTTTTCTTAGGATTCTTCCCCCATCCCCAATTGAAAGGTTTATGTAGCTGCTTCCTTGAGGACAAATTTTTTTCACAAAAATAGGGTATAATTGGAGGCCTTGGAAGAGATACTTGCGGATACATTGCTGGTATGGCTGAAAACCTGGAGAAACTCTTAAGGCTGTCAGCTGCTTTGGTATGAGTGAGCATTTCTTACAAAGCCAAGGACTAGCTTCTGCTAGGCTAGGTAACACAGTAGGTACGCTGATTTTTTCTTGCAGTACAGATTTCAGTATTTAATTTGTTGGTAGTGAATTATGGCTGTGAAGTTCATTAATGTAAATAGGCATTTAGAACACCGTAATTCATTCTACTGTTGTTTTGAGATGGAGTGTAACATCCTGTTTTGTTGATCCAGAAATCTGAGCTAGCTACTACTTTTGAACGAGTTATTGGTTAAGAGGGTTTCTGTGTTTTTCTGGTTCTGTAGCAGCATGATTTCTGGTGGCCTGAACTGCCTGTATCTTTTTGAAGTGAAGCTGCTACTCCTTTGCCTTTTGCATGCAGAACATCTGCAGATAATCTTTCACTGAATGTCTTCAGGTATATGTGCTTCTGATTTGTTAGTAGTTTGAGCTGTTGCATCCTTCCCTAGGGGAATGTGATACTTTGACATATCTGAATCAGAAACTTGTTGCTGATAAGCAAGAAAGTTGAAGAAGGTTTAAAGGTCTGTCACTGTAGAACAGCACAGGAAAAAGAGAAGGAAACCGTCATTCAGCTGAGCAATTGCAACAGGAGTGTAGTAACAGTCAAGAGAAGCAGCTGCATATAGTTTTGTCCTTAGTGGCCTTGTAAATAAGAAATTACTGAAGATTTTGTGGAAGCTCAGATACTCGCCATGACTCAGAGACAGTTAAAAACTCTTATGATGGCAAGCAAAATAGGAAGTACCTGAGGGAAAAGTCCCGAGAGAGCAAGTGGCAAACTGAAATACCTGGCCTTGACAGACATAATGAATGTAGCGTTTGCCTTGAAGTATTAACTTCGATGAGCTGTAAAACAGATAAGCTATTTTAGCACTTCCTTCTGAATGAAGAATTGGAAGGACTATATGAGGTATTAAGATAGTTTTCTTTCTGGGCAATGAGGTAAAAAGACTTGAAATACAAGGGGAATCATGCAATTTGATTTCTTGCAGAGAGGAAGAGGAGGAACTGGCTTTAAGTGTGGCAGGCTGAGACTGTCTGTGGCAGACAGACGACTGAGAGTGCACTTCTGTCTTTGTTTCTCCTAATTGGAATGGAAATGTGCAAGTTATAATTACTCTGGAAAACCTCTACTGTCACAAAAGCAATGGGATCGTCAAGGATCATAAAAATTGAGACTGACAGATTTAGGTTGTTTTGGAGGTGATATTGATAGCATGCTATGCTGTCATTTCACACTGTTCTTGACTGGTCATTGGTACCTGGTGAACATTTGTGAGAGTGGAAACTAAATTTTCTGATTCTTTCCCTTTGACTAAAATTGGGTGAAATAAACATGTTTAGATTACACTGTTGCCAACCACGTGGAATAAATCTAATTTAGCATGTGAATAAAGCAGAGCTGGAATGCTTCATAAATCTGTAACTTATTTGTAGTGTGTGTGCCTTTACTGAGGAAAAAGTGTTTTCTTTTCTTACACTCTCTCTACAGGGAAAAATCTCCAGTTTTCTCTTCAAGAGTTCATAGCAGTAGCCTGACAAAACTTCTATAATGGTCTGGCCACATTTCAGTAGATACTGATGGCATGGTGTGGGATGAGTCCCAATCTTTCTGTAGCAGGGAGATTTTGGGTATCTAACATTCTCTTGCCTGTTCCCAGTTTTTTGTGTTAAGGATGCTGTAAGGTTTACCCTGTTTCTGAAGAAGGAAATTTTTACTTTGCCAGTTGTCTTTTTCTTTGCTCTGTTTTCTGCTCCTTCTAGCTCTCCTGTATCACTTGATGAAATTTAACTTACAGTATACAAAGCATATTTAACAATAATGTATGTGATGTATTTATTTACACACAGAAAACAAGTGTGACCTAATACATCCTTTTTTCTTGTGGGAGGTAGTGTCAGTTTCACAATTACTTTGGTTTAAAGACTGTTTACCATGAATGCAAGAATCCAAGTATGCAGACTTTCTTTTGTCATGGGAAGAAATGGAAAAATTAATATGTCAAGTGTGCATGTGTGTGCGCATAAGAAATGTGGAAGGTGCTAATTCTTTTTCCCTGTCTTGTCAAATAGATCATCTGAAACAGCTTGGCATTTGCAAACGAAGATCTCGAGAGCACACAAATACTTAATTTTTAAATCGAGCTCAACGATGCATTAGAGGAAGCTGGGTTGACTGTGCAGAGATTTCATGCTGAAGGATGAACAGTGAAGAAGAGTTTTATGATGCCGTTACGGGTGAGTGATGGGCACAGTGCTGAAAAAAACTACAGACTGCATTGTGTTTGTGCTGAGGGGATAGGAATCTATTCCTGTTAAGAATAAATAAGAAATAAAATGCCCTGGCTATGACTATTAGTAAAACCTTTTCTTTTCAGAAGAAGGAAGAAATAGTG
Source organism: Dromaius novaehollandiae (assembly GCF_036370855.1). Taxonomy (NCBI): domain Eukaryota; kingdom Metazoa; phylum Chordata; class Aves; order Casuariiformes; family Dromaiidae; genus Dromaius; species Dromaius novaehollandiae. Next base: position 17,945,096 of record NC_088113.1, read on the forward strand.
GTTCAGTGATTTTTTTTGTTTTGTTTTTAAACGCTTATGGCTGACTCGCTTTATCACTGTTAGCACAATTAGTCCTTTAGTACCGATGTCTTGCTTTCATTTTTCTGTAAAATGTAGGCTATTTAATAGAAGCTTGAGAAGTGATGCCGTGAAAACACTTTTGAAAGGTGAAACATCTTCCATAGATGGTGGTTGTGGTTGTTGTTTTTATTTATTTATTTTAATGGAAAACGTATCCCAAAGAACTGAAGTAGAAAAAGTTTCCTAGTCAGAAACAGATTGTTACGAAAGCATGCTTTCAAGATAGGGAGCCAAATTTTTTGCCATCCAGTGCTGACATGAATCACTTGACACTTGAGCAGTGTATCAAATAGTACTTTTCTTTGAACTGATAAGGACGAATGGTTATTTATAAGAGCCTTACATAGTTTTAGTGGTGAAATGAAATGCTTAAACTATCTTTAATAAAAAAATCCTTTCAGAAATCCGAAACAGCTTAAAATTCCTCCACTTAAATGTCTCTTTAGAAATCCTATAATAGAGGTGAAATGAGAAATGCCAGCAAATAGTGCATGTGGAGTCCTTAACTTGGAATCAAGCGAACAGAAGGACAATAATGGGAAGCATTAAAATTGAGGGAATAAAAGTAGTATAGCAGATACAAGTGGGTAAGGTGGACTTACAGAGATTGGTTTGAGATTCCTCTGAGGAGTAAACAGAGAGGGGCAGGTGAAACAATTTGACTCCCAGCATGCTGTACAGGACTTCTCAAAAGTATGCCAGTGAGAGGAAAAGGAGACTTGGATTGCATTCATGCTAGCTAGTGGTGACATGCTTTTGCTCCAGATTCCTCTGTAAAATCCAAATAGTGGTACTGTTAAAACCTTGAAAACCCTATGGATTTTTCTAGTACGTTTTTGGTAAGCATTTGAATCCAAGAGCTCAGGACCACACCCATGAATGAACTAGAAATTACTCCACTTTAAAAGGTGAACAGAAATATGTCTCTAAGTTTAAGGTCTGAGTTTTACAGCCTTGACGATGTTGATGCATTCCTTTTGTCTCTTGCTGTAGCAATGCACAGCCCTCAGTCTGAGTCATCTGTATTTGAACAGTCAGTTCTTCTCCCTGCCTTCTAGTTCCCCTTTTCCCGATGCCAAAAGGTCGATTCTTCCTACAAGCTCAAGGTTTCTGAGCTACTGCGAGCAAGATGCTCATGTGCCTTACAGTTTTTGCTAGTTCCACTTGGAAGCAGGATATCGTCTCAATTCTGAGAGCATTCCTTGCTCCATCCTAATTTTATCCTCCCATAAGGAGGAATATGATGAGAAGAGAGAATATTCTAAGCAAAAGAAGGTGATGTGTCTTGTCCTGTGCCTAGATTTGCTGTCAGCCCAGCTGTCTCCTGGTTGAGAGTGTTTGGTCAACAGCACTTCTCCAGGAACTAAATGTGGTTGAATTTTTTTGCCCAGGAGCCTGGGCAATATCTGTTGCCCTGGAGCTTGGCCTGGAGGTGTTTTGTTTAAGTGGAGTGCTAAGCTTCAAATAATTTGTTTAAAATTCTTTCTCCCTCAGGACTGTCTTTAAAGGCAGATGCTTGCTGTCTTCCTCCAGCTAGATACTTTAGAAGATGCTGACAGTTTGGTGGATTATGTACACAAACCAAGTGAAGTCTCGAATTAGTTTTTCTTAGCTGTGTCTTCTCCAAGTCATGCATAAATGTGATGTGAAGTAGAACTATGAATAAGTCTTTCTGCGCTCATATCCCCCATCTCTTGGTGCCTGTAGTAACTCTTTTCTCCTGTTAGCCCTACGGGCTGTGTGTCTTTTACACAGTGCCTTGCTGCACTCCTTTCCACAGTGAAAACTTCAGGATTTGGGATTCCAAATTTTGATTAAAAATGAAATGCCCTTGGCAAAATCTTCAGTCTATTCTTTCCAAGGATACTCGCCTTCTTGCAGGTCAGATCAACAGAAGTCGGCTTTAGACGTGTGCTTGTTTTGCTCTAAAACTGTGACTGGGACACAGCTACCACATTCTCCACACATTCTCAAACTGTCTTAGCTCCATGTTGAGATGAAAACTGTGTACACAGTACTCTTCTGCTCTCACTCCCCCAGAGTCTTGTGTCCTGGTTTCCAAAGAGGGAGCTGTGACATGTTCCCACAGGTTCCCTGGTATTAGTAATTGATGTACTGTGTTTTGTGCCCTTTCAAATAGCAAAGCAGGTGTACAAGCCTGCATCTAGATTGTAGGGCAGTTGAACTCTGTATAAGTCATGCTTTAGAAATCTGCAGAAGTCTTAGCAGCAGACGAAGTAGGATGCTCTCCAATTTAAAGTATGAGTTCACTCCTTCAGGAAGCCAGAAGTTTTCTGTAGCCACTACTTAATGACATCCACTTCAAGGACATGAATCTGTCCTAAGGAGACTTGCTTTATGTCAGGATGAATTCCATCTCTTTGTTAATTTTTCTGCTTCTGACATTGTCCCTGTCACAGCCAAAAGACAAGCTCACGTGGTGGAATTGCATGCTGTGAGCTTGGGAAACATCCTCCTGGCAGATGATTTTACCCTGAATGGATGATGATTGTACTTGTAAACATGCAGGATGGACTGTGTTATATAGGTGATGAATCTTTTGCTTGAGCTTGTGAATGGTGAATAGCTTCCATGGAGAGAAGTTTCTTTGCATTCAGAGGTTATTACCTTTGCTGATTAGTTGGACATATGACATCTTACTTCATGAATGATTACTTACCTCGGGAATCTGTTGGAAAAATGTGTAGTGCCGATTGCTTCTTGACAGCACAACATCTGCTAGGTTCACAAATACAGTCTTTTCTGAGACTAGGTCAGGTAAACTTGTAAATTCTTAGAACTCAGATTTTTCCAAATATTATGCAAGACAGGGAGTACATAGCTTTCATCAATTCCTTCTGGTCTGTGTCACCCTGGGCTTATTAATCTTACTGTGGACTTGTTAGAGGCTGTATGCCATTGGGTTCTGCTGTGTTAGAACTGTATCTTTTATTTAATTCTGTCAGATATCTGTTTGCCAAAGTACTGTGTGAAAGGATTGCCACAGAACAGCAAAATGCTTGGCTAATTACTGGGATAATTTCCTGTTTTTCAAAAATAATAGTATCATTCTGATTTTTTGAATATTAATCTGCAGTTCCATGGAATCCCCTGTCCGTGTCCATGAGGTTAATCTGGCCTGGTGTATCTGTGAACATGTTGCTCTTCTGGTTCCTACTGTTTGATGATCGTTTACTGTAATCTATTCCTCCCTCCTGGGGAGGGAGAAGTGAGCTGCCAGATTCATATAATTTTCTAATGTTTGGATCTGACTGAATCAGGAGATTCTGCCATGGGGTTTAAGCAATGCAAATCTTGTGGAAGGTCAGCCTGCCTCCTATTGGAAATAGCTTGATACAGCTACATGTTGTGAAGACGGACTTTATTGTAAGTGGAGAATGTAACTTCTGGCAAAGAAAAAAATTATCTCATTTTACTTGTGATCTACATTTCCTGCATACTGATCCCTAATCTTCCTTCCCATTCTAGGTCTGTAGGTTTTTGGTACTATGCTATTTTGATTCCCTTTGTTTTGAGTGACAAGGTTGAACTAGTATTTAAGGAAGTTGCTGACAGTATATGAAAGTCTTGTGTCTTTATATATGACTCAGAATACTGTGCCTCCTTGCTGCCTCGTAGGTGGATGTATAACATAGTCTGAGTGGACTTATTTCATTTGCAGGATGGGGAAGAAGACGACTATGAAAACTAGAGTTACTGGCAAGTCATTTTTCTTTAAGCTCTTGAAATAGATTGATGTTGGCACCCAACTTAAGTATATGTTCTGTGAATGACTTTGAAAATTTAAGGCTTTTTAAAAGCTTTTATTTTCTCCTTAACACAGATAAGTTGGAACTTTTGATTTAATTAATTGTTAACACTGTCTTTCAGTGTGTGGTTCCCCTGCCTTTTAAATCCCCATTTTTGTCATTGTTCCCAGGGATTTCTCACTACAAAATCTGCTCCGTAAGTAGAACTTATCTACTGAGTTCTATGAGTTCCAAGCTTTAATGACAACTGGAGAAATTCTTTTGTAACTTAGAAAAACTGCAACAAAACATTTCATTTGTTTTTTTCTTCTGGATCAGTACTTCCTCTGTGAAGAATATTCTCTGGATAGTTTTTTGTAGAACTATAATACTTGGAATTTTTTTGACAAGCAAATTTTATAACTTACTCAATTGGCTTATAGTAGACAAGCCAGCTGTTACTTAAAGGTGGATGTCACAGCTGTTGAAAGTCTAGTGGTTGCATAGCTGTGTACACTAATTAAAAAAAAAAAGGAAAAGAAAAAAGCGAATATAACTGGGTAAAGATGTACTCTGACAAAGAGGACTAACACTTCTGATATAGCCTCTTGTTCTGGAGCAGGGTTTTAATTTTTGTTGCTTGTACACTGAAGACAAATTTGTTAGAACCAGTATTTGTTTAGTCATCAATGACCTTGTTGTCCATTTACATTTACCCCCCCCCCCAACCCCCAATCTAAATTCCTATTGTGATGTACAGGAATGGGGCAAAACACTTGTGAATCATGGAGAAAGATAAAGAATAGTAAAGAAAAGTATAGATAAAGACAATGACTGCTTCATAGAATTTGCCAGGTTCTAGGCACAGTGTAATTCCAGTGATGCTTTTCATAACCATTCCCCTATAAGCCAGTTGACTTTTCCTTTTATGAAACTTTCCTTTTGCATTTAGGTGTGTTTACCTCTTTGAAGTGCCTGCTGATGCTATGCTATGTGTGTTTAATCAGCTTTGTGGGTGAGGGCACATGTACCTGAAAGCTCATCTGTTTTTCCCCACTTCATCAGTTAGACTAATAAGTTATGTTGTTTTGCCATACAGTACTTGCCTTTTCCATCTCCTTGTACCTTAACAGGTACCAAAAAAAGGCTACTATATAATTAGAAATGCCACTTTTTAATAATAAATATTTTTTGTTGTGGGTTGACTAAAGATAGGCATATGTTTTTTTTTTTTGTTTGTTTGTTTTAAGACAGGTGTTTCAGGGTAGTCTTCATTTTAATGACCTGAGCGCACATAACCATCATACTTTCCAATTAAGTACTAAGACCTGCTAAGGTGTGGTTATTGCTGTATAATTATATGCTTGTGACATCAAAATGTAGGGGAGAGATTAATACATTACATCACCTTTTACAGCTGCTATTTACCAAATAAGATAGTATCAATGATACTTCCTTCTGTAGTTTTGAAGGTTATTGTTATGGTATTTATACCTGCTAAAAATGCAGCTTTTTCATTCTGAATGAATGCCTTATTTTATAGAGCAGTTCTGTCTAAGTGCTATATGGGGAATACTTTTTATTATGCTAATACTTGTGTGAAATGTGTATATTTTTACTTAGGCTTTAGTTTCTCCTTAAACAAATCAGAGAGGCTTTTACAGAAATGGTTTCAAAGTAGCTCTGCTGGCTACAGAATCAGAAATGATGTTTGCTTTGCTATGTGTGGGGTTTTTTTTTTTTTCTTCTTCACCTTGGCTTCTCTCTTGTCCATCTCTGTGTAATAAAGGATTAGGCTGCATTGCAGCCTTTCTTTCAGTGTTGACTTTAGGTAATTTTTCTGTGGAGATCAAGGTAGAAATAAGTGTGACCTAATATTTGATGATGTCTTGTCATGCTGTTATTGGCTGGAGTTGTACCTGTGTGCTTATGCAAAAACAGGGTTTTGTGTACTCAAGCACTGAAAGTGCAATGGTTGAAAATTTTACTCAGTGTTTGGATTCATTTGTGGGAAGTTTCCTTTTTCTTAGATCTTAGACTTATCTTTTTTAAAGGAATCCAAAACTGCTTTTTTTATATGCATGTAAATTGTTTAAGGAATCTGCGCTTACAATCATGAATTCCAGTGCACAGATTCCAGTTATTCTTTAGACATGTGCAAATGTGTGTCTGCATATATGTGTGTGTGTGTATATATATATATATATATATATATATATATATATATATATATATATATATATATATATATATATATATATATATATATATATATATACAGGCGCACATGTTTTTACAGTTTTCTTATTTAAAAGTGTATGTGAAACTAAATCATCGCCATGTTCTAACTGAAAAATGAATAGTTGACTGCAGAAGCTTGTGTTTCTGTAGATTCCTGTTGATTTAACTTTTTTGATAATTAAAGCTGTTCAAGACATGTTTTTTTGTGGATACCAGAGTTTAGCTATAACAATATTTCCAATAGCTTTTTTCCCCCAGGGTATTTCCACTTTACAAGTGGATGGAGTTAAGTTGTAGGAAATGAAGCCACTTATTCCAGGTCATGCTTTGGGTCACTTCTGGAGCTCAGTGAATGGTTCATCTTGGTTTCTGCAGGTTCCTGCTGTAACCGTTAGGAAAGTATTACGTGCTTTGTACAAATGGATGGCAAAAAGAAATTAGGTATCTTAAACTTCTGTTGCTCTAGTATCCTGGTTGTTTGCCGTTGAATTATGATACAGCCTTTTCCCTTTATCGTACATATTTTTTTTTCTTCCTTATCTGTTAGCAGTATGAGCAGGCAAGTTAATTTTTTTAAGGTCTTTGAGAAAAAACATGTAAGTGAACAAAATTATTGTAATCACACTGCAGCTCTGAAGAAGAGAACAATATACCTAATCTGATTAGGAGCTATTGAAGAACTCGTAGGGTTCTAAATCGGTTTTATATTCAGCAGCATAAAAAAATCAGTTGAGGATGCTTGATTCTAATGAGATACTTGGCTCTCAATACTCTTGGAAATTAGGTCACTTAATAAAGGTTCTTCACTCTGATATTTTTTAAAATAAAATAACCTGATATGAATGTATTTCTGCTGTGAGAGTTGCAAAATGTGAGTGACACTTTGTGAGAGGAATAGGGTTCCTAGGAAAACTATTGCCATATTATTACTTTTTTTAAACAGGCTTTGATTCTGACAATTCTTCGGGGGACTTTTCAGAAGCAAATCATAAAGCTGCAGAAATGCTTGATCTAGATCCACACCAAAGCAATAGGACTGGAAAACATAATGGAGAGAGAGAGATTCAAGAAAATGGAATTAAGAGACACAGGTAAACACACAGTAATACATAGTAAAGAAAAGTGTATGTGCTGGCTCACTATCTTTTGGGGCATTGAGGACTTATCATTGGAAGAGGTAATTTCTCTGGAACTCAAAAGACATTTCACTGTCTGTCTCTTCTGTTAGCTCTAGAGCAATGCTTTGCTGCTTTTGTGAAGACCTACAAATGAATATGTCCCTTCATTTAAGGGACTGATAGTGATTGTTGTTGTTTTTTCCCTATTACAGGACATCATTACCTGCCCCAATGTTTTCTAGAAGCGATTTTAGTGTGTGGAGCATATTAAAAAAATGCATTGGACTGGTAAGTTAATTTGGATGAATTGTGCTGTTGTTAGGTATCCTAGCTTCAACTGGCTAATTTTATTGTTTAAAACCTGGACACAGAAGAATACCTGATGCATTTTTCATTTGTAGGGAATGTCACTGTAAACTGCAGCTCTTTAAATGTCAACAAATGGAACTGTTTCCTTACTTGATTTAGCTGTTGGAGCACATGGATTGAAAATTCCTTGTGCTGTCTGATAAGTACTAGTCTAAAGCCCTTAGAAATAGTCACATATGGTTTGATCGACACAACCCTCTGTTTTTTCACTTTTCTGTACTTAGCAAAATGTAATTTGATGCTTTGATTTTTCATAATCAAACCAGTACGATACCCCAAGAAAAATTGCTTTCCTCTGATTTAGGGGATAGAAGTGCTTGGGATCTGTAAGTTTTTCTTCTGACAGAGGCCAGTGTGTGGACTTGGGCTGTTAATGATGTATTGCAATTGGGTCACAAGATTTATTTTTGGAGTCAGAAATGGACCTTTACATTGGTCTTCGTTTTTAAAGGACCCGGGTGCTTGCATCTTAATTGGCCATCGCTACTCTTTTCCTTTAATCCTTTCAGAACTGGGTTTCATGTTTCACTACTTCATTCTTATTAGGAATGAAAATGAGGTTCTGCACTGGAGAGCCTTCCTACTGTAGCTGCTTTTTAGAAGTATTAAGCAATTACATTCATATCTAGTCTAGGTGTGTTAGTACAGCCCTCTGTGAGTGCAACACACAAGTCAGCAAGCCCTTTCGCTAGCTTAACTTGTGTCATCTAGGAGCTGGTATAACTGTACTGACAAAACTCCTTTTGTTAGAATGGGCGACGTATCTGCCAGGATGCTGTGTTTGAACCAAATGAGTTTACGTCACTTAAGGGTCACGTTTTTTTCCTTATTGCCTTTGACAGTGTGAGGAAATCATTACATTAATTTTGTCTGGTGGGATTCTCCATTCCACTAAGACGTAAGCACTTGAGTAAATGCTTAAAGTGCTCGGTTGTGAGTGCCTTTCTTTAATAAGCAACCAGATGTGCTTGGATATAGTGGAAGAGCTTGAGAATTAGGAATCTATGTGAGATATTGACATGTGGAATGAGAAACTTGTTACAGGACACAAATAACAGGTTGCTGAAACAAAGCCACTAACATCTGTTAAAGCAATTTAAATCCTATTCTTTGTGTAACTGTTTCTTTGAAATAGGTAGGCTTTGTATTGCAGAACAGTGCAGAATCTGTGGTTACAGCAGTAAAATAGTTAAATTTTATGTAAATAGATATGTGAGGATTTCAGAGAAAGGCATGGTACTTAAATATTTGTAATGAGCTGGTTGGCACATCATTGCTGCTAAGGATAGAAATTTTAACCTTTTCTGTTTTACATAGAACACAAAATAGAAGGTAAAGTTTGTCTTGAATTTACTAGGTTAGCTTGTTCAAATTTTGAAGAGTTCTGCCATGCTTCTAGCCCCTTTCATCTGAAATACTTAGAGGTATCCTGTAGGCTTGTAAAATGTCTTTTGAAGAATGCTACAGCTAAATTAATTATTTTCACATGCAACTTACTTTCAAAATTCTTGTTCTTGTCATTTGATAACTTAGTGTTGTGTCTAAGAAACTAGTTTTTACTTCCGTCTTCTAGGAGCTGTCTAAAATTACAATGCCCATTGTCTTCAATGAACCATTGAGTTTCCTTCAACGGATAACAGAGTATATGGAACATATATACCTCATTAATAAGGCTTGTAGTCATGCAAATCCCCTGGAAAGAATGCAGGTATGTAACAGCTTCCACTGCCTGATTAGTTCAGAATAAGTGTTCCTCTCCCAGAGTCTTTAAGACAATTTTTCACCGGAGTGCATTGCCTTCTCTGGGGCTAATCATAAGAATCCCCATATTGGCCTCTCTGGACAAGTTTCTTGTTTCACAGTGGCTGGTATCAGATGCTTGGGTCACTTTCACACTTCATGCGGTGCATAGATACTGAGGCCAAGGTCTAGTGCAGGAGAGTGCCACAACTGACCATGTCCAGGGTCCTCAACCTGTTCAGTACTGCTTTAACTGTAACTTTCTTCTTGTGTTTGTGTGTGTTGTGAAGATGAGGTTTTACCTTTAAATTACTCTAAATTGATTTGTTGAGTAGCTCCATGATTTTTAAGTAACAGATGAAAATTGTTGTGACATAGACAAACTTTACCATTCTTCTTTTCTTCTCCAAAGTGGATTGGTTTTGGGGGTAGAATATAATATCTGACTAGTCTTACAGTAAGGGACTGAACGTAAGGGTACCAGGCCAGCCTATGTTAGGGTATACTGGTATTGCTCATGGCTCTATTTTAGTTAAGAGAAATTGGAGTGTACATCTTGTATTCTGTGTTTGTATAACACGTACCCCTACTTATCAGCCTGTGAGAGCTTCTAAATATCATTTGTACCTGCTAGTAGGATTCAAGAAACATCCCATCTACATTAGAAATGATGCTTGCCTGACACTCAGAAAAGCAAGACTCTGTTCCCAGTATACAAGTGTCCGGGACGGTCAAAATAGGGGAAAAGCAGATTTAAAAAAACAAACAAACAAACAAAAAAACGCACTATTAGAGGTAGGTGGAGAGGGAGAGTGAACCCTGACAAAGGACTAGAGAAAATGATTGCTTCTCGGAAATGAGATGCTTTTTAACTGCATCTCTTCCCCCAGTTCCATATTACTTAAATCCTATGGCTCACAAATGTTTTAACCTTAAGGAATATATAGTTTCTTTGTTTGGATGAATAGTAAAATACTGTAATATGTAAATATAGTGTACAAAAGTTGTAGTTTTAATGTACTGTTCTCATAATCTATTCTTACTTGCTTTTAGGCTGTAGCCGCTTTTGCGGTTTCTGCTGTAGCTTCTCAGTGGGAGAGAACTGGCAAACCATTTAACCCACTTCTAGGAGAAACCTATGAATTAACAAGGTAATAATTACTTTAAATTGGGAACTATTTGTGTTGTTAAACTGTGATGCCAGTTTGGTGGTTTATGCAGTGAAATAAATAAAAATCTGTTAAAAGAAGTTTCTGAAGTACAGCTATTTTTTCCCCAGACTAACACAAAATCTTTGAGAAGTTGTTGTAAAACTAAAAATTTTATTTCTACCTTTAGGTGGAGTTTCCTTTGAATTATTCAGAGGAAAAATTGGTCTGTATTCTTCTGACAGAGATTTCTCCTGACCAGATACTAATGGTTAACCAGTTTTAACTGTTTTGCCAATCATGTCAGATACAGGCTGAGAGACTTTCAGCTTGGTTAAATGGGTGATATGTATGCTGTGGAGAAAATGACTTCCAGTCAGATATACTGCTACCCGAGTAGCTCCAGAATATTCAATAGTTGTTTTAAACAGCTTCAGATGCCTTTCTGGGTAAAAGTCATTTAGGAGTTTTGATTGTGGGTTGTTTTGTGGTGTAAGAGAAAAGGTGTTCAGAGAGTATAATTTCCTTCATTTTATTGATTGTGTGCCATGGAACTAGAAAAATTGAAATCTCATGTTTAATGTAAAAATCCTTAAGACTTTTCCCCTCAAGTGTCAACTGAATTTTTTTTCCTGATGTAACGTTAAAAAAACGGTTGATTAACCACTTAATGCCTCCTTTTGTCTTTTTTGTTTGTTTTTATTTTTTTTTTAAGGGAGGATTTAGGTTTTAGGTTTATATCTGAGCAAGTCAGCCACCACCCACCTATTAGTGCATTTTATTCGGAAGGCCTCAATAAGGACTTTGTTTTTCATGGATCAATCTACCCCAAACTAAAATTCTGGGGAAAGAGTATAGAAGCTGAGCCCCGGGGAACAATTACATTGGAGCTGCTAAAGTGAGTATGAGGAAAAGAAATGTTTTTATGCTTATTTCCTTAACATGTAGTTGTATAAAAATAGGTGATGACATCCTATTGGTTCTTCATAGATGAGTTTCTGAAAACCTCTTGTCAAAGGGATTGTAGGGGTTTATTTACAAGTTATCGTTCACTGCTTTATTTCAGGGCTCTTTTGTTGGAATTGTCATGCCTGCACAGCTGCAGCAATTAAACTCTGTTTTGCTACTGTGAAAATTAACGTTTCTTAAAAATTGAATGCTACTGAAAACCAGTTCCTTGAAGGCACATAAAATTTAAATAGCTAAAATTCTATTACCAGGCTATTCAGGCCCATTGTACTTTTAAATTTCAGAGTCTGTTTTGGTCATTTGAAAATGTGTCTGTGTGTGTGGAAAGCATCAATTCAGAATAGTTGCTTTATGCTACAGGGAAACCTGAGGAATTCATCAGGATTTCTATCACCTATTTAACACTTTTTCTTGTGTATGATCACCTTCCTAATAAAATCACGAATGGCCTTTCGGATTACTTCTAGGCTTCTTTCTAATTGATTATATCTCTTATGCTATTTTCCTTAAGTTGGTTTGTGCCCTGGTGGCACTAAGACTCTTTATTCTTCCCGAGTAGGTCACAAACATGCACAAGTTTACACTCACAGAAAAAGCATTCTACATTTAGGCACTTCAAGGTGCTTTTGTAAGAGCTTTCCCCAAGCCTAACGTAGGTTATTCTGAAATATCTTTTTAGGAAACTTCTAGATGTTTGGTTTCAATGAAGGGGCAACTTGCCTGCCATAGAGAGTATTGACTTTTCCTGTAGTTTCTTTTGAAAGTGTATTGATTCACTGAGCTGCTGGCATCCAATCTCTCTAGGCTTATAAAAATAGGAATTTAACTTAGCTAAGGGGTGATGGGAGTAGAGGAAATTTCTTCTGAATATAGAAAGAATGTTGCTGTAGAATACAGACTTGACAAAAATCAAAGTTTGTTTCTGGAGAGAGAACCTTTATTTGGAAGGCTGTTAAAGTTCTTGTTCTGCCTAATCAAATTCCAGGATACAGATTTAAATAGGAGTGTGACTGAGTACAGCGTATCTGTTAAATATTTGCTTCAAGTTAGTAGCAGACATTGAACTCAAATTTTGAACCACTTAATCTTGTGATTCTTATTATTTTTTTGGTTTGAATAGGTCTGAGAACTACGCCAGACCTGAGTTCATAACAAGTAACTGTTTAGGTCGCAAAATTGAAAGTCAGCCTAAGTGCTGCATTTGTGTTAACCATGACTGTATTTTCAAAACATGCATTAGAAAGCACACTTCTTCCTCGCTCCTCCAGCACAAATACTAAAATGCCTCAATTTGTCAGCACTGGGCATGAGTGCCTTGTATTAAATTTTATGCTATGAAAAGCTTTTGCTATCAAGTAGTTCATGAATAAAAATTTTTGCTAAGGCTGATGTGATAAAGCTTTTCTTTTTTTTTCTGAAGAAGAGCAGTCATTGTTCTAAAGTATACTTGAAGACAGTTTGCCATGGAAAATTGTCAAACTTCAGTGATCTGCACTGTACTGGAAAATGACAGAACAGTTGGAATATTTAATGTTTGTGTTCCATGAATACTGCATGGAAGTAGTAGCACAAGGCATTTGTCACAAAAAGGACACTACTTTTTTTCTATATTTTTGGTATTAAAATTGGGTTTGCAAACTCTCCTTCGATGTCTTGATTGTTTACCAGGTAGCATTAGCATTTCTTTTGTTGGTATTGAAAATGAGTGAAAATAGAGGACTTTGACTCTGCCAAGCCAGTGATGATAGGAATCCAGTAGTTTAACATTTTGATCGCTTACAGAATAGTTTCTTTTAAGGGTGTTGAATTGTTAACTCATCTTTCTAAAGCTTTTTACAAAACATGTTTAAAAAAAAAAGTGGAGAATTCTTCAGTTCTAGGACTTTCCCTTTAGTTCTTCTCAGTAAATCTTGAGAAAAGGATTGAGTTGAGTAGTAAATTGAATTTTAAATGTCATATTTATGAAGCCTGAATATAGTGCCATGGTGTCACACTGATTTAAAAAAAAATAAACAACCCCACGAAACCCTTCAAAAAAGAAAAAAGGGAACAAAACCAAAAACCCCACACCACTTGGTAATGCGTTGGATTGTGTTGAAGTAAAGGCCTTGGACAGAAGGTTTATTTAAATAAAACACTGAGTGCAGTAGCATTTGTCTGACATTGGAGCAGGCTTCATATACTGATGGACTTTTGGCATATTTGTGGGAGACAGCTGCATTTTTAGTTTTTTTCATCTCTATATGCTTGCTTTCTAAACCCTTCCACAACTTGCCTGGAAGAAAGGGTCTTGGTGTTAAAAGCTCACAGCCCTTGTCAGGTTTGCTGACTCCTATCATTCTCTCCAGGTTCAAAAGCTTTTACCGCCCAGTGTTTGTATAAAGAATTGTCTAAGTGGATTAGTCTGACTAACTCTTAAGGAGGAGTGTCTTCATTTCAAACCTTGATAGTGACTAACCTCCCTTCTGGAAGTCTCACTAAAAATATTCATTTTCAGTCATGAAGGCTGAACTAGTTTCTTATCACAGAAAGGTGCTCTCTGGATTATGGTAGAGATTTATAATAAAGGTCTTTGTGGGAAGAAGTTTGCATAGCTGCTGCAGTAGTTGGATAGAAGACTTCACACATTATTTTGTCAGTCCAGTTCTCATGTAAGCATTATGTTATATCACATATGACTTCAGAGGTGCAAATGAAAAAGATGAATCCCTGTACTAGTGCTTATGTTGGGCTGGAATTTGTAATCAAAAGCGTAGCAACTCTAAAACTTACTGTTTCAGCTCTATAAGAAGTAAGAAAAATAAGAGGGATATTGCTTTATTAACTGGCTCTGATGTTTAGATATAACACACTGTTAGTTTATAAAGAAACGTCTGCTTATTTTCTGTTTCGAAGTTAACTGCCTGCTATTCATAGGAGTGCTAAATATTTTGCCCTACCACAAATAGAATTGAAAATCGGCTTACGTTCTATCTCAAATTCCAGAAATGGATTTATTTTTCTATTTTCTTTACAGACATAATGAAGCTTACACATGGACAAATCCAACCTGTTGTGTACATAATGTAATTATTGGTAAACTGTGGTTAGAACAATATGGAACGGTGGAAATTGTAAATCACAGGTAACACTAATCATGAAACTGAGGGTTGGCTTGTAGGGACTGCTGCATGGTTGTTTTCACATTTGTTACAAGGCAGATAATCTTGCTTTTGGTCAGATACAGTGTGCTTTGGTTTTTAGGTCCAAAGTCTGTTTTTTTTTTTTCCATCTGACAAATGTATACTATTCACTGGCCTGAGCTTAGTATTATAATGATATGAGTGAAAATGCGATAGGCTAGATGGCATATGGGATACAAAGACTTAGATTTTTGTGAGTACCTATTCAAATTCAGCCCTACTGAGAGAACTGAAACTTCATTTAACCTCAGAATAATTAAATGGGAATAATTGTTGGAGGCTTGCAATGGGCCTCCATCGTGTTCCTTGTGATTTGGCACTCTTTGTGGTTTGCATAACAGAGCATGTTTTAAATTAAGGGTACAACACAGAAGAATGACAGCAAAGTAGAATAATGTGAATTTAGAGCATGTCAGTTGCTCTGCTAACTGCCTATATATACGCTTTTACATTATATAAAATAAAGGAGAAAATGACCTCCTGTAATGATGAGGGAGAGAATTTTGTGAAAACTACACTACTTCTGCCCATGTTTTTTGGTTAATAAATGGGAGCTTTAATCCAACAGGGCTGCTGTTTTGATACTTCTTACAATGCCAGATCTGCAATTCTTTCAGTTATATTCCCAGAAAAGACCCAGTGTGATCTCTGTATGCTATATGTCTGACAGAAACTTGGCCAGGTACCTCACTGGGAGAGATTATCTGCATATGTGTACAATTTGATGTAAGGAAGATGCTGAAATACAATACTGGTGTATGTTTGTAAAATCTTAGTTCCGAATTTTGGACAAGTGCAATTTAGAGAGAACTTTTTAATGCACTTAGCTTGGTTTTCCTATGTAGGTCATTCATAAAAGTTCTGTGTATTTGGGTAAAAATTAGTTGTGAATAGATACCAATTTAAAATATGGTGCATTAATGGTGTGGATTAGGCAGTCTGCAGGACTGCATTCATTTTATTCCTAATGTTGTCAGTAAATTTTTGATATACATGAAATTCAGAAGTCTATTCATATTTTCAGTTGGCTTTCACAGGCTTACGATATCCTTACATCCACATTGTTTTCTTACTGGTCTTTTCTAGTTTTGTGTAATTTTGAAATTTGTGTGCCTTTTAATGCTCTGGTCAGATAATAAACTATAGTTAAAAATAATAAATAAATAGATCTCTGCCTGCCCCCCATTACCTATAAGTATATGAAAGAAACTAAATAAAGTGTGGATAAAGAGAACAAAGTAAACTTATTAGCGTGTGTAGGGGCTTGCTTTGTCAGATACACAGGGAGTTTTGTTTATTAGGTTCAAAGTCTGTTTTTTAAATGTATTCTTGTTTCTTTTACAGTACTGGAGATAAATGTGTCCTTAATTTTAAACCATGTGGACTGTTTGGGAAAGAGCTTCACAAAGTAGAGGGATACATTCAGGACAAAAAGTGAGTGATAAAAGCCTCTTTGCTTCTCTGTTTCTGAGCCCTATAGCATTTCTTTAGTGCTGGCATGGTGACCACAACCAATGTGGATGCAAAGTTCCCAGCAATGTAGATTGTAACCATTTCTCTGTGTCAGTATTAAATCCCTTGATTCTAGCGGTTTAATACTGACTTTGCAAGCCGTATTAGGAAAACTGTAAAGTCCAGTGGTTTGAAATAAAGGCATCCCGGGAAAATGCAGAGTAGTTGCAACTGATTTATTTTCATTATTAATATATTCACAGTTCTAGTCTTTCGTTCAAAATACTGAGAATACAGTAGTTAAAAACTTTTAATGAAAGCAAAGCCTGTCATGTGGCTCTGAGTCCCTCTGTCTTAAACTGTTGGCTTCTCTGCACCCACACTCATATTTTAATTGACAAAAAAGCATATGACTAACTCGCAAAGATATGTTATGCGGGACTGAATACCAGCAAAACTGGAAGAAGCTGAACCCTTTTCCTGGAATTAATCAAATTTTCTGGCTTGTAAAAATAAAAATAAATAAAAAAAATATATAAAAAAATAAAAAAATAAAAAAATAAAAAAAATAAAAAATAAAAAACAAAAAAAATAAAAAAATAAAAAATAAAAAATAAAAATAAATAAAAAAAAATCTGCAAGCAAAAAGAAAATACAACCAAGTAGGAAGCTGTGTATTTAATAAGGATCAGAATTTGCATGACTTAGCTTTTGCTTCTTCACTTCTATAAAGCTTTCTAAGTTAAGTGTCTCCTTTTGCTTACTCTACAGCAAAAAGAAGCTGTGTGTGATCTATGGCAAGTGGACAGAATGCTTATGGTGCACTGATCCCACCACATATGAAGCTTACAAAAAGAATGAGAAGAGAGGTGGTGAGCAGAAGAAACTGAAGCCGGTAAGAAGTCAGGATTCTTTAGGGAGAACAGATAAGGAAATATGAGAAATGAAAATATCTCCTTGTAACAATATCATCTTTACAAAAGTGGGCAGGTGGTGGTGAATGGAGGGTTAAAACAGTCTGTATTTGGTGGGAGTGCAGTGTTAGACCCATGAGATGGCAATGCACTTTGAACTTGTGTTGACTTTAGTGAGAGCTGCTGGTATTTAGAGAGCTCAGAGAAATAGCATTTGCTAATGGATTTGTTGACGAAGTCATCAAATATCAACTCCCAAGTTGGTGTTGTCCTGTGCTTGAGTAAGGAAAGTGGCTCTGCCGCCAACTCCAGACATGAAAATATCAGGATTTGGCAGTTCTAAAGAAAGAATGTAACTATACGCTTTTTTTGTTTAGTATGTTTGTGTTTTGTTGACTTGACCTTTTAGAATCTCTCACGTAGAGAGGCTTGACAACAAGAGGGTCTGGAAACTCGTGTGGTTTTCTTTTTTTTTCTTCACGTATAAGCAGAGTGTCTTGTTCAGTCAAGTTACCGCGAAAGCCTGGTGCTTTATGAAAAATGCAAAATGTTGGAATATTCAACAGAGGACTGCTGGGTTTCCTGATATAAACAGAAGTCTTGCAGACCCTGGTTGCTTGTTCAAAATGAAAATGATAGTTTAAAGTTAAGAATGAATAGCTTCAGTTCAAGAGGCTCAAACTTGGAGTGGGAAGCATTTACATGAGAAGAATCTAGAGCAATAACAGGCCTTGTTTTTTGGCTCTGGATTCTGTCATGGTGCAGACTTTTTTAAAAAAAAGTTTTGTAAATAAAAGTCAAAATAGTATGATTCTGTTCAGCTTATGAAAATCAATTCTTTCCTTCCTTCCTTGCTGTTGAATTTATATTTAGATGGGGAACTATCTGACAGTAAACCAGATGTTGACATGGAAAGTAGTCTGAAAGGGTCTTTTTAAAAAATGAATACTCAAACCAAATGAGTTGAAATTAGAATCTTAACTGTATGGAACCATTTTCCAGCATGTAAAACTGGGTCTGCTTAGTAGGGTATTTTTGAATAAAATAAATGAGCGATGTCAGATGGGGCAGAAAGAAAAGGAAGAAAAAAAATAAAAGGTGGGAGAGAAGACATTGTCACTCTAGGAGGTTATTGTCTCAAACTTCCCTTCTGGTCGTTGTGGCTTTAAGTAGTTTCTTATGGTGAAATCCTCTGAACATCTGCAATTTAGCTGTCCGTGTCCTAAGACAGTCAGATTCTCCTATAGATCAGTCTGCTGGCAGGAACCAAGTATGCAGGAAACAGATTTTCAGGTAGGCTAGGGAAGCTGCCAGATGATCTGTGGTCTGTACAGTTCAACTAGATGAAAAAGCATCTGGTGCTACAGCTGGTGTTGTCTGGCCAGACAGAATGCTTAGCTTGTACGTGCTCTGCCTGCCTGCCTCTCGGCTTTATGAGGGAAATGTTATTTTCTGCTGTGTTTGTGCTTCATGCTGTCTCTTTCTTTCCTCCAAGTATTGCAAAACCAGATTGTATTTTCTTCCTAAAATAGATAAAGCCATCACAAAAGTGATTGAGATCAGCGGAATGAGCAGTAGAATAAAAATAAAATAGCAAGGTGCTAAAGTAAAACTCTTCATCCCATTTTTGCTCTCACATGAAACTCAAACTGTAGTCCAGCTTTGTGAAACTGCTACTGCTGATGTTCATCCAACTTTCTTTGTAGCACTGAGCCTGGGAATGCTGGCCAGAACCCTGGGAAATACTTCTTCCTTTTAAGAGCAGTTGCTGAATACTTAGTGTAGCTTAGACAGTGCCTGTGTGAATCTGTATAACCTTAGTTGTGGTGTGAGTCCTGGTGTGGAAAGGTGCCTTTTGTTAGGTTGAAACAAATCAAATTGGTCAGGTGTTCTTAAACACTTAATTCCCTAAACTAAGTAGTTATTCTGCCTCCTTGGAGGCGCTAAGAGTAGTAGGAATGTGAGGTGACAGCTCACTCCAAGAATAGAATAATAAAAGTAAGTAGAAGTAAGACCAGTGGTTGAATGTCACTGTTTTAATGTCAGAGGGTCCTGTAAAGATTCACTTGGTAATTGGAAGCCACACTGAAATTTTTATTCAGACGTCAGCAGCTGAGCAGACTGTAGAAATCTAAGTTACAAGGACATCATTGTCTTTTCCAGTGGCAGGCCTAAAGGTCTGCACAGCTTCTTAGAAGAATATCTGAACTGGGATGTGGGGATAACTGGGATGTGGTGAGACTTTTCTGTGCTCGAAAGCATAAGAGATCACTGCACTCCTAGATGAGCTGTAAATGAACTCTTTTGTTGTCCTTTTATTATGTACAACTACATGGAGCCTGGAATAGGGCAGCTGTGACTTGGTCTACTGAGAGCAGCCTCTTGAAGAATACCTCTCTTGATTTTATGTATGTAATAACAGTGCATCACTGATTCTGAGAACAAAGGAACTTAGAGAGGAATACACTATTTATAAACTTAAGTACAAAGCCTTTATAGTGAGAAAACTGGCAGTGATAATAGTTCATTAGAATTTGGATCATAGGAAAACATATGCATGAACATATCTGTTTTTTAATCAGACATCAAAATTTTTTGCAAGTGATGGAGCATTAACCAAGAGCAG
Source organism: Dromaius novaehollandiae (assembly GCF_036370855.1). NCBI lineage: Eukaryota > Metazoa > Chordata > Aves > Casuariiformes > Dromaiidae > Dromaius > Dromaius novaehollandiae. Next base: position 17,964,685 of record NC_088113.1, read on the forward strand.
ACATGGCCCTATTCATTAACTTCCCTATGCCATTGTTGGAATTGGTTTAAATTACAGTTTTGACTCATTCCAACCCAAAGAAGTAATAGTTATGTAGGCAGAATTAGGCTATGGGATGGGGCAGAAGGGAAGCTAGAGAGAAGATTCCTGAAAGACATGAATTTACTACTTTTTAAAAAAAAAAAAAAAAACAGAAGGTGAAGTTGTACATAGGTGATGAGAGACTATTCAGTGATAGTGGGAGCAAGACATTAAGATGAAAATGAGCAGTATATGGGGTGGGGAAAAGCAAACATAAGGGGTAAGGCAGAAATACCAGAGAGTGTTTAAAACCTTGAATTTTAATGGATTCTTCAACAGTCATTCTGTAGAACTCTAGATGATTTCCCTTTTCCCCTGCCACATGTTATCTCTGTTTCAGAGTGAAGATGTTATTAAATCTGAAAATGATGAGGCTGATGATATGCCAGAGGTTCAAGAGACAGTGCAGTTCATACCAGGCAGTAAATTGCTTTGGAGAATAAATTGTAGGCCACCAAACTCATCACAGGTAACTGTTCCAATCAAGTTGAGTGTTCCTATCACAAGTGACTTTTCCAAGGGGACATGAGTAACGTTCAAGGGAAACCCTGTTGATACGTCTGCTTATTGACAGACTCTGGCAATTCTTGCTGCAGCAGCAAAATTATAATATGAGAAGCTTTCTGCTTAGTCCCCTGGCAGAAAGTATTACTCCTATGTCAAAGTTGGCAGAAAAAAATGTATGCTCAGGCTGCAGCTGCTTCAGTGTAGAGTCCGGTGTCTTGGGTTCAACTGTCTGCAAGATCTTTGTGTTAGTGTAGCCAAAGTATAGATACATAGTGCACTCTGACCCTGCTGTTGGAAGCCTTGCTTTCAAAAAATAGAACCAAAAAAAACCGCTAAACAAACAAAAACTGCAGTAACTGGACAGCTGGGTATTAACTAATAATTGCAACAAGATTTTTTGGAAATTGCACCAAATGGGGAGTGTGTGTGTATATATGTCTATATAAATACATATATATATACACACACTATTGTCTTGAATAAGTCCAGAGTATTGTCTTCTGAAAGCAAAGAATGCATGCTTTCTTGAGAAAAATTACTTGTCTTTTAGTTTTAGGCTTTTCTTTTATAAAAGTCATGATATTAAATGTCAGACATGGAGAAAATCTATCACGGTCCTCTGAAGCAATTAAAGGTGTTTCCCTCTCCTCCCCCTTCCACCCCCTTCCCCCCCACTGAAAAGAGCACTTTTGTATGAGCTAAACCCTACTTTTGGGGTAGCCCGGAGGAGCACTTTTGACTTGGTGATTACTCTTGGAAATTTTGGTGTATCAATTTGGTGTAGTGAACCCAGTGCCACTTTGCCAAAATAACTTGTGTGTTATCTTTAATTTCCTTTTAAGATGTACAATTTCACCAGTTTTGCTGTGAGTCTCAATGAGCTAGAAAAGGGTATGGAAGCAATATTAGCTCCTACTGACTGTCGGCTGCGTCCAGATATCAGAAACATGGAAGATGGAAACATGGGTATGTGTTTGCTGGAGGAAGTATTTTTGTATTAGTAAGTTTGAGAGGTATGATTGAGGGGAAGTGGTTTGATATAGGAACACGGTGTTCTGTTTCTCATTCCTGAAGTTGCCTTAACACTTTTTTTTCCTCTATCCTGTTCTAATGAACATGCTTTTGAACAAGCTTTTGAACAATATATAAAGTCTGTTTCCCCCTGAAAATTCTGGGAGAGCAGATGTGTCCAAGATGGATCCCAAAGACTACTACGCTGCATTGTGGTGCAATTACATGTTTGGTAACTTGGAGAAATTGGCAAATGTACTTCATTGCTCTAGAATTTGTCCAGAAAAACATGTGGAGAACAGATGTGCCCTGCTGCTCTGGAGTTTGTCAGGAAAAGCATGTGGTGAAATAGTGAAAATATGCTTTATTTATTATGTTCAATCTGTGTTCTTTCCCACTGTCTGGGTTCCAAGACATAAAACGCCGAAATTTCTGATTCTACTCTGCATTTGTAGTAGCAACTCTTCTGAAGTGATGGTTTTAGTTTTGTTGAATGAGATTGTCAAATGCTTTCTCTTGTTTGTGAATCGCATTCTATTTCCCTGCAATCTTTCCCCTGTTTTCTGCTTTTTGGGGGGTTTTATTTTGCTAAATAATCAATTCTTATTGAAATGTTTTGTTAGATCTGGCTAGCAAGGAAAAAGAGAGACTAGAAGAGAAACAAAGAGCTGCTCGCAAGGAACGCGCAAAAGATGAAGTAGAGTGGCAGACACGGTAAGGGGGGAAGAAGTTGGGCGTGCATTTAATGCTTGGAGTGGTTTGGTTTTACTGCCTGAAATGTTTTTATTCAAGACAATGTGTGCTTGATTTCCTGCATGACAGCACAATCCGTAGTGTCTCTTAAAGCATTTGCTGGGTCAATGTTTAAATAATGTAACTGGAAGCCAAAATTGCTGATAATTTTGTCCTGGAGAAATTATCTTAGGAGTAAATGCTGAAGCCTGTCATAATTAACTACTATGGCAATGCTGGATTTTTTTTTTCCCCCTCCCTACAGAGGTCATCATCTTATGTTATTGAATAAAATGTTAAGTCTCATCTCCCCTTTAACTACTTCCTGCCCAGTTTTTGGCAGTTGAGTAGCATGTTGTGGCCCTCCAGAGCTTCTTACTTTCAAACTGTCAGGACTTTTTGACTTGGTTACTCCAGAAATTGCTCTTTGATTACACATTTATGTGACTTTTCAATCACAGACTGCATCATGGAGTAATGTGCAATTTGGCTTGTGCTTCTGGAACAGGTTGCTTGTACAGATGCCAATACTATGCAGTCAAATGTTGTACACACAAGGCCAGTTTCTGCAGGGGTCTCCTTCAAAGGCAAAAACTTTTGGATGTTCCCATGATCTCATGAACTTCAGAAGAGAAAGCATTTTATTCCCAAAGGCTGGAAGGAACAGCTACAAACTCATTCCAGTTATTGCCTTTGAAAATCTCTTCTAGAGAACATAGAATTGTTTTCAGTTAGTGTGGTCAAAAACTGAGCATTTGTTGACATTCTATGCAAAGTACAGCTCCATAGAACAAAACCATTTTTCTTGTTTGGGCAGGTTTACAGAAAGGATCCTGGAACTGATTTGGCATTCCTTTTAAGGAAAATTATCATATATGATCAAAAATATCAATATATTCTTTATATTTAGAATGGGACAGCAATTTAAAAATCCATTTCATATCCCTTCTTGACTTTATATTAAAAAAGTATGAATTAGAGGATGATTGCCATTACATCGGAAGTTTAATGCTGTACTTCTAATGTTCTGAATATTTCTGGAGAGAATAGGCTTTTTTCTTCTGAGAAAAATCAGTCTCTCTTTGCAATGTCTTGTAAAAGGAGCAAAGTGGTTTTTTCCCCCTTTTAATAACTGTTCCCTCTTTTAACCATTTTCTTTGTTTTTCTTTTTTCCTTTACAGATGGTTCCATCAAGGCACTAACCCATACACTGGGACTCCAGATTGGCTGTACTCAGGTGGCTATTTTGATAGAAATTTCTCAGACTGTCCAGACATATACTGAAATTACTGAACCGATAGCTCATCTCATCTGGACATCTAGTTACTAGATTTCATTCTAAGCCAGTTACTCTGGTTTTGTTAATAGCAAAAACCAGCTTTTCTATGTAAATTTTAACAAAAATTCTATCACTCAACAATCGAGGATTTAATTATCACTAACTTTGGATTGCCAAATACTTAAATACTGTTGCATTCTTTCCATAAAGCTGAAAATGATCATGTTTTCACTAATTTTTAAAGGGACCTTTGGTTCTTCATTTTTTTCCTAGTTTCTTTGTCAGGAAGGTATGCTGTATCTGGTAGAGCTTGTAACAACCTTGAAAACTATGTAACTTTAATAAAATAAATAGAGATAATATCTTTGTTACTTAGTACAGCAGTGAAGAATCTGAGTTTTTGGGAACTTGGAATAGAGATGAAAAACTAGTACGGTACAAACATGATTACATCTATTACTGTTGCTATTCCCCATGAAGAGATGTATGTGGAATTTTTAGATGGTATGTAGCACTACATGGGGATTGGAGCTCCTGGCCCCTCTCTCTCTCAATACGGTTCAATACTTCAAAGACTTGCAGGAACAAAACACAAAATGTTAGCTTCTGGAACTGTAGTTCTGTTCAGTAGTCTGTTACAGAGTCTTCACAATCTTTGGACACTGTGAGCATTAAACTGTGTACCTGTGATAAAATTGCATAAAACATAGGAGAAGGGAAGGATGCGTTAAAAAAGGTCTGCTTTTTCTGAAGTAAAATGGTGTTCTTAAATACAGGAAGCTTCAGAAACAATTGCAGGAATGTTGAAGTGGTTACAATGTAAAATATATTGCTTGCTACCACTTGGAGGCTTAGATCTCCAGCACTACTTTTGGCAGCTTTGGCACTATGTATGCTTCTAGACTAAACTTTTATTTGGAAGCACTTGGTAGACATATCCACACACGTTCATATTTTGGGGATGTTTTTGTTTGCATGTTTTTATTAGGTCATGTCTGTTCTGTATGTTGTGAAAAAGCAGAACCAATTTAAAGCTGTAGCATAGTTATACCTATTATAAATTTTCAAATTTTCTGTGAGCACGTGCTGTCATACAAGTGGAATTTTTTGTTCCATATTGAAATATCAAAGCCATATAATACTGGAACTATTTGAACTACAGGTCATTTACTGTATTGATGCATTAATTTTCCTTCAAAGTGGTACACTTCTGAGAGGGGGAAGGAGGCTTGAAAAATTAGGCTGAACAATTTAAACTAATTTTAATGTTGCTTGTTTCTTTTATGAAAGCTTTTAATTTAGTAACCAGGCAAAACTGCAGAGTGGCTGCAGTGCAGCTAGGTTTACAGTAATTCGGACATTGCTGATGTTAAGCACCAGCAACTTGAAGAATTAGTGGAAGAATTGATCTGATTGATGCCCAGACACATTTGTGGTTTCATCCAAAGATTAGATTTAGAATTGCTTCTCCCAGAGGATTAAAAAACAAAAGAAAATAAACATTACCCTGGTGAAACATTTTTATATGAAATCATGCATTTAAAGATCAGGTTAACTTTAAATTTGTTGAGATTTAGCTGCCTTCTTTATTGGAAAAATAGGCAAATTGTAAAAATTCAAGGCAATAAGTAAGGGCATAATCTGAAATGTGCTCATGGCAACTTCATTCTGTTGCCAGAAATTGGACTTTACGCTGATTGCAGTCTTTCAGATATAACCTAGACTTGGAAATATGGTGCAGACAAATTAATATTTATTCCTAATAAGTGTGTAGACACTTGGCTTTTAAAAGACATTGCTGATCCTCATGGGACAGCATAAAAATACTTTCAGCTTTTTGTAAAAATTTAACTTTATTGGCTTTACAGACACTGTATTCCCCTTTCTAACCTCACTGTAAGCAGAGTAGGGAATCATTTATGTAGGTGAGGCTTGAAAAGATTCATATATTAAGCTGGTTTAAAATTTCACGAGAATTTAAAACTTGTTTGAACTAAATAGTATGTACACTGTTGTATTAGTGTTTTTAAAACATTATGTGTAAAATGGAATTGCCAGAATGGAAAAATGATATAGTAATTGCTAAAGAAATACTCTATTTATAAGAAGTAACGTACAGGTTAGCAACTCTCTCCAAGTCATGATTTAAATTCAGAAGACCTAACCCCTTTTCATTATGCAAAACCATGAAGAGATAGTAGCAGCATGTTTAATCCAAACTGCTTTATAGCATTTTCAGGGATTAAAAAAAAAAAAAAAAAAAGGAAAGATTTCTAAAATAGGATCATTTAATTTTTTCTTTATCCCCTTCTCCTCTTCCTTTAGTGTATTGTTTTTTTGGGTAAAAAATTCTGTCTTGGTTCTGAGTCTATTCTCTATGTAGTTTATTGTTCTTCATTGAAAATATTTAGAAAATATTTTCCCACCACTGATGAAAAGTATGTGTTTGGCTGGCCATGAGATGCATACTACAAAATTTTGATTACTCTGAAAGTGGAAACGTTTTATTTTAAATGCAGATCTCACCTCAGTAGTTTACTTGTCAAAACATTGATAACTTTGCACCTTTTAAAAGAATGTCACTTTTATAACTTGATTAAACACTGACTGTATATAAAATAACTGTGTTAGTATATGTTAATATAGCTATGTAGAGATATCATCTAGAAAGAAATTATAATAAATGCTTAACACCCTTTAGAGCTCTAGATGGTGAGAGAGAGGTTTTTGTAAAGTGTGACTTTCATACTAGGGCAACTGTTTTGTAGGGCAAGAAAACAGTTGGAGATTACTCTGGCTTTATTGCTGAGCCGGTGTCAGATCACTTACATTTTGTATTCCCCTTGATGCTTATTAGACAAATATGATTTAAATTAGAGCTTTGACACCCCCCTCTCTCCCAGATTTAGCTCTTTTCTGCACATAAGTGGACTCAATTCTTTAACAGCTTGTTGCTGTGCAGTACATTGGATATAAGAAATGTGGGATGATATCAACGTACACTGAGAGCTATCATGGCAAAGGACATGTAGTTGGTGGAACTCATTTCTGAGATGCGCAAGGTAGAAGAAAGGGCCGGGGAGTCTTGTGGGAGCCTTCTCACTGCAGGGGAGCCACACAATGCTCTAGGCTAAAACAAGCTGAGTGTTAATTGGAGAAGGGGAATAAGTGGACTTATACTAAAAAATTTTAGTGGAAGTGATAAACTAACTTTGTAGTCATTGTATAGCTTCTTTTTCTGTGTCTTTGAGGCAATGTCACATTGCAAATTGGGAGCAGCTTTTTCAAACATCAAGCATTTAGATAATTACTAGTGTCCAGATTAATGATGACAGGAAGTGTATGCTCTAAATTAGTCAGAAAAACAACTAATTAGCAGTATTTATCCCATTTTAACAATTAAAAAATCAATTCTCTGTTCTTTGAAGTATAACATTGAGTTTTTTTTTTTTTTTTTTTGCTGAAATTTAAAAATAAATAACATTCCCCCAAATCTCTTCTAAAGTAGAACTGTTGTAAAAGACTTCAGCTCCCCCACTGTAGACAGCTGTGTGTGATGGAGCAGCTCCCCCACTGTAGACAGCTGTGTGTGATGGAGCAGCACAAATGCCCCTCGGGTCCCTCCTAAGTGTAGCCCTTGGCCTCTTCACTGTTCCCTGATGTCCTCATGTTACATGTGAACATACATATTTGTTTATTAGGCCTCATGCTAAACACTACAATAATTTGGTAATGCCCTGTAGCTTGCTCTCATTGAAAACACCTGTGACTTGGGTCAACTGTATGATAAAGCAATATTTAAATTATGTAAAGCTAATAGTTCTAACACCTAATTTGATTCTTGGTATGTTTTTATAGCATGAAAAATTAAAAATGCTTATATCCAGACTTCCAGTCCACTCTGATTTATACTTCTATGAAGCTGCTTCTTGCCTTACTCGATCGCTGTTTCCCTGTTCCCTGCCCGGTGTCTGCCTTACCCCCCTTGCATGAGCGTGTGGATGATAAAAAATGCTCTAGTGAAATGGATTTATTTTTATAATATTTAATATCTGTCAATACCCATCTCTATTAACAACCGTTTGGCTTTTTAGAGAAGTCTGTACAGGTTTGTGGACATACATGTTAAACTGTAAAGCTGTAAATCTGAATAAAGGTCATTTTGGAGAAGACGCCCCGCCTGCGGCCTCTGCTTTGGGGCGGGGCGGGGCGGGGCGCGGCCCGGCCATCTTGCCCGGCGGCCCCGCCCCGCGGCCGTTATGACACAGCACAATGGTGGGGGGCGGTGCCGGCGCGGTGCATGTCGGGCCGCCCGCGCTTGAGTGACGGCGGCAGCACCCAACCCCGTGCGGCGCGGCGGGGGACGGGCGCGGTCGGCCCCGTGGCGGGCGGGGTTCCGGCGCGCGGAGCAGGAAGAGCGGAGCGGGGCGCGGGGCCTGCGGGCGCGGCGGCGGCGGCAGGTACCGGCGCGGGGGGGGGGCGCCGGGCCGGGCTCCTCAGCGCCGTGCGGGCCCGCAGCCGCCAGCCCGCCGCTGCCAGCCCGCCGCCTCCCTGGGGAGCGGCCCGGCCGCGGGGGCAGCCGCGAGCCCGACCCGGCCGCGGTGACTAAGCGCTGCCGGCGGAGGCGGCGCTCGGGGCCGGGCTGAGCCGGCGGCAGGGGCCGCGATCGCGCTGCGGGCGGGCGCGGGGCCTTGCCGAAGCCCTCACCCCGGCCCCTCCTGGCGTGCAGGCACCGCGGCGGGGGTGCTGGGGGTGCCCGTCCCAGCCAGGCGTTCCCCGGGGCGGCTCATAGGAAGCCTGAACTATTGTTTAGAAGCGTCTTAAAAAGCAATCGCGAAGTCACTGAAGCTGACATCGTTTGCAGTTTTCAGACAGTAACGTCTGTACACGCTAGGTTGGCAGATAAGTTATTTGGGAAACCTGATCTTTGTGGCGCTCAGAAACGGCAGCACGTGAGGCTGTGGGGACGTACAGCGTTCAGTAGCAAAGAGGTTAACCACGAAGGTCAGTTTGGGCACTAGTTGCTGAAGCAGGAGTCAGAAGATCAGAATTACAATAGAGTTTTACGCAATTAAAATGTCGCTGATCCTGTGAACGGTGTTATAGACCAAAGGAAGAAGTTTCAGGGAGAAGGTGGTTTCATTTTCAGGTGTGTTAGCGGAAGCGCTCCTTGTCATTAGTGGAGCTGTGTGGAGGAGCCTTTCTTCATTCTGCTTTTTTGGGTCCTGTTTTAGCTTTTGGAGTGCCTTCCAACTCCCGGAGCCAGTGGGAAGTTCATTTTGTAAAGTCTTATATTGGGAAGAGGGAATGTGGGAAACCTTCTGGTCATACTTGCTGATCCCTCTCTATTCCAGGATGTCTTCAGGTGCATTGTTTCCAAGCCTGGTGCCAGGCTCCCGTGGCTCTTCCAGCAAATACCTGGTGGAATTTCGGGCAGGAAAGATGTCCCTGAAAGGCAGCACTGTAACCCCAGACAAGAGAAAAGGCCTCGTTTACATCCAGCAAACTGATGATTCCCTCATTCACTTTTGCTGGAAAGACAGGACTTCAGGCAATGTTGAAGATGTGAGTATAGTTTTGTATTTCAAGGTATTAAGTCGCAGTGTTGTCTTGTTTCTGTTTTGTCAGCGTTGCTGAAAGAGCTTTTCTAAGACAAGTTAGGATGAGAATGCCACTGTGGCTTGACAGACAGGCATGTTTAAATCCTCTCTGTTCAGGGAGGAGGGCAGAGGCCTGTGTAGGAGGCTAAAAGGAGTAACAATTATTTCCTAAAACATTTCTTGCTACTGCTGTATCTTCCAGGATTTGATTATTTTTCCTGATGACTGTGAATTCAAGAGGGTACCTCAGTGTACTACTGGTCGTGTGTACGTGTTGAAATTCAAAGCAGGATCAAAACGACTCTTCTTCTGGATGCAGGTTTGTGAGAAGTAAATAATGTAGGTCTTGAAGCAAAAAACTTCCAGTTTGTCTTGCAGGTGTAAAAACAACTTTCTTACAGGAGCCGAAGACAGATAAAGATGAAGAACACTGCCGTAAAGTGAATGAGTATCTCAACAATCCACCAATGCCTGGTGCTTTGGGTGGTAATGCGAGTGGAGGCCATGAGCTCTCAGCATTAGGAGGTACAGTCCATTCTCTGCTCTTTAATGTGAGAAGCCTTTTCAGAAAATAAGCACTTGTAGTTTCCTAGGAAGAAATTCTGGAGGACTTTGGAGGGTGAGTTGGGAACGATGTTATTACAAGAAGTGTAAACACACTTTTAGCAGAATAAAATGTGCTGTCGTAATAGGCGCAGGCTGAAGGTAAGACTTCCAGAAGAAATCTCTCTTGTTGCCAGCAGATTCTCTGGAGTCTTACCTCTTTATGAAGCCAAGTTGCATTTATCTTTTATGAGCATCATGAATCAGTAAACACTTGAAACTGTTTTTTTCCGTACAGAATGTGATGCCAATTAATCTCCTGCTGTTTGAGCTGGAGTGCTGTGAAAAAACTATGTGAATATGTTGTGTTTCAGAATGTTTTTGTTTTTAGGTGAGGGTGGCTTGCAAAGCCTTCTTGGAAACATGAGCCATAACCAGCTCATGCAGCTGATCGGACCAACGGGCTTAGGAGGACTTGGTAAAATGCTTTAATATCTTTATGCCAAAATGGTATTTTCTCCTGCCAGGTTAAATCTTACCTGACGATGAATATTTTCAAGTAGTGCTATTGATTTGAATAGCACTTCCTTGACATGAGAAAGCAAGGCCCTACTTCAAAGATGAGCTAAGGGACAAAAAAAAGGATGCAGGCAAGGAAGGGAACCAGAACACGGCCCTCCTCTTAGGGCTTGATCTGCAAGGAACATAGGTTCCGCTCCTTGCTCCCCTGGATCTTTTGCTTTTTCCCCCTCCCTCTTCTTCCGCCTAAATATTCACTGGAGCAGGGATTAAACAACAGGGATTCATCCCAAGTGGATACCCCAGTTACCAAGCTAAAGAGTCTTGCTCATATTGTCTCTGATACAGTAAATATTTGTGTGCAAAGTAGAATGGCTTCAAGATGAAGGCTGGAATGTTCCTACCCCACTGCAGTTTATAGCTCGGAAGGGTTTAGGGCTTTCTCTTCTGGGCGTTGCTTGGAAGAGCTTGAATCACTGAACTGTTTTTCTGAAGGGAATGAGAGATAGGTTGGAGTCACCGTTGCAGTCTGCTCTTAACACTGTCCATGCTCAAAGCCCAATAGGGCATTTCCTGAGAAATCAGACCCTGCCAGTGAAGTAGGCAAAGGAATGCTTAGCAGGTGTCAGTGACAAAAGTTTGGTGCTTAAGCTTTGAAGTCCTTTTTTGTAGATCTAGCCTTAGTGTCTTTGTAAGCTTCAAATGCAAATCTGATGCTGGTTGGGGAAATGTTGGGAGATTCTGACTTCTTAGGATGTGTATGGAAAAGGCTTTCTTGCTTCCTTCTTGAAGCTTCACAGGACTCCTGAAACTTATTTCTTCTTACTCTCAATACTGGTTGTCAGCAGCTCTTCTTTCTTTGCCTTTCCATCTTATTGTAAGACAGCTTGACGTGAAGCTAACTACTGTAATGCAAAGAAAACCATCTGCTTGAGTCTGCAAACAGTGGTTATGGTGAAACTGGATGGATCTTTCTCCCTGGTAGTATATTGTTCTTTTACATCTGGTTTGCATCTCTCTCAGGACTCTGCCTTTACTGCAGCTCCTGGGTAAACTTTTCCTAGCAAGGACAAACTCAGTAGAGTAGCATGTGATATGACCTGGTTAGCTTTACTCTGCTGGTTCTGCTGCTGTGGAAGCAATGTGGTTAGTGAACAAGCGAACAAGTACCAGACAGGCAGCTTAGTACTTGCTCTGACCTCTCCAGATTTCTGCAGTTTCAGTCAATGATGCATTTGCTAATGGAGCACTGTCTTTTTCTCCTCTGTGTTCTCAGAGAGTTCCCAAAAGGTGGATGATGAATGCAGATGCTTGTATAGGAAAGTGTATCTAATTAGATGTGGTATAAGAAACCCTTGAGTGGGAAGCATGTGGTAAATGAAGCATTTGGCTAGCATGGCTCAGAAGAATCCTAGTCACCAATAACTCTAATGGGTCTAGAAGCCACACCATTCCCTAGCTCTTCTTAGCTGATGTTCTTGATGCTGCTGCAAGTTCTTGGTAGTTGTGAATAGCAGTATGGACGAAGGAGGCTGTGATTCTGATTTCTTTTACGTATGACAGTTGGCTCGAAGGCCAAGTGTTGGTTTTCTGCTGTTTTTTTTCCTGATCAGTGTTCTGCTGGGAGCACTTTACTCATGCAAGGCAGTGTCTGTACTTTGCCCTGCCTGTGAAGTGTTTAAGGACTCAGTTGCTCCTGCTGCTGCATCTGTGTTAGCTTTGAAGTTGCAAGAAGTCCGGGTGTTTGGGGGAAGACAATAATGGTGATTCAAAGGTTGCCTCTACAGTCTATATCTGCTGAGGGTCTTGGCTTTAAAGTTTAGAGAAAAGTTGGATTTTTTGGAAACTAGTAGATAGGAGGGCAAGGGTTCTCTGATAATGATTGTGTATGTATGGCACAAACCAAAATCATTTCATCCTTGTGAACAGCTAGAAATTGAGTAATTTCTAAAATGTGCAATTATCTTTAAGACAGTTTTCTGATAGGGATGCAAGATCAGGAAATGAGAGCTGTTTATTTACAGAAAGGGGGGAGGGGTTGGTCTAGGTTCTTTCACCCCCTCCTCCTTTATTTTAGCCAATAAAACCTTTCAGGTACAAGAATGACCTCTCTGGACCAGAGAGGTGCAAGAAAAGAAAGAAAGAAAGAAGTTTCTAAATCTGTTCTTTTTTTATCTTTATGGAAGGTGGGCTGGGTGCACTGACGGGTCCTGGGCTGGCTAGTTTACTTGGAAGTGGGGGACCACCAACCAGCAGTTCATCATCAAGGTAGGATACCTATGTGGTCTAGGATTGTAATATTTTTGTAATGTAAAATTGCCACTTATGTGGGAGGAATTGTGGCCTACTGAGCAGAGAATATAATGGGAATTAAGACTGCTCATTACCTCTCTAGAATGACGGTGGTAGCTCTTTATATTGCCAGGGCTTGAAAAGAAGTTTGTTTATTTTTTTTTAATGGAATGGGGCAAAACTCTTTTTGCAGGTAACTAGTTCTACTAATTATCCTTCCAGCTCTCGCAGCCAGTCAGCTGCTGTGACACCATCTTCCACGACTTCTTCTACACGTGTAACGCCTGCCCCATCTGTTCCTGCGGCTGCATCTGTGACCAGTCCGAGTCCTGTACCGAGTTCGGGTAATGGAACCAGCTCAGCCACAAGCCCAACCCAGCCCATTCAATTGAGTGACCTTCAGAACATTTTAGCTACTATGAATGTGCCATCTGGAGCAGGAGGACAGCAAGGTAACAGTATTCTGACCAGACAGCTGTTGGATCCAGGAGTCCTTTGGAGCTGTTTTACTGTCCTATCCTGTTCCAAATTGGTTTGAAAGGTCTCTTAAATTTTTTTGTTCTTTTTTTCATTTGAGTGCTATTCTTCTTGGCTGCTTCAAGAATCTTAATCTTGTTCCAAAACTGAGAGGGAGAAAGGGTGCCAGCAATTTGCTCAATACATTTCAGTACTCCACTGGCAAAATCAATTGCTTAACGTGTCAAAATGTGTTTTTTGTACATAGTCTAACAATCAACCATTTATTTTCTTCCTAGTTGACTTGGCTACTGTTCTGACTCCTGAGATAATGGCTCCCATTCTGGCCAATGCTGAAGTGCAAGAGCGGTTGATGCCTTACCTTCCCTCAGGGGAATCTCTGCCGCAGACAGCTGAAGAGATTCAGAATACCCTGACATCTCCTCAGTTTCAGCAGGTAGATGCCTAACTGTCACTTAAGTGCAGCTCTCCTTTCCTCCTCCCCTACGTGGGGTGACTTGTGCTGCCCTGCTTTGTCAGGTTTCTGCCACTGTTCAGAGTAGGAAGCTATTCTGTAGAAGTGAAAGTGGGGAGGGACATGACTTAATGAAACACTGTTCTTCCTTTCTTCCTGTGGTTGCCCAAGGGCAGATTAGAATATTATACTTTCTCTTTTGGAACTGGGCTCTACCTTTCTCTGTATTATAAATGCTATCTCTGGCAAATTACAGCAGATGTAGTAGCAAATTCATTATTTTCTTTTAAAAAAAATGGCTTCTACATTGTCTTAAAACTAGTTTCAAGTGACTGCACAAGTGACTGGAAGGGAAGAGAAGAGGTGCTGGTGTTTACATCCCTTTTTCCTCTTAACCACTAGTATGTAATTCAAAGTATGTTTGGGCATACTTTATCAATCAGATTAAATCTGCTTTATTATAGGCTATCTGGACCTATGCAGACTGAAATTTGTCAATATACAAAACTTCACTGGCCAAGAAGGATGTCTTTAGATTAAACTGTGACAACTCTTTTGTGCAGACAAGATTTCAGAAATGAGGGATATTTTTTTCACTGGATATTTGACAGAGTATTCTGCAGGTAGATAAAAGCTGAAGTTGTCCATGCTCTAAATTAGCTGGAAGTTATGTCACTGTGGTTTGGTGTGCTGCTCAGTCTGCATTCTAGCAGGGCATATCAGTTTGTGCTTACTGTAGCAGTGACCCTGACTGTATGGCATCTAGTTGGTTAAAAGCAAGTATTGTTCCTGATGATTGAAAAATACTCACAGGGCCTGTGGTGTGAAGAGGCAGTTCAGAGCCTGACCACAGTGCAATAATGTTTTTAAAGGAGGGAGGCTGCTCCCAGGTAGGTCATACAGTCAACATGCTATAATAGGTTATGGAAATGTACAGAGAATGCTGTCATCATTAGATTATTATACAGCAGCCACGTGGTGTTGGAGAAACATGATGCAAACTTTATCGGATGCTGTTGACTTTAATTCACAGGCATTGAGCATGTTCAGTGCTGCCTTAGCTTCTGGACAGCTTGGCCCCCTAATGAGCCAGTTTGGCTTACCCGCAGAGGCAGTAGATGCAGCAAATAAAGGTGGTAAGTATTTGTGTTGTTGGGAGCATGATTAAGTATCCCTTTTGCACTGCAAATAACCATTGCATGTGGATTCTGAGTAACTTTCAAAAGCTGATTCTTGCACTCTTTTTTTTTTAAATGAAAAAGTATCTATGTGGCTCAGGTTTTCTTCAGCAGATGCAGCTATTGATGTCAGCCTGACATCAGAGGATTCACGGTTCTACAAAGAGATGTGCTGAGTAGCTTTGTGATGGTTTTCTTGAAAGATACAAAAGATTCTGGAAATGTCATAGTCCCCTTGTTTAGGAATGCTTGCTTTTGTGAGAATCTTTAATGCTTCATTTGAAATAAGTGCACAGTTGGGGCCTTAAGCACTGTGAGGGGAGGGAGGGTATCAGTTTTCCCTGATGAGCTTTTAGAATCCCTTCCATTACTCAAGTAAACCTGTTCTGAGACTGCCTGTACACAGTGTTAAACTCCATAAAATGCTGTTGAGGTCAGAGTATCCGAATATGCACTATGTATGAATGAATGTTAAAACTGTCTTCTCTATTAGTAGAGTCTTGCTAAAGAAACTGTTTATTTTTCAACTAAGGAAGCTTAACCTCCTGTGGAGAATGAATCCTGTCTCTGAAAAATGCAAATTTAAGTAACTCATGTGTTTAATTTTTAGATGTAGAAGCGTTTGCCAAAGCAATGCAGAACAGTGTCAAGTCAGACCAAAAGGAAGGCGACTCTAAGGACAAGAAAGATGAAGAGGAAGATATGAGTTTAGATTAAGTTATTTGCTCTTCCTTCCAGATATTCCTAGATACTAACTTAAGCAACTGCAGTAGGATTACTAACTAACTTCATATTATGCTTATGTAAATCTAAAAATAAAGGAATTTTCTTTATCTGCCATATTGGGTTTCTCAGTCTATTTAGCATGCACTTCAGTAGTACTTGCTGTTTCTTTTCAGTGGAGGGGCTTACAGTTCAGTTCAGTTTTAATGCATTTGACATCAGGTTAGCCCAGTTCTTCAGATTTCTTTGTGATGGAGTCCTGAGAGTTGAACACTATGTAGGTGGACAGAATCTCAAGTGTTAAGTATAAGTGGAAAATAGGAAGTTACTTCCTTGTGTTCTGTTGTGTTTCTGCTTTGCATTGCTGAAAGTTGTAAAAAGTATTTTTACTTGGGTAAGCAGTGAGTAGTTACCTTAAGGCTGTGGGCTGTATGACAGAGGGGAACAAGCACTTCCCTCAGCCTGGCAGCTACACTCTTGCTAATACAGCCCAGGATGCGGTTGTCCTTTGTAGGCGTGAGGGCGCACTGCTGACTGACGTCCAACTTCTTGCCCACCAGGTCATGTTCTGCAAAGCTGCCAGCTAACCGAGTCATTGTCCCGCATGTACTGCTGCGTGGATCATCCTGTCCCAGGTGCAGGTCCTCACCTTTGTTGAACTCCTTGAGGTTCAACTGCATGAACTTCAGACCACCACCACCGCAGGTAGCGTGCTAGGAATTACGGCAGGAGCTCCTAGAGATGCTGCCGGAGAGGGAGCTGCTTGTGGCAAATATAAATGTAGGGTCCCATGCTGACATTTCCTGAGGTGGTGGTTATTCCTCTTCCAGTTCTACATAAATCTAATATTTGCTCTTCACTAGTCAAGTGAAAGAGTAACATAAAACTTTATTCAGCTCCAAAGTATGTACCACTGATTTACAAAGACCATCTTTAATACTACAACTTAAAAACAGGTCATAATTACATTTAAGATAGACATGTTAAAAACCCATTTTACAATATTTACCCCTCATAAAAAACAATATAATGATATAAGTTATAAGTCCATTTCAGAAGCAAGATTTTGTCCCCATGTGTCTAGATATATATATATACACACACACAAATATATATATGATGTGTAAGTGCACAAGTGAACTAGGTGGCTTGGGAGAAAATGGTTTTGATTTCAAGTGAAAACTGCACTACAATAGGAGTGAGTTAAGCCAAACAGGAGAAGGTAACTGTTGGAAGGGCAGGTGAGGGCAAAATGACATATCTCAAACCTAGCCAGGCTTAGAGGTAACCTTTCTTTATTTCTTCCCTTTCAAGCTACACTTTCTTACTTCATACAACAGGACTTTTGCCAGTGTATCTAATGGCAGTGAGTGTAAGTGCAGAGTTATGAATTTAGGCGTGGCATTTGTGATGTCTTTCGTCTTTCCCTCAGCAGTTCTTCCAGCCTTGTCTTTTTTTTTCTGATTGTTTTGAATTAATCTGAACAGAAGAGGCTGGTTCTGTAAACAGATTTTTGTCTTGAAGCCCCGCCCTTGCAGAGCTCTTTGCATAGCAGTGGCAGGTGAACTGACAGTGACCTTGGGGGTTAAATGTATCCTTGCTTGTAAAAACACAAAAGTGACAGAATTAATCCAGTTTGTCCTAATTGCATTTATTATAAAACAGGCTGCCTAGAGCCTTTAGCAGAAGACAGTCTGTGACTGTTACTAATAGCCTCAAGTATTCTGTGAACTAAAATCTATGTGCATTGAAGTGTGGGGAAAAGGGAACAGGATTTAGGCTGTGTGAGTGCATGGCTGCTGACTGCTTAAGCCCGTGCTCTGTAGACGACATGAGCCACGCATCAGAAAGAGTCCTGCTGCAGATGCTCGACCACTGGTAAAGGAGTTAGTTAGCCCTATCTCCTGTTCAAACTTTTTGGTTCCATTTGTAAAAGATGTCCCTGAAGTGCCCCCTTCTCCCCACCTTTCTCCCCTGCCCTCCTTCCCCATAGATACCTGGCCCCTCTCTGCTTTTGGCCCCTGACTTGCACCTGCAGGCTTGCTCTGCAGTTGCTGGAGATCAAGTATGTTTGACCACTGTTAATCAAATCTAGTAAGTAACAGCTGGGGCCCAGAGAGCAGTGCAGCTTTCTGTCGGTCAGACTTTACACTGAGGTGCACTTAGAGCATGGGGCAACCCTTAAGGCTGACTGAGCCCCTGACAGTCCTGGTTTGCAGCAAGCTCATGTGGCTCCTGTTAATCACCAGATTCCTTATACAGCCCACGTAATGAGGGAGGGGAGGCAATGGCCATGCTGTGCCGGCCTTGGCTGTCTCTGCAAAGGGAAAAAAAATAAAACCAAGTATTAGTCTGGTTACCCAGAGGCATTGCCAAGTGTGGCCTAGTGACGTGAAGGCAGGGGCTGTGGCACAGCTTCTTCGGGGCTTCTGGAACAAGCTCCAGTCTGACAGGTGCTGTGTTAACTTGCCCTGTGGCCTAGCTGATCGGTTGTGTGATTACATCAGGTCCCCCAACTGTCTCTGGCCACGAACCTCAGGAGTCTTTGGGGTAAGTGAGATATATAGCACAGGAGGCTTCCCAAACACCTCCCTCCCCCTGCAAGCGCTGTGAGACCTCAACCAGCAGCCACTGCCAGGCAAGGGCTACGGCCACAACTCTGCAGGACCCCAAAGAGCTACTCTGGGACTCCCAGCTTGAACTGCTGCCGTTTGGGGAGAAAAGGGCATGCGGCACAATGAATTCATTTGAGGCAGAGCAGGGTATTAAGTGCCTCTTAAAACAGGAATAGTAACGCCTTGGGCTGTGTGGTGGTTTGTTCCAGAGCCGAAATCTGCTCCACGGCCCTCCCGACTCACCTGGCAGCCCTCCCAGGTGGAACGTCGCCCTGGCACCGGGTGCAGGGGGCTGGGACCTCTGGCTGGGGCCCACTGTGTAGTTTCCTTCTGTGTCCACATCAATCTGGATTATGTTTTTCCTTTTGATAACTTAGAAAGGAATTGACAGTCAGTACTGCTTCCTCATCCGGGGAGCAATTCCACCTCCTCCCTCCTGCAGGGACCTGTTTGTTAAAACCCCCCCCCGGAAAAGGGCCTGATGCAAATGCTCTAATTGCTGAGTTTTGCAACTCGCAGGTGTGATAAAACACTCCCCCTCTAAAACACCGATCTCCGCTGTGGGGTTTGAGCCCTTTGGACACAAACTGAGCCAGGTTGGAGACAACTGGGCTCTTGTTCCTGGCAGGAAGTGTTAACAGTGGAACAAGCCAAGGCTGGGGCTGCAGTAGGGCGCTGGGCACGCAGGGCACCCATCCCCTGGCCTGGGCCAGGCACCACCTCCCCCCTGTTCACCAGCTGTGACAGCACTAACACGATCAGGCAATTAGCTAATTAGGAAATGACTTACTGGCAGCTCCAATCTCCTAAATTAAGTACTTACAGGTGGGAGCTGGGGCCTTAAATACCCAAGGAAGGGGCCTAGGCTCCCTCCTAGGAGAGAGGAGTAGAGCAGCAAGAGCCAAGCTCCAGCGCGGTCTGCTCTGAGCTGAGCACGGGGTGCCACCTCACCTGTAATGGTGTGCCACCGCCCGTCGCAGAGAGCCGGGCGAGCCACCGACGTCGAGAACTCGTCAGCCCCGGTGCTGGCACTTGCGGTGACCTAGGGCAGCGAGACAAACCCAGTGGATCAGGTTCCTTCTACTCTCTCCCTGTGGAAAGCTCAGCTGCTCCAAAGGGGCATCTCATCTTGTGAGAAAAGGTGCAGCTGGGAAACAGGGACCCCTCCCTGTCCCTCTGGCTGGGCTCTCCCCAGGAAGCCCCAGTGCAATGGGGTGGCTTTGGTGTCACCCCTCCTCCCCCCCAGGGGAGGGGCTGCGTGGAGTTGGGGGCTGGCTGGGCACCCACTGGGCCACCCTCCTGCTACCTTTGTCTCGTCCATGTACAGCTGGAGGTGGGGGTTCCTCCTCGTGCCGATGTGGAAGACGAGGCCAGAGGCGCTGCGGGGACGGACCTCCAGTGTCACCTCCAAGTCCTGCCCCGTTGTCACTGTGTCAGCTGGAAGGAAAATGCCACTAGTGAGAAGGAGGATAGGGACAAGGGGCCTCCTATTACACATGTCCCTCCCTGTTAGTGGCTGGCTTGGAGCTGCAGAGCACCAGGGCCAGCCCGGGCTGCTGTGGGTACCTAGGATGATGGACCCGCCCTCTGCAGAGAAGAAGACGCCGCTCTCCTGGGCTCCCTCGTAGCACGGTGTCACTGCGACGGTGTGTGAGGGGGGGCCCAGGGGCCTCCCATCCAGCTGCAGGTTCCTCAGGCACCCGTTGAAGCTGGAGGTAGAAGCAACCTGCGGAGAGAGGCCGCAGGAGTGAGCGCAGGGGGGCCAGGAATGACGCGCATGGAGCGATGCCATGGGACCGCCAATCCCTTACCGGGACATGAGCCTTGGCCATCCCAGCTGGCATTCCCCCCACGTAGAAGGGAGTCTGGGCTAGGAAGTGTCCTGCGGCGGTCACAGTGGCCTCCTGGGCTCGCAGCCCATCGATGACCAGCTGGGCTCGGCTCTGGTCGCGGCTGAAGAAGACCTGCAGGGGCCAGAGGTTAGTGCTGGCGCTGGGGGTTTCCTGGTGCAGGAGGATGCTGCAAGGGCTGGGCTGGGGAGGAGGGCACAAGGGCCTCAGGTGGGTGCAAGTCCCCAGGACGACCCCCATGTCCTCGGCTCGGAGGTTCAGCCAGCCCTAGCAGTGTAGCCACTGCAGCTCCCACACCACCCTGGGACTTGGATGTCCCTCGTGCAATTGGGACCAAGGCCCAGGGAAGGGCTGAGCTGAGCTGACCTCATGCACGAGCACCTGAGGCAGCCGGTGATGGCATATCTGCAGGAGTTGAGCCCCTGCGAGCAGCATGGGTCGAGTCCTCCCTCCCTGCCGAGCCTGGGGCCCCCTGCTCACCGTGTGCCACCGCCGGTCCCGGTACTTGTCTTTGCTGCGGATCCGCAGCCGGCGCCCGCCAAGGTCTGCCAGGAGCACGAAGCGCCCGTTGGAGACGATGAGCGCCAGGAAGGTGCCCCGCTCGCCGGCGACGTAGAAGAGCAGCCCGTTAGAGGAGCTGAGCTTCACCTCCAGGGAGAAATAGGACCTGGGGGGAGAGGACGCGGGCTCTGAGCACCTTGTGTCCTGCGGCCGCGGGCAGCCAGGGCACCTGCTCTCCAAGGCCTGCCCTCGGACGGTGCCCAGGCGCTGAGCCCGCGTGGGGCCGGCCCGGGATGAGCCTCACCTCTCGCGGAAGGAGCCCGGGATCTCCTCGAACTCCCAGCGGCTGCTTGGGGACCCCCCGAACTGGAAGCTGCCTCTCGCCGCGCGGGGGTGCAGGGGCAGCTGGCAGCCGCTGCCCTGGTCGTGGCGCCGGTCCTTCGAGGCAGCCTTGCCCGGGGGCTGGGTGGAACGAGCCCAAAAACAGGGTGAGGGGAGCACGCTTGCGGGTGGCACCCCCGGGCACGGCTCTGCCAGCCCCACGCCCCCGGGGTGCACGGAGCAGGGACGTGCCGGTGCGGATGGGCAAAGCGGAGGCTGGGCAAGTCCCACGGGAGGCAGGAGGGCCGGGAGCTGCGGGTGTCACAGGACACAGGCGCCCAGCAAGGGAGGGAACAGGAGGAGAAGACAGGGGAGACATGGGGAATTTCAGCAGCTGTGGGGCCTGGGTTGGTACCTTGGGTTTCCGCCTGTCCTTCTTCGAAGCGACTCTGAGCTGCTGCGGCCGCTCCCCCCAGGGACAGCTCATGGTGACGTTGACGCTCCGCACGTTCTGCTGCAGGTCCACGACCATCTGGGGGTCCAGCTTCCTGCAGCGCAGAGAGAAGGGGTCTCCCGTCACCGGGAGGTGGGAAGGGCCCGAGCCCCGTCCCCGGCTCTCCCCAGCACCCACCGCTTCACGAAGACGTTGCTGATGCAGCCGCTCAGGTTGCTGAGGGCGCCCGGCTCCGGCGAGCCCCCGAGCTGGAAGAGCTGCCGCTCCTCCTGCCGCCGCTGCCTCCGGCTGGGCCCCGCTCCCGGCACGGCCTCCTGCAGCTCGTCGTCCACGTAGAGCCGGACCCTGCGGGGGCATGGGCGCGGCCTGAGCGGGGTGCTCCGGCGAGCCGGCACCCCGGGCCCCGGGAGGGCGGCCTGGGACGTACCCGCGGACGTCGCTGTAGAAGGCCACGTAGTGGGTCCTGTCGTCCGCGTAAGCGTTTCTCGTGGTGAATTCGGTTTTCAGCACGTTCAAGGCCAGCTGGCCCCCCTTGAGAGACACCTGGCAGGTCCCCTCCTGGGAAAAGCATCACCCTGTTACTGCCGGGAGGCCAAAGCCCGGGGAAGGACTCCTTTCCCACCCTGCCTGGAGGTGCTCCGGTGCCCAGCGGGGCTCCCACCTGGGTGCCGTGGTGGTAGAGCAGCCCCTCGCGCTGGCTGGTCCGGAAACTGAAGCCGCTGTAGAAGTCCTGCAGCTGGGGCACGTTCTTCAGGGACAGGGTCAAGTAGCCGTGGCCGTGGAAGGTAATGGAGCGAGCCACCTGCGAGGGACACGGCGGGAGGCAGCATGAGAGCGCGGGACCCGCCAGCCCCACCACAGCCCTTTGCTGACCCTAGACAAGCCACTGAACCTCTTGGTGCTGCAGTTTCCCGGGGT
Organism: Dromaius novaehollandiae; assembly: GCF_036370855.1. Classification (NCBI taxonomy): domain Eukaryota; kingdom Metazoa; phylum Chordata; class Aves; order Casuariiformes; family Dromaiidae; genus Dromaius; species Dromaius novaehollandiae. The sequence goes on from NC_088113.1 coordinate 17,986,740, forward strand.
GGGATTGCAGGGATGCTGGGAGGACAACCCAGTCGCTCGGTGCTTGTTCGGTCAGAGCACTGAGGAGCTGCTGGCTTTATTTCCCATGTGAATGAGCCTGTCTCCGCTTTTGTTTCCCCAACAGACCCTCTCCCCGGGCCCGGGGAGGCAGGTGAGCACGCAGGCCTGGCTGCTGCAGCGTTTCACCTACCAGGAGGTCCGAGGTGCACCCGTAGCTCACGCCGACCGTGCTCATGCGCTTCAAGTCGACGTACTTGCCGAGAGCCTTCAAGCCCTTCATGCAGCCCCGGATGGACCCCCCTGTGGGGAACAGCGCTTTCAAGCTGCGGGAGAAGCAGACGGCGTTACCAGGCTGGCCCCGGGCAGGGTCTCGCCCCGCGGTCCCCTCCAGCCCGTCACACGCAGCACCCGTGCAGGACCACAGTGCCTGGGAGTGTCTGTGGTGCCTCGAGCGTGAGGCTGCTCCAAACCACCTGGCAATGCCAAGGAGGGCTTGGTGACACCAAGGAGCAGCTTGTTCCTCATGGAGATGTTGAGTCCTCGAGCCCATGGCAACAGGCTGGAAGAAAAAAGGCTCCTGGGAGCTCTGCAGGGACCGCACCAGTAGCCTGGGATCTGGCGAGGAAGCGTCAGTACCACCCCAGCCCTTCCCCGGGGTGCTGGAGGGGAAGATGTGGGCTCTCCTGTCCTTGGTCCATGCACGTATCCCCAGCCCTGTGGTGCCTACGTGGGGCTGGACCCACCTGGAGGGCAGCACAGCCGGGGGCACGCCACCCAGGTAGTAGGAGACAGCATTCTCCAGGGAGTTCTCCTGCTCCACCATGAAGATGGTGAGTCGCTCCAGCCGCACAAGGATGCGTTTCTTATTGCTCATTTTGAGGAGGAAAATCTGGATCTGGAGACAGAGGGGGAAATCGGGGCAATTGGTTCTATCTTGAAAGACTGCAGAAGGTGTCCAGTCCACAGCTGCAGGTGAAGAAAACCCACGAGGGAGACCCAGAGCCTGCAGGCTTCAAACCTTCCCCTCCAAATGAAGGTCTGAGCATCCCGTTTGCCCTGTAGATGAGCAGCCCTGGGGGAGAGGGAGCTGAGAGCCAACATGGGAGCTGTGGCAAGGAGCAACCTCAGAGGACGGACTGGCCGAGCCCATCTGGATCCCCCATGAGGGCAGTGCAAGGCCCAGGAGAGCAGGGCCACTCTCATCCATGCTGCGCTTCCAGGGGCTGCAGCTGCTCTCCCCGGCTGGCAGGAGCTGTAGCCCGAGGCCGGTGCGGCTGCTGCGTCCCTGCTCGGGACCAGCCGGGCACGCGCAAGCAGGGCACGCGGACGCTCCTTACCGCTTGGTTTGCGGTGCTGCCGATGGCGAGGGACGAGGAGTTGCTGCTGGGTTTTGCCATCTCCAGGCCACCGCTGAAGTCGTAGTAAAGCACCAGCTTCCCGTCCCGGATGGCCAGACACAGGAACTGTCCCTGGGGAAGAGAGGGTGGACGCTCAGCACCCCCAGCCCCATGCGCTGCTGCTGAGCCCAGCCTGCCTTTTGGCACTAGCAGGAACGGGTCCCACCACTGCTGCCTTGACCTGAGTCACAGAGATGGTGACAGAGGATTTCTCTGGAAATGGCAGCCCTGTGGCTGGGCATGAAGATGGCATCGTGGGCTGGAAATGCCTCTTGCAGCACTGCCTGTCCCAGCAAAGGCTGGCCTGGCCTGGAGGGGCTATGGAGGTGCATGGATGCCCTTGGAGGTAAAGGCAGTCTCTCCAGAACTGAACTCTTCCCATCTGCTTGCCTGAACTGGGAACACTTGCAAGCAGGGATGGGATTTCCCCTGCCTGCCTGCTAAAGAGAAAGTCTCGATCCAGCCCTCCAGGAGAGCTGGGCCAGGCCTAGGTGGGGGACGAAGGCTCCCTGACTGCCCGGAGGCCCCACGCAGGGCCAGGGGAGTTGGCACCTGCCTCGTTCTCCAGGAAGAAGAGGATGCCGTTGTAGGAGACCACCCGGATCTCCTGCTCAAAGCGCTTGGTCGTGCCAAACTGGCTCTCAAACTTGATCTCCGCGTAACCGGTGCCGTCAAAGTAGGAGCCGTCTGTCAGCCAGGGGTCTCCTGTGGACTTGGACCTGAGCCATGGGAGCAGAGAGGATGCAGCATCACTGCAAAGCCAAGCCCACATGGCTCTGGGGCAGCCAAAGGTCAGGATAATCCCCATCTCTGGGGGCAGGAGCTGCCCTAGACCTGGGCAGGGTGTCCTACCTTGCGCAGGGCTTCTCCGCAGTGGTGTCCAACTGGAAGGTGCGCTGGAAGTTGTACAGACTCACCACCTCCTCGTTCAGCGTGTCCAGCTCCAGGCATCCACGGTAGTTGGGGTAGCGCAAAGTGGGAGGGGGCTGGGAACAAAACCAGCCAGTTGGGGCAAGTTTGATCCTGCTTTCCCCGTGAAACAAAGCATCTCCCCCCAGAACCTCCAGGGGTATTGCTGAGGTCTCACAAAAGAAGCCTCCCTCCCTGCTCCCAGTGCCCATCTCACCGTGAAGCTGGAGGGGTAGCCGCCCACATAGAAGACCACGCTGCGTGGGTCCAGGTTGAGCAGCCCCTGCTCCCCCTTGGCGACGCTGTCTCCCTTGGTCTCATGCACCGTCTGCCTCTCCACGATCACCGACATGTGTCCGTACTGCAGGATCCTGTGGCAGGAAGGGATGGTCAGGATGAGTGGAGGCCCACAAGGAGGGACCAGCCCTGCTCTCCCCAAGCACAGAAGCCTCCTTGCAGAGCCCTGCAGGAAAGGGGCCACATCCCCCATGGTGCAGCCCCATTGCAGCAGCGCACTGAAAGGAGCCAGGCTTAACATTATCAGCACTGTCACAAGGCTGAATGGATTTGCTACAAAGACATCTTCATCTCTCCTCTCCCACAGGTGCTCTCCAGCCCCTCTGTGATATGATACCTCCAAAAACCAGCAGGAGATGGTGTGTTATCTCAGTGCTGACCACATTTAAGGACGACTGGAAGTTGGAGTCCACATCACCTCTGCAAGCCCGAGGCCTGCCTGGTTTTGGATGTAGCGCTACCTGCATCTGCTGCTGGGACAGTCCTCCGATGAAATTCTTTGGGATGTGTCCGTCCTCCTCCTGCTGTTCCTCCCCTCCTGGACTGCTGCCATACTTTAGGCAACTGCTGCATTTCTCCCTTGGGGTGGTCCACCCGTTCATCTTTGCTCTCCCTGCACTGGCTGTCCCTCAGAAGAGCCTGCCATGCCCCTCATTTGCCTCTGTCTCCTACCTGTTGATGCTGATGGTGGCAAACTGCTCTCCAATCTCCTCGTCGACAGTCAGGGAGGCCGGGTCCTCGTCTCCCAGTTTGTAGACCCACTGCACTTTGCGGTCCTTGAGCACGATGCCCAGGTAGTCTCCGGAGGCCTGAATGCGGGGAACAACAGGGCCACAGATTGGCATTCAACCCCTCCAGGATGGGCAGGACTGTCAAGGGATGCTCTCCCTGATAGAGAGGAGTCCTCCTCCACAGCAGTAGAACACGGGGATGAAGGCTGCACGTCCCTTACCCCTGCATGTCTGGTGCTGAGCATGGTGGCAGAGGGAGGCTGGGCAAACCCCGCTGCCTGCACTGCCCTCTCCATCACTGCATCCTCCTGCCCTTCTCTGCCACCGATGCCCAAGTGGCCCGTCTTACCTCTCGGCTGCCCAGGTACAGCACGAACCGCCCCTCTTCAGCCCCGTCCTGGTGCTGCTGCCTGGCCTTGGGCTCGGGGTTCTGGATGTAGAACTTGAGGGACGTGTAGGCTGCCAAGTCCTGCAGGTTGCTGGGCATGCGGACCTGTACGCCTGAGCTGCCGTTGAACTTCATGGGGACTTTCACCTGGAGGGAGAGAAATCCAACCCCGCGGGACTGAAAGCGCTGTTACCTCCTCTCCTTCCATCGCCAGCTCTGCCAAGTCAAAGCACTTTCTGGAGTTTGTGCATGCGAAAGGGACACTACCTGGGGGCCCCAGAGCTCCTCTGGATGCCTCTCCCACTCATGTACTGCCCTCATGCTCGCCCTCATTCACCACAAACCCCCCAAACCCTCCACCCAGTGCTCTGCAGCCCTCGTGCTCCCATTAACCCACCTTACTCGCCGCGTTCCTCGCCTGCGTAATGAGCTGCCGGATCCGCACGATGTTCTCCGACACGGTGGCGTTCTTGTTCCTCCTGTTCTCCAGGCTGCTCAGCTTCCCCAGCAGCAGCGGGATGGTGCTTTCCAGACTGGACACTGGGTTTGGAGAGGAGCCCAGTTTTATCAAGGTTAGTGCGGGAGAGAGAGGTGAAGCTTAGGCAGCTTGGAGACATGCAAATCAAGGCAGTGGTAGTTGGGAGCAGAGCCACCAAATTATCCCCTAAACCCAGCAGCCTCGATGGTAGACTGAAAATATTCCAGTGCATGCAAATCCCTGCAGTAAATGCACAGGTGACATGCACTGCAGGGCTCGGGAAAAAAATGAAGGGTACAGTAGCTTGGAGGCACCCAATGTTAGCTGCCTGCCTCCCTCTACTCCTGACTTGAAGCTGCGAAGCACAGCTTCCGAAAGCAAGGTGCTTGCTAAGGGCAGACCTGTCCACGTGCTGACGGATGCTGAACTCGGCCGCAGTGAGCCCAGCAGGCTCAGCGCTCACCGGACTTCCTGGCGTCCTGGACTGCCTGGTTCAGGTCTTCGTTTCGAAGGTCTCCGTATTGGTTTTTCCATTCATCCAGGTTCTTTTTCATGGTGTTCAGGGTATCTTCCACTCCCGCAGCTGTTTCATTGGCCTTGGCTGCTGCTGCTTTGGCATTCTGGATTGCCTCCTTCGTGTCCTCTGCAAGAAAAGGAGAAAAGTCTCTGGGATGAACAGGGAAGAGAAGGAAGAGTCCAGCTCCTAACTGGAGTTAGCTGCATGCCAACCCTCACAAGGAGACACAGGCTGCGGGGCTTGCAGGAGCGATGCTGGAAATGGAGACCTCTGCAAACCCAGGTACAGGAGCATGTGTGCATGTTTACCTAATGCAAAGGGCTCCACATTAAAGGAGGATGTGGTCCATTCCCATCCATCCAGGGACTTCTGGGATGGAAAACGGGGGCGGGCAGCGGGAGAGCTGTATGTGAGTGCTGTACAGCCTGCCTCCCGTGGGAACACTGACCCCTCTGCCTCACCCACGCTCAAAGTCCAGCCCTGTCCACAGCCCCCCTGCCTCGAGAGGGGAGGATGTAGACTACAGAGGGATTTATAGGACCACCCTACAAGAGCAGGCCATGTGGGGCATGGCCGGGGTGTGAGGAAGGGGGCAGGAGAACCTGCCCAGCAGCAGCTGCCCCGGGACAAACCTTGGTCCCTGCCCAGCGTGTCCTGTACGGACTGGAGCTGGCTCAGGAGCTCTTCCTTCTTCACGCGGAGGTCAGCAAGTTTGTCCTTTGCTGCCTGCAGAGTGCCTTTAATAGCTGCAATTAAAGAAATGTATAAACACATATGCCATGTGTTGGGTCTCAGTCCAGCCCAAAGGACATCACACCCTGCTACTTCCACCCACAGCCACCACCCAGCCTGCCCTAACCCACCCGCAAACTGCTCTCCCCGCACAGTGATCTGCTGTGACTTCTGCTCTCTTCCCAACCTCCTTGTGTCTGTGCAAGGAGCCTCTCACCCCCGTTGAGTTTTCTCTGCTCTCTCTTCACAGCCTCTTCAAGGTTGCTGCTGTTCTTCTTCAGTTCTTTAGAGATGGCCCCGAGGTTTTCTGACATGACGTTCTATAAAACAAACATGCACTGCCTGGGCCACGGCCTGAGAGTCTGGAAGAAGAAATTAAGTCCCTGGTCCTCGGGGTGTGCTGCTGGGCTGTGACAGGCAGAGATAAACAGACCTGGACTAAGGGACACCAAACCCCAGGAGACTGGCCCTGGCCTCAGCAGGGCCCGGAGAGATGCTGTTCTCCAGCACAGAGTGAAGTGCTGAAGCCCTAGAGGGAAGGGGCAGGCAGAGTCCAATATGCTGGTGTGAAAAGCTATGGGGCTGTCGAGGGGACAAAGAAGGGTTGGATCCTGCTCATCCACGCAGGGGATACCACAGCACATACCATCAAAGCCTCGCTGGCCGCCTCGTTGGCATCGTGGGCAGCTCGCTCGGCTTTTTTCACAGCTTCGATGATGCTGGCATAGGCGTTGGAGGCGTCAATCGCTCGCTGGATGAAGCCATCCTGGTTCGTGCCCTGGATAATGCTGTGTTTGAAGATGAAGCAGTCAAGTCCTTGAAGACAGCTCAGGGTAGGTTCCTGCCCTTGCCCCCCGCCACGGTCAGACCCCTTCAGGCTCCTCATTGCAGCGCATGCTCTGCACTAAAGCCCTGGAGACCGCACCCCCTGCTCCCCTGCCATGCCTGTCCCCAGCACCTCGGGCACCAGCCCCTGCGATGAGGGGCCACCTGCACAGCCGCTTTGAGAGGCAGGGCGCGGGTCTCGGGGAAGGAAAGTGCCATCTCCCTGTTACTGCTGCTGGTCTGGAGCAGTCAGGATACAGCTGGATCCAGGAGGTCGGCTGACCGTAACGCAAGGGTCACACCTCCCCAGCACCGACTGCCCCTGCTCTCCGCTGCACTCAGCGACGGGACGGGGTGCTTGGCAGCGATGTGCGCATGGGACAGAGCTGTGGCTGGGGTGGAGGTCTCTGTCCCAGGCGAGAGAGGGCTGGGTGATGACGACCAAGCGGCAGGGAGACAGGTGGATGCATTACCTGGACAGGTTCCTTGCAAGCTCGTCCAGGAGCCGGGCATGCTCCTCAGCCTGCTCTACGATTGGGATCTTGCTGCTGGCTGGGGAGAACTTCTTCACCCGCTCCGTCAGGGGCAGCTTGGCCCCATCCAGCAGAGCTGCCAACCTCTCGTACTCCTGCAAGGACACACGTCACTCCCGAGGGCCACTTGCCGCCTCCCCAGCGTTGCACCAAGAGGGTACAGACACCCGTGCGGGGCTGGACACCTGGTTCAGCGGTGCCACAGCTGCTCTGTGCTCCCCTCCTCCCCTCCGCCCGCCCCCGATGTGGAGCTGTGTGGCCCCATTGCCCCCCGCTCTCTGGCCAGGCTGAAGCGCCTGCATCACTCACCTCCTTTGCACCCTCCATCTTCTGCAGGAAGTTGGAGACCTGTGCCAGCGAGTCCTTGGCCATCCTCAGGGTGTCCTGCACCACCCCGTACTGCTTTTGGAGTTCCCGGCTCTTTTGCTAGAGACACAGGTGTGGAGTTAGGAGCCGGAGGCCCTAGGACAGGCCCACCCTTGTACTGCATGGCCGTACAAGCTCACCCGGGGAAGGAAGGTCTACCTGACTCTCCTCCAGGTTGTTGCGATTCAGGCTGTTCAAGTCCTCTGTCTGCCTGGTTTTGTTCACAGCCTCGTTGAGGGCGTCACGGAGGTCCATTAGCTCAGAGCTGTGCTGAGCCAGCCGCGCTCGGATGCTGCTCACCAGGTCCTGGTTAGCCTGCCAGCGGGCGTACAGCTCGTTCTTCACGTGATGCAGCACTGAGGACAGAGGAGACAAGACCCGTTTCTAACCTGTTCTCCTGTGTTAAAGGGCTCTTTCTGTGTCTGTGCTGCAGAAAAGCCTGATTTTGGTCTCACTTCGCAGATATTGAGGCCAGAAGAGACCATCCTCCCTTCCTCCCTCCTTCAGCCTGCACAGCACACGATCTTATCCAGCATCATCTCCAGACCTACAACTTTAGCTTGAGGGACAGCATCTCTTTCAGAAAGACACCCAGCCATGACTGAAAGACTCCAAATGATGGACAACAACTAGCTAAGGTTGGTTCCAGTGCTTCATTACTGTTTAAAAAAAAATACTGCTTATTTCTAGTTTGAGAGTTTGAGTTTCTAGTATTTCTAGTCTGAGAGCTAGTTTATAATTCTAGCTTTCAGCTGCTGAATTTTGTTGTGTTGCCACAGCCCCTGGTGCAGCCAGCTATGCAGCAGGGCTTTGTGTGGAAGCAGAATCTGGCCCCTTGCTTGCTGCAAGAGATGCCCTCAGGATCGTGGACCTGGCATCCGAGCCGGCAGGGTAGCGGGCTCTCTGCTGTTGTTCTGAACAACTCCACTGCGCAGTGAACATGAGCAAACACGAGGGGATTTATTTGCATCCACATATGATACATATATAATAACAATAACTCCTATTTCTAAGTGTTATCACTTTTCATCATCAAACAGAACTACCCAGCTATTATAATCAAAAGTCAATTAAAAAAAAAAAAAAGAAAATCCCAGAGCCAGACTCACGCTTCTGAGCCTCCTCATGCTCCTGCCTTGCCAGCGCTTCATGGCTGCCAAAACTCCGCTCCTTCATCTCCTTCAGCATCCTCTCCACCTCGGCCATCTTCTGCCGGAACTCCTCGGTGGAGGTGGTGCTGGCATTTGCCATCCCAAACTTGGCCATCTGCTGCATCAGGTCTGCAGGGAAATCCAGGCCCCTCATTAGCATCAAATGACCCTTCGCAACCCACCCGAGCTCTTTCCTATCTCACCCCGAGAAACTGCACCCAGCTTTCGCGGCAGTACTCAGGCACCCTCTGATCTGCTCAAGATCACTGAGGAGCATCACCACGTTTCTGTCCCCTTTGCTGTCACCATAATACATGCTACACCCCAAGCACCTGTTTGTGGATCTCTCCTAGACCCAGTCACTCTGTTTTGCTAAATCTCTCCTGGAACAGTGGTGCAGACAGCCCCCATTTTCTGCACTTTAACAAATGTTTGTGCAAGTTTGACATGCTTTTTCCAAAGATGGTGCTCAGCCAAACAGCTGGGGTTCACAACAACCCTGCTCTACTTAAATAACTAGAAGCCTGCGGGGATCTCCATTATATTTGTATTTCCCCTTTGTTTTTCCAAGGCATGCGGTACACTGCTGCTTGCAAAGCGAGAGCGTGGCATTCCCAGCAGGAAAAAAACCACAAAGCAGAGAGACAACTTTAGCACCTACCTGCAATGCTTTTCTGGATGCTTTGGACATCTCGCAGGAGCTGTTCCCCCCTCTGGTAAGTCGCTCTTGTGTGCTGCTCTAAATGGTTTGCTTCTCTTTGAGTCATTGTCATCTACAACACAAAATCCAGGTTTAGCTGAAGCATGAGATTGTTTAATGTGACCTGTCAGAGAGGGAGCGAAAGTTGGAGCTGCCTCAAAAGCAAGTAATGAATCGAGAAACGACCAGAAATACCACAGTAAGTTTAGCAGCCCTCCGAAGGACCAATCCAGATAATCTAGTTCAGGCATGTGAGTAAGAGGCCCTGACACCCACAGCTTAGTGCTGGGCTGGGCAGGTGATCCAGCCGGTCTCAATGAGGCTCCTCAAGGCCTTCAAAGACCTCATTTTTGGTAAAAGGAGGGATTCATACTCCGGCAAGGGGAGGAAGATGGGCAAACACCCTACTTTGTGCTGCAGTGCATTGAGGTCCTGCGTGAGGTCCACGTTCTCGTCCTCCAGCTCGTCCACCCTTTGCCTGACCTTGCTTAGGGCTCGCTGGTACTCGCGCAGGTGGCTCTGCAAGAGAGAGCAGAAATCAGGCAAATGGGCCGGGAAAAGCAGGCAGAAAGCAGCGTTAAAGCCTTCCACGTACAGTGATGGTGGCCATAGTGCTGTTGAAACCGTGGAGGCGAGCCCAGGCGATGGAGCTGGCGTTCAGGTTAACCAGCTGGCCCTGAATGGAGGGGAAGGACGTCTCGATGCTCTGCAGATCTTCGAGCAGGAGCAGGACACAGCTGTCGCACACTGCCGCGGGAAAGGAGCGGTGAGCAGAGAGCCCTTTCCCTGGCTTCCCTCACCACCTTGCCCGCGGCTGCAGGAGGGACACGGGCTCCTTTCCCGGCCAGGCCACCCCAACCCTACTGCACCACCACGCTGGGGCAGAAGGAAGGGAGAAGCGAGGAGAGGTCACAGCACGATACAGACCTTCGCACCTCGTGCCGTCCGGGCCGTTGGCCACGAGGACCTGGTGCTTCTGCAGGCAGACGTCGCACTGCTTCCCTGCCAGGCCGTTGGGGCAGGTGCACTCGCCCGTGCGCGGGTCGCAGGAGCCGCCTTTGCACTCGCACTCTGCCGCGAGAGAGGGGAGGCTGGAGCGGCCGCGCCGGGGAACGCGGCGGAGCAAACCTCCATCCCGGGAGCAGGCACTAAGGGCTGGGGTTTGTGGGTTTGGGGTGGGAGAAGGATCAGCCCAAGCTTTTCTTTCAACCCTCAGGGCTAGTAAGAGGAAAACAGCAGTGGCATCGTTCTGTGCTGTCGCCATGCTGCAGGGAGGGGAAGGGGGGGTTATTCCAGCTGTGCAGCTGCATCTGTGCTTATCTACGTGGTTTCAACCCAACAAGACACACAGGATCTGAGATACCAGCAACCGGTTTTGCTCTTCAGCAACCCAGCGAGTGCCACCCAGGCCTCGCCCAGCCCCTCCACGCCCGAGAGCCGGGAAGCAGCACTCACTGGTGCAGCCGCTGGGGCCGAAGCCCCAGTAGCCGGGGGCACACTGCTGGCAGCGCGCGCCGCTCACGCCGGGCAGGCAGCTGCACTGGCCCGTCTGCGCCTGGCAGCGGGGTCCCACGGAGCCCACGTCGCAGTCGCACCGCCGGCAGCCCGAGCAGCCCTCGAAGCCGTAGTAGCCCTCCTGGGGAAAAGGGGGGCGGTTGGCTTCCCGCTCAGCCGGAGGGCACGCGGACCCCGACCTTGCTTCCCGGAAGCGTTTTCAGCACCGCAAAACACAGCAAAGACCGGGAGATGGGAGGAGGGCCCATCACGTGTGGGCAGTTAAAGGCAATGCGGCGTCTGCCGCCCCGCGCCCACCCACGCTCCGAGCGGGCCGCGGGGCTCCCCTCACCTCGCAGCGGTCGCAGTGCTGGCCCGTCACTCCAGGCTTGCAGAAGCACTGGCCGCTTCGCGGATGGCACGAGTCGGTCCCGCAAGGCGAACAGTTGCACTCTGCCAGGGAAAAGCACACGGAGTTACACGGAGAACGGAAGAGACCAGCCACCGACCTCCCTGCTCCCGGTGGGGAATCCTGTTTTCCCCTTGGCTGTCACGGGCAGAGCAAACACAGAACCTCTCCTCTTGGATTTGCTCCTTCCAACGACTTATTGCCATGATAATTGTCTGGGACAGACCCCTTTTCTTGAGCTATAATTTGGCTGCTGTTCCTCAAAGGGGAGACAAGCAGCGTTGGGAATAGACCGTGCAAACCCATGCTCCAACAGGAACGACGTCCAGGTGAGCTGCGGCCTTATTGCAGGGGAGCTGCTTGGGTTGAGCCTGGGTGCGGCTTAGTGCCTCGCAAATGGGGGTGGATAGGAGCTTATGGAGTTGTGATGCCGGAGGGGAAGTTTTTGGAGTAGCTCTTTTCTTATTACAGCTTTTGGAGGCTGCCTGCCCTGGCATGCATGCAGCGCAGTGCGTGATTCATCCGTGCAACGCACAGGGGCTGCACAGGGTCCCGGTCCATCTGTCCATCTTCCCTTCTGGTGCCCCGGTGCCCCCCACTCACGTGTGCAGTTCTTGGCTGCCACGGCATCGCCGTAGTAGCCGGGGGCACACTCCTCGCACCGCGCGCCGGCCGTGTGCTGCACGCAGCCCGTGCAGGCGCCCGTCAGGGAGTCGCAGCTGCTGAACAGCATGTTGGGATCCGTGTTCCCGCTGCAGTCGCAGGGCTGGCACGAGCTGCCGATCACCAAGGGATTGCCGTAGTAGCCCGGGGCACACCTGCAGAAAGACGGCACGTTAAGCCACAGCTGGAGCATAGGGGGGGCCCCGCAAGCCCTGCGCAGTCATAGCCGTGCAGGCATCCAGCGCCTCTCATTGCTGCAGCCCCCAGGGATCCCAAAGCACGTCGTGTTTTACCTCGCGATACCCCAGAGAGGTGCCTTTATTGCAGCCTGCAAGTCAAGGCAAAGCGTGGCGAAGGGATACAGCCACGCTAACATGCTATATCAGCAGCGGAGACTGTAGTAGGGTATTTGCAGGCTGAAATTTGCAGGTCACAGCCAACCATTTCCCCTGCAGTTTCTACTAGGACAAATTCCCTTCTGCCACAGCGGTGGCTACACAGCCTAGCGTGGCCCCAGCCCCGGCAACCCCGGGTGCCGTCGCTCTCACCGCTCGCAGTTGGGTCCAGCGTAGCCGGGCTTGCAGAGACACTGCGTGCTGGAGCCCTTGTGGACGCAGCCGACGGCAAAACTGCAACGACACGGGTGAACGCGAAGGAACGGTCACCTCACTCACGTAGCGCCAGGGCAGCCGATCGTCCGGTAAGGACTGCCGGGGCTCAGCTCACAGACGAGGCCACGACCGGGACATCCGCCAGGGCCAAGGCAGTGCCCAGGCGCGGGACATCCCGCTTCCCAGCAGTTAAACAGCGGGCCCAGACAGGGAACCCCATCCGTGGGCGCTTACTTGTTGGAGGCAACCGAAAGAGGACACGGGCATCCCACACACTGCAAGAGTCCTTCAGCCGAGTGGCTGCCCACGTAGCCATCCTTGCACTGCTCGCAGTGGTCCCCCTCCGTGTTGTGCTGGCAGTTCTGCAAGGACAAGGCAGGCCACGCGCTCAGCACAGATGGTGTTGGGACACGCAATTCCCCATCAGATAACCGGACGCTTTGATCCTTCTTCTTTCCCAGACCTGTCTTTCACCCTAAGCTGACCCAGAGCCAGGCCATCCCTGAAATGGCACATGCAGCTAATGCACCTATTCAGGCATGGTCTACATGCGAAGAACCTTTTGACCATGTGCTACAGCCCTTCCAGCTCCAAAGTCTCAGCATTTCACTGCTATTTACTTACCAGGCATATCCCGGACCCTGGCAGGCACTGATCTGAGTGGCCGTTGCAATGACATGGGATGCATTTTCCCAGAAAGAGCCCCTTGGTGTCCCTGTAGTAACCTGGAGCACATTCCTAAGGACGGAGAAAGAGAGAGAGATGTGCAAAAAAGACAGAGATATGAAAAACAGCCCGACACATTCAGGCAAAGCAAAGAGGCTGATTTAGTTCCCACTGCAGAATTCCCACAGGGTTGTGCTGCTGGAGAAGAGATTAAAAGCAACAACAGTTAAAGATTTCTCAGTGCAGCTCTTTCCTGCTCCTCCTCAGTAGAGATAATTGGCCAGGCAGAAGGACCTGCTCCCAGGCACTGCATGCCCTTAATTTTGGCCTGTAACACCTGCACAATTTCCCCATCCTTCCTCTTCCAGGAGCCCTAACGCACAGCTCCCAGGTGAGTAGCGTTGTGGTGGGAGGGAGCCTGGGAAAGGGCTGCTGCATGGGCAGCTTGGGAGCAGTTTTTTCTTCCTCGGGGGCAATCTGAGCTGTAATTAAAACCAGAGCCCTGAGGGGCTGGCTTGGAGCTGGTGCTCTGGCACCAATGCCGCGCATACAGCGAAGCACATCCAAACCCCGTGGCTGCACACGAGGGATGGCTGGGGCCCCGAGCGCATGGTGTTCGCTCCCGCTCTGCCCAGAGCGGCCGTGTCCCCTTTTGCCCCTACCTGGCAGGAGTCTCCCTGGTAGTTGGCTGGACAAAAGCACAGCTCCACGTTGCTGGCACGGGCGCCTGCGGCCGTATCCGTCACCATCTCCAGGACCACGCGGCGCAGGGACACCGAGGAGGAGAGCTGCGAGAAGAGCGCCCGGATCTGCAGCTGCTCCAGGTTTGCCAGCACCATCATGAGCTCCTCCCTGGACACCGGGTTGTGCGTCTCCGTGTGCCTGAAGCTTTCCTAGTGGGAGAAGACTCGACATTACCGGCAGGAAGCACAAGCCCTTATTTTGTGTCGGGCAGCTGCAAAACAGCCCCATTCTGCTGCACAGGCGCAAGGAAAGCCAGCCTGCCTGCTTTAGGAGCAGGGTGTTTCCACACCTTAGCACTGTCTTAATGTCTCACTGTCACACAGATGCAGCAATGAGGCCACAGGCCCCTGAAACCTAGGGCAGCTGAGCTGGGTCTAACAATTCACACCCAGCACAACCAAAAACCCTGAATCTAACACAGGCTGCCAGGTCTGAAGCTACACCACGGTGATCTGTACTCCAGAATGACTGGCACTGGCCTTGAAAGCAGATGGACATCCAAGAGGCCAATACGTGCTGCTGCAATTCATATCGGCCTCAAAGGTAATGATGCAGAGAACACACATTTTTTGATATTTCAAGTGAAAAACTCAGACCTTGGAATCTACAAGAAATTTGTTTTATGCATGTTTGAGAGCTCAGACAAAAAGAAAGTGCCATGAATGGGCAGCAACAGGCAGCACTTAAAACTACCAAGTTCAAAGCAATCGTCCCTTCTGTCTACATCCTAGCCCTATCCTTCCATTAGCATCTGAGCGCTTAACTCGGTACCCGCTTGCGTGTGCACACTCACCTCCACCAGCTGCAGCTGGCCTTGGTGCACCTCCCCCGGCGAGGGGTAGGTGCCTTCCAGAAACATGATGCTCATCTGATTTCCCTGGAAGTAAGGAAGTTGTCAGTCACCATCTCGTCCTGCTCACGCGTTAGCAGGAGGCACGAGGGCGTTTCTTGGGCTCTACCTTCAGGATCACGTCCGGGCGGGACTCCATGGGAATGAACACGTCCCCCCTCCGCGGGTCTGAGTGAAGCTCGTAACGCAGGTGCCCACCGTAGGATGAAACCTGGGCGAGGGCCAAATTGCACAACAGAGTTACATTGCTGCGAGCCAGGATGGAGATACGCTGTGGTGAGCCGTGCCACAGCTGTCTGTGCTGCACCGGAGCACTGAGCAACACCTGCACGGTGCTGGGCATGCCACCGGCACCTGTGTCACCAGCACGTGTGTGACCACTGGTCTGGCTGCCCGGGGCCAAGCGCGTGCCCTTACCCGGTCCCCGAGGTAGGAGCTGGGCGCGACCCAGTAGAGCTCCTGATACGCCTCAGGGAGGGTCTTGAGGTCGGCACGAAGGAGCTGCTCCCGCAGGCTCAGGGTGGTGGGCACTTCGTGGCGGTCACTGCTCAGCAGCAGCCACCCGCTCATGTCGACAAACTAGGGGAGGAACAGGAACTGCAGATGTTTCCAGAGCTCCCTGGGGAGCTGCAGAATATATTTGGATGCTGACACTACAGAAGAGTACTTCTTCCCGCAGCGGAAAAGATGCCTACAGGGTCATAACCTCACTCATCGAAGTCACTGGGCAGCCGGGCACCGCCCCAGCCTCCCGCCCTGCTGGAGTTCCCACCGCACAGTACCAAAGCTCAAATGCAGTGACTTCCCACCCTGCCACGAGACCGGGAAAAGGGGCTGAACGTGGGAGAAGGGCACAGTAGGATGAAGATAACCCTCCTCGCATCGAATCTCCCGCAGGGGCAGGATTAGTGCAGGACGGGAGACCTGAGGGCACTGGGAGCCAGGAGGGTGGGAACACATCCCAACAGCCTGCTCTAGCAGCCCCCCGGCCCCCGGCTCCACTCACCTCGGCTCGGTACTTCTCAGCACTGCGGCAGCGATCGGTCGCTCCGAAGCAGAAACACTTGGTGCAACCCTTGGGGTTGCTGGCATCCAAAGAAAACGTCCCCAAGCGGCACTGGTCACACCTGGGGCCCTCCACGTTTTCCTGCAAGACAAAGGCAAAGCTTGACACGTCAACAGCTCCTCGCTAGGCTTTAGCGGAGGATGGCCACAGCTGTTTGGGCTACCGAAGCATGACAAGCTGTACTGCTGGAGCAGGAGGGTGCAGCTAAGCGGGAGCACCCCACGCGAAGGCACCCGCAGGACTGACCTTGCAGTGACACTGCCCCGTGAGCGGGTCGCACACACTGGCTTCGGTGCCAGCCTGGTGGCAGTCGCACGGCCGGCAGTTGGGGTAACGGTGGTAGCCGGGGGCGCAGAGGTCACATTGCCGTCCTACGACGTTGGGCTTGCACCTGCACGGCACGCAAGAGCAGCAGAGTTGGAAACCTCCGCGCCGGGATCCCGCGCAGGGAGCGGCGAGGCGTTCAGGGCTTCGCCCACGCCGGCACGGGACGCAGCAGTGACAGGGACGTCCTATCCCGCTGACGCATCACGTCACCCCCTGAGGACCGGGGAGGCAGGTGACGCTGCCAAACCCGCGGCCTCGGCGCCCCTCACCTGCACTGCCCGCTGTCCACGTCGCAGCCCGGCTCCGCCAGCTCCTGCACACCCGGCCGAGAGCAGTTGCAGTCCTCGCAGCCGACGAGCGGGTGGCAGCCGAAGGTCTGGGGCTCGCAGACCACGCACTCCGGCCTCAGCGTGTGCGGGGGGCAGATGCACTGCCCCGTCACCTCCTCACAGAGACGCGTGCCACAGTCGCAAGCTGGAGGGGGGAGAGGGGTGCTCAGCCACGCTGCCGGGAGCTGGGCTGCTTCCTGCCTCGTGCGCAGCGTAGGTGGACCCGTCGCAGGCCGAAACCAGGGCCGGGCAATGCAGCCGTTTCCCGAATCAGCCTCACCCTGGCAGGAGGCAGAACAGGGCTGGGTGGGAGACAGGACAACTCACGCCTGCAGTTGGGGAAGCCCCAGTAGCCGGTGGCGCAGCGGGAGCACTCCCGCCCGATGACGTTGGGCTTGCAGGGACACTGCCCGCCGAAGGGCTCGCACTGGCTGCCCCGCGCTCCGGCCTCGTGGCACCGGCAGGGCTGGGCCCCGTCGTTGTAGAAGAGCGAGAGCGAGATGGCGGAATCGCGGCAGAACCTCGAGGACGTGGTGGGGCTGCAGGAGAAGGCACGAGGAGTCACCGCGCTGAGCACCCCAGCAGCCGCCCCACTGGCCCACACGGAGCATCAGTGCAAAATCCAGCAGGATCTCCCACAATTTACACTGAATTAGTGGAAGGGAGAGCCCAGCGACACCAAGATCTCCAAACATCCAAAGGTTTGGTACTTAGATAAGGAAAGCAACTAACTCTTCCCCTCCCCTGCCACTTGCAGAAGGCAGAAAGGGTACCCCAGTGCCAAGGATCTCACTTGATGTAGAAGCTGTTGATGCCACAGCTGCTGATGAAGTCATAGGACTTGTCCAGGGGTTCCTCCTGCAGGTACTGAGAACTGTAGCTTTCTTCTGGCACCACGAGGATGTAATCCTGCCATGAGAAGAGGGATGAGCCAGGCTCTTTAGCTAGGCCAGACAGACACAGTCTGAAATGAGCTCACTCAGTAGCCCAATTGCGCCTCTCACTTCCCATCAAGCCATCCCTCCATTAGGGTTTATCCATCAGGGTCCATCTACCCTAACAACCCATGTGAGGAGTGGCCAAAATTCACTGCAGTTGAGAAAGGCAGAATACCCTAACGGGGCAGCAGAGGCTGTGCTTCAGCATGGAGGCAGGCAGTCATCGTCACCTTAAACTCCTACCTACACAGTCACCTGGGCTCCAGTCCTGTCTTTCAGCCTTCTAGCCTTCAGTCTAGTCCTTCTGTGCCCGAGTTTAGACTAACAAGGACTACCTGCTTGCATGATGAGACATGCCTGGACAAACAATGCCATATAGGTGCCAAATACCACTGGGGCAGGAAGAAGGTTTATGCTGGATTATCACAAGCTATACAAAGCAACAGCTTCAATTTCCACCTTGCTTTGGTGTCAAAACCACACAGCACCGGGGAAACAGTGTCATACACAGAGCCTGTCTTTGCAAATTCTACGCTCGATTCCGCACCACTAAGTAGGTTTAAGATTGTGGCTTTACAGGATAGTGCAGAAACTGAGTGATGGTGGGAAACATTCCTATGGCCACACAGCAGCAAAAATCCTCAAGGACAAACTGCAGCCCTGCTGAAGGTGGGTCCAGCAGGCACCCGGAGTTTCCTGGAGAGAGGCTTACCAGCCACAGCTGCTTGCCTTCCGGCACTCGCACAATCACGGTCAGGTCGTGGTCCGTAACATCCAGGATAATCTGGTTCTCAGAAACTACCAGGCTCCGGCACCCGTAGCCATGTGGGCAGAAGGTAGCATTGGTCTCCCCTGAAAAGGCAACAAACCCCTTGGTGCCCCATTTCCCTTGCAGTCCCCATCGCCCCCTCCACCCGCTCTCAGGGGAATCTCCTTTCCAACCAGCCACCCTTGCCTAGGCCTTTTCTGCTAGGAACCAGTGGTCTGCAGACCCCAAAGAGCCTCCCAGGCTGCTTTTGAGGGGCGTGCAATAACCGGTGAAGAAAAGCAACTCTACTGTTAGAGGGCTGCAGATGCCTACATGGAGGTCCTCATCTCTACAGCAGATTTTTTCAGGGTTTCCAAACTGAAAACGGTTGGAAAGGACAGAAAATGAGAAGGACACCGGACACCCTGCAACAGAGCTGTCTCACCCTGCTGCTCTCTTTCTCCACTGTTCGTTGGGACGGAAGAGACTAGTCAGGCACATTTTGTTTTTCACAGTTCTCATAGGGCCTGCAGTTATCACCTGGCATGACAAAGGCTTCTGGGGCTCCTTTTCCTGCAACTTCTCCCAGGACCCAGCTCTTCTTACCTTGCCAAATGCGTCCACCATTGATTAACACTTCCACAGGGAAGGTGGGATGGTTGGGCTGGTAATAATGCAGGATGAAAGCGTAGCGTCCCAGCGTCTGGATCCGACTGTTAAACACAACGGCAGCCTGGCCCAAAACAGGAGAACAGAGACACAAGAAACCTCATCAGGCGTCTGCACCCATATCCGGGATATTTTTTATTACTGCACAAATCTGTGCTCTTATTGCACAAACATGAGTTAGCAGTCACGCACTCCTGAGACTTTTGGGGACTCGACCCCCACCACATCTGCACCGGTAACCTCCTGAATGGTGGCTCCCGGGCTGCCTCCCACAGCGATCTGCAAAGCTTTTTGTGGGAGCCCAGAGAAGCAAGCAGGGTGGGATGGAGGTCAGACAGGAGAGTCCACGGGAATTACAGGCTCAGGCGCGCATCTAAATCCTTGATTAAAATTAAGAGCTAACGACCGCAGAAAGGACGCTTCTCCACGCAGCCTGGTGCCCGCGCAGCGCCAGCGAAGCAGCCACCCAGCACCCACACCCCTACCTGCGGGGGCTGCAGGAGGATGAGCTCTGCCGAGGAGTCCACCGCGGTGGGAGGCCGAGGCGCAGGCTCCACGGGGACAGCAGCTGGGACGACGTGGACCGCCTGAGCCAGGGGGGTGTCGGGGGCGACGGGCAGAGCCTGGCCTCCCTCCAAAACGATCGACTGAGAGAGTTTCAGGAACCGCGAGGGAACGCAGGAACTGCTGCGAGGGAAGGAGAAAGGATGTCAAGACCCCCAGTAAGGAAAGATGGAAGCTGCTGAGGGTCTTGGCAGGAGAGAGGACGCCCTGCAACACCCGTCTGACTACAGCGTGTGCCTGCCGAGGGAGAGCTTTCTGAACGACCCTCGGGGGCTCCGGGAAAATGCGCTCAGCGGGAGGAAGAGGAGCCTTGCACAGGCTAATTCCTGTGCAAATATTTATTCAGAGCAGTGTCAAGCCTCTGGATACAGCGACCGTCTCCTGCTGTATGCAAGTAAACGGAGGAAAGCCTATTTCACGATGGCACCTCAGCATGTACCGCAGGAGGCAAGGCAGTGGGGCGCTCGGGTAAAGACCAGCAAGCTGGCTTCAGGCCTTCCTCCACCGCTGCCTCCTCGGCGGATGCGGGCAAGGCGCTTCGCCCCAGCCGCCTGCGCCACGGAGATTTCTTTCTCCCGTGTCAGAGGCTCCAAACTTGAGGGAAGTGGGGGAAGCG
Source organism: Dromaius novaehollandiae (assembly GCF_036370855.1). Taxonomy (NCBI): domain Eukaryota; kingdom Metazoa; phylum Chordata; class Aves; order Casuariiformes; family Dromaiidae; genus Dromaius; species Dromaius novaehollandiae. The sequence goes on from NC_088113.1 coordinate 18,006,458, forward strand.
GTTGCTTTTGCAAACAGCCACAGTCATGCTAAAATCTCGAGGGATCTGAGCCCGTTACCTGTTGGAGGAGAACGTGCCGTGGACGCTGATGCAGTGCACCTTCGGCTCGATGAACTCCGGGGTGAACCGCGCAGCAGGTACGAGGTACGCTTTGTACTGCCGCACCGGAGAGAAAGAGAGGCCTGGTTACGCCATGTCCCCTGCCACTGGGAGCCTGCAGCTGCTCTTGCACCCCCCAGACCAGGCCAGGCACGCTGCGCTTTCCCTACCAGACACTTCACAACCTGTTAACGGCCAGGGAGAGACTTTGGGCTTGGCGGAGGACAGGAGCTGAACGCCTCTGACCCTGCATCACCGAACGTCACTGTGAGAGGAGCTGAGGGCACGCAGGCTGCGGGGTAAGCAATGCACAGGATCCCCTCTGGAGACTGCCGATCCCCTTAATCCGCCACGAAGGGCACAGTCCTGCACAGCAGGTTGCATCCCTGTCTACTGCCCCTTCCTCTGCAAGCCCTAAGGCGTTTAGGAGCTCCACTTCTTCATGGGATCCTTCTCATCTTGGCTAAGCAGCCGCGAATGCCTTCAGGTAAAACAGGATGCTGCACTGGCAGGTTGCTGCACAGCTCCTCTGCAAAGAGCAGCTTCTCTTTCCCACCGTCTTCCAATTCCCAGTCCCACGATCTACCTCAAAACACATCGCTGAGCATGTTCTCCACCTTGGAGTGCTCACGACATAGATGTAGATCTAGTAATCGGTCTAAAGAGGTCCAGAAAGCCGTTCTCCAAGGTAGGCACTGCTCCCACCTCTGCTCCTCGCAGTGTGCACACAGAGCTGTCCTCTCAGGAAGCCTTACCAGGAAGAAGTCAGCCTGATCAGCCGTGAACCGAACGGTTGCCTCCGAGGTAAGTTCAAAAGTTGCCAGGCGGCTCTGAGAATCTACAGCCATCCCTCGACAAAGGAAACTGTAAGATAAAAACAGATTTTGAGTCTAGCCTTGAGCAGGGTCATGACCCATTTCTTGTCTTGCTAGCTGTATGTCCTGAAGGTATTTACACAAAGTCCCTGTATATCTTTTGATGCCTTTTCTGGCATGTCTTAAGAGTGAAATATCCCAAGGACATCCCAGACCTTTGTTTCCTATTGCAAACGTTGCAATCTGAAGTCAGACATCTGTGCAGCAAGGGACAGGCTGTTCGAACTGCACCTGTAGCTCCAAAAAACTTTTCTGTAGGCCATTCCCTAAACTGGGGCCCTTCCCAGTTTACCCAGCTGCAACTGGCAGAGGCATTACAGACCATGCTGGCACGCAGTTCCCAGGGATGGCTTGTCACCAAAATCTGCGACCAGCTAGAACGAGTTCAGCCACACACAGCTTAGAAGTACGACACCGAGGCATCAGTTTATCCACGCGATAAAGCAGAAAAGGCTGAGCTGAGGACTCTGTCCTTGCCGTATCGCCCAAGGACTGACTCATCTTCCCCTGCCCCTTCTCTGCGCCTCTCGCTTGGAGCTGACCGTACCTGTAGACACACAGGTAGAAGGTGAACGTGCCCTGCTGCATGGCTACGTGTGGCGAGCTCACGGCAACACCCGCCGTCTGCAAAGCGTTGGTGTTGGCGTACTCCACCACCAGCACGTATTCCCCGGGCTGGGGAACAGGCAGAGACAGCTGGACTTCCACCTGGAGGAGAGAGACACGGCTGAGCGGGGGTCCGAGAGTGATGGGGAAAGGGGGATGCACACAGTGCAAAGCCCGGCTGGCAGCCGGCCCTGGCGGACGTGAAGCACAAGGTGGTGGGAGCAGAGGGCTCGGTGCTGCAGTGCTTGTGCGAGGGATGAAACAGAGAAGTTACTCACGTCACTGCCGCTGCATGCTGCCATCCGGGGATGGGAGGGGGTGAGCTGCTCCGTGGGACAGGCTCTGGGTAACCGGTTGTCCAGCCTGCACACTGCCTCCACTCCTGACGCAGCGGGGAAGCCGTCCACAGCCAAGTACTTATACAAGAGGCAGCTAAAAGCATTAGGAAAAGATGTGCAAAGTACTGTTGTTGTATCAAGATTGTGGAGGAGTCAAGAGCAACCCCAGTGAAATCTGAAAGAAGCTTTGGTAGAACGTGAAGGCTCCACTGCCCAGCAGAGCACCCCTGGCTAGCATGGAGCAAGAGGTGCTGTACTGCAGGATAAGCAAGGGCAGCAACAGTGAGAAGATTCTCCCCTTGCAGTGATCTGCCCTTCATCCCAGAGACCCTCACTTAGTGCAGAGGGAGACTGGTCTCCACAGCCCAGCCAGCCCTCCTGGCACATCAGCGGGGAGGTCTGGGGCAGAGCAGGCCCAGCGCACCAAGCACTGACCAGGCACCGCAAACTCATTTTAAAGCGTCTAGTAAGCATCAGCTCATCGCTAGCCATTTGCCAGCGTTGTAGACTGATGCACAATCCGGTGCTGGGAACGCAGCCTAGCACAGGACGGGGCTACGCTCGCCCTGGCAGCTTCAGCTCTCCGGGAGCAGAACACACGGCCTGCCCGTGCCATGGACGGAGAGACGGACGTGGCTTTCTGGCCAGCCCAGGTTCAGCGGGCATTACCAGCTGTGGCAAAGTGCTCCATTAAGTGGCTTTACTGTGTCCAGATCCAGCCAGCTCCAGGTGCTCACCCAACTGTGACCCGAGGTATCCTTGCCCCACCACCTCGCAGAGTGCGGACTGAACTTATTTCTTAACCCCAGGCAAAGAGGACCTGAGTAGGTCCCACACAGCACAAAGATGGGGAGATCCTTACTTCTGCGTGGCTCTTTCCGGGGCTGGCTGGTAGGTACATGGCTCTGTGACCTTCAGCTGCAGTATCGGAGCTTCATAGTATGAGCTCGGTAGCAAAACCAGATAGTCCTAGGAGAAGAGAAGGGAGAGGGTATTACTTTTGGGATATGTGCTCCTGGGTGGCTGCTGAAGCCCCCCTTGGCGCATGGAGAGCGGTCCTTACCAGCAGCACACCCTCTGCCTCAACCACCAGAGACCAGGTGCTGGGGTTGAGCACGAAGGGCTCCCCAAAGCTGTTCTGGGGGACGGTGACAAAGGCGGGTTCCGTGCTGGGAGCAAAGACGATCTGCTTGGTCTGCTCTGTACCTGGGGCGGGAAGGACGACAGACTGTGAAGGCACTGGGGAGGGGTCGGGACAGCTGGGGCTGCAAGTCGGAGGCTACAGGCAGGGACGCAGCTCTGCAGCGCAGCGGGGAGTCCTGTGCTTGCGCCTTCTTGGAGCTGCCGTAGCAGATACACCACAGTCCCACACGGACCCGTAACAGAGACATCCGTGTGGAATCTGCCCAGTAACTTAATGGGAGGAAAAGAAAAAAAAATCACTGCAATCCTTAATGCTAATCCACAGCCCTCGCAGTGTGCTTTGCATCCCTGGCTGCACAGCATGGAATATCACATGCCAAAGAGCATTTCGCCAGCTAGAGAAGGAAGGAATTCATCCATGAGGAATTTATTCTGAGACAGACAAAAAGAATCGCCCAGATACGTTTTTCCACAGGGATATTCTAACCCCAGCTTCCCGGGTCAGATACCTGTTTTCTAGCAAACTCTCAGACTCCCAAGCTTTGCTCCTGTCCAGCCACAGACTCCGCAGCTGAGATTTAGACATTAATTTTAACCGACAGGACAGAATGGATTTAAGGCCTGGTCTTGCTGCTGTTGAACAGCTCCTTGGTTCAGCTGACATTCTCGTAACCTTTGAATCCATTAACTTTGGATGCAATAACGATACAGCACCTAGAAACAGACTGCCTGCCTGCCTAGCAGTCTCAGAAGTGTTTTGAAGCACATCGACAAGAGAGATTCACCAAGAACGCAGCTGCCTGGGGAGCGGCTGAGATGAAGAAGGCAGTGGGGAACTTCACACGCTCAGCGGCTGACTGTCCTGGTGTGGTGCATGGACATCAAGGCACAACGCAGGAGGACAGAAGCTATAGCAAGGGCTTGCGTTACTCCTGGGACTGGTCACCACTCCCCATATGTGCTATCTCTATTACGTGACCAGCATTAGCTGAGGCCAAGCCCTCACTTTCTCAGAGAGAAAGTGGAGAAGGTGAGGATGCAAAGGATGAAGAGCACTTCCCTGCACAGGCAACAAGGGGTAGATGTCTCAAAGAGCTGAAGTTTGACATCCCTTGGAGAGAATAGACATCTCAAGTTGAAATGGCTCGTGGAGGTGGGGTGGGAGAAGCTGGTCTGCAAATCACCCACTCGGAGAAGGCTTCCCTTTTCACAGGTAAGATCTTCTGACTTCTCTTTTTCAGGCAGGGAGAGATTAAATGGTTGAACTTGGTGTGCTAGTTTCTTTCCACACCACTTGTCCTCCACCATCTGAAGCCCATTCCACCCACGTAGAAGGTGACCCCACATTTCTGGAGCCAATCTGGCCTCGCAAAGGAGCTGCCCTCCTGGACTCATTTGCTGGTCCATCAGTTGGCAGTTTGCCTTCAGCTCTAGAAAATCAAATGTTGTTTCTGAACAAGGAGGGAAGCACTTTACAAAGCAAATGAGCTCTGCCACTGGATAGGGCAGATTAAATCCTCCCAGACCCTTGGTGGGATCTTGAGGCATGAGGGTGGCTCACACATCTCTTGTCTTTCTGCTGCATAACATGACTGGCCACAAAAAATAACCAGATCTTTCACTCAAAAAAAAAAATTGGAAAAACAGTATCTCGGCATTTCAAACTTGGCACAGCATCTTCAGCTGTTCACAAGTCAAAACATCTTCCATGTTAACTCAAGACAAGGGAGAGAACTTCACATACTGATAAATTAGGTAGCCTGTGTCAACTTGCTCTGTGCACACGCGGTCTGGAGGGAGAAGCTCAGCAGGACAGTGTGTCTGTAGAGTCATCAGAGTGGTGAAATCAATCAGACAGCCGTGCACCAGTGCTCTTGTGCAGCCTCAGTTCTGGCCCCACGTGATCTTGCTCATACTGATTGCCAATATATTCGATGAAGAGGTCTCAAGGCTTCTTCAGTCATCTTTTCTGGCTCTTCTTCTTGCGCAGCTCGTGTTGTGATAGCAACTAACCACCAGAGTGCAATGCCGGCATAACGTGTGCAGTTCCATGCCCCTTCCAAACTCGGCACCCTTGTGCAACCAGCAGCCTGGTTTGGGAGCAGCACAAGGCAAGGGCAGCCCTGCCGTGGGTGGGGACCTGCGAAATAAAACCAGGTCCGGCTGCCAAAGTCTGGATCCAGTTCCCAGCACTTGGCCCATCCTGATTTTGTGGAAACTCAACTCGGTTCTGCCTGGGGCACCAGGGTGACGCTCCCCTTGCAGGGAAAGCTGTATCTAAATGTACAGCAGCCTCATCCAACTGCAGCCTAGCTGGTGCCAGTCCTCGCCCTGCACGGCCCCAGGACAGGGGACCACCATGCTGCTGCTTTCTTAAATGAGGGGGCTGCAGGCTTAAATCAGCCTCTGAGTTGGAAAGGCAGGACTTATGGGATAAAGCCATATGGAAGCGTCTTCTGGAAAAGATGATGCAGGAGGTTGCCTGGGATGGGAAGGAGGTGGCGATGGTGCAGGGGAGCAGAGCGGTCTGCGATCCTTACCTCTCCTTCGTGGCTGATAAGCTGTAATTTTGCCATACACAGTGGCCCCTCCTGAATTAATATACCTCAGGATGACATGGAACAGATAGAGCTCTGCCTCCTCCACGTCTACAGTGACTCTGACTTTATTCTGCAAAAAGCAAAAAAGCACATGGGGCACACGTCACTGGGGGGCCAGCTCCCGGCCGCTCGCCCGCTCCGTGGGACAGCCTTGGCCGCCTGCCTACCTGCCTGCCTGCCTGCCTGCCTGCCTCTCTTCCCCCTCCCCGGCCATCACGGGGCGCCTGGGACCGGCACGCCTGGGGCAGGAGAAGGGCCAGAGGCGCAGCGTTGCAGAGTGGGGTGGGCTGAGTTAGTCTAGAAGTGAAAAATGCACTTACAGTTGCCACACACATTAAACTTTCCTTCCTCAAGGACCGAGACCCTCCCTTGCACACTGGCGGGCCCCCGGCTGACGTAGCGGAAGACGACGCGGAAGAGGTCGGGGGAGGTCACATTGAGAGTCACCACTACCTTGGGCTGGTGGGAGAGAGAAAGGGGAGAGAAGCAGAGCACACCTTCAATTACCTCCACCGCTGCCAGCCGCCAGCCCAAGCGCAGCCGCTCGGCACGCTGCTCCCAAAGCGACATGCCACAGCGCGAGCAGGAGACAAGCGACCGGCCCTAGCGCGCGGCCCGGGGACGAGGCAGCGCGGCCTTCCTGCACCGCGATCCCATCCCGTCCAGAAACTGGACCGGGGCTGGCCGCGGAGGGAGCGATCTGCCTGCGGGATGGGGATGGAAAGGCTCTGACGACACCTGGAAGAGGCTCTCATGGAGCAGGGTGGGTTGGCTGGGCTGGGGCACGTCTCCCGCAGCAGGAAAGGTTTTGAGCAGTTCTTCCTCTTATTATGAGCATAACGTTGCTTTTGGGCTTTGTGCCATAACCCACCGGCAGGTACCGAACGCTGAAGCACCTGCCCTTGTGCTTACAGGTCTCCTGCCCTGATGCTCCAGAGAAGGCTGCAAACGGAGCCCACGCCTCACCCCGGGAACCTGCAAGGCTAATGCCTGGTGGTGCACAGGGAGGGGGCCGCCGAAAGGTGCCTCAGCCCTCTGCCTCGTTAAGCATCGGTTAAGACATCGGTTAAGCAGATGCTTAAGTCCTACCAGTTTCAAAGATATCTAAGCACCTGCTTAAATACCCTCCTGCGTACAGGTCAAAGCGAGGGTTTGCCCAGGGACACTCCCAAGGAGGACTGTGTTCCTCAAAGCTCCGGTTACACACCATCTTCTCAGAGCAAACTAGAAGGACCTTGCAGAGAGCAAACTACAGAAGAGACCTGCCAGCAGAAAGCCACATGCTAACCCTTCTGTCGAGGCCTATTCCTATTTCAAATGGCAACACTGGATGCAAAGCAAAGGCCATAGGCTTGAGGCTCATTCTTAACCTTTAAGGCTGGGATTTTCTCGAGCCTACGGGTGTCTGTTGTCTCCCCAGTGCCTACAAATTCAATGGGAAATAGCTAACACGTCTGGCCCCACTGTTACTTCACCTAAGCATGAAAAAAGTGAGGAAAACAGAAAGTACACGCATCAGAATAAGCAACACCTTATACAGGACAAGACCACAGAAATCACGTCAGAAATCCTTGAGCTACACCCTGTTCCCCAAACACACGCAGACAGACAAGCGACGCTTTCGTAGGGGCCATGCAGAAGAAGAGTCCATCAAGGGGGAAGCAGATAAAGTAACTTCACCTCTGGGGCTTAGACAACTCCAATTTAGCGTAAACCACCTTTGTGACAAACCATCTATGAGCAAGAGTCTGGGCAGAGCAGTTACAAGAGGTTCAAGCTGAATATGGCAGCCAAGAAGAAGCTGCTTTATTTTTGGAGAAGGGAGGGAAGGTTATGCAGAGAGTTGCAGGAAAGAGCAGAGTCAGATGAAAGAGCTGCAAGCAAACCCAGAGACAGTGTTTATAGACATCCCTCTAAGCAATTACCAAGCTACCACCTTTGTCTAACCGGATTAGGATGTCAGGGAATTCCCAATTTAGGATCTTTCCTCTCATCAGGCTATGTTGTCCCTAGCACTACAGGAAATCCCTGCACAAACAGGCTATATATACACCACACTGTTTACGCTGGCCATCACGTGACTTTGGGCTTTGAGAAGCATTTGGGGTGAAAGACGAGTGCCAAAGGCACGTCAGCCCTGTGGCCATCCCTATCCTCCCCGGGGGGGAGCAAGGCTGGGACGGAGACGTTAGCCGTACCTGGATGGGAGACATCTGCGCGTATCCTCGCCAGCTGAAGTTCTCAAACTCCAGGGGGTTGTAGCCAAAGCGCACAGCCCGGCCGGCCGGCGTGGTGCCTTCTTCCAGCTCGAATTTCAAGTGGTGAAGGTCGGGAAAATAATGGTCCCTCGCAGGTCTGGGGAGGAGAGGAAGCGCCGTTACCTGCTGGGCTATCCGGGCAGGAGGGCTCTCGTCTCCCAGCTGACATCCCCTGTAGCTCTCTGACGTTAGCGGTGACCCTCGCGGGCTGCACGTCAGCGTGTCCCACCTGGGGACAGCACCTGGACCCACCACCTGCTCACGGGTGCTTGGGGACCCCACGGGCAGGAGGAAACCTCCTCCGGCACCAACGCTGAGGACGTCGCGGCCCAGGAGATGCGGCACCCGGCGCAGAGTGGCCCCGGGGAGAGGGAACGGGACACGGAGCATCCACCAGCTGGACTCCCACCACCTGCTAGGGGACAGGCCGGTACGCGGGGACCTCCGGGCTCTTACTGGGTGCACGTGGGGCCGCGGGTGCTCTGCCTGCAGGGACAGGCTCCGGTGCGCTCCTCGCAGGCGGGTCCCACCGAGCCGCCGACGTCGCACTGGCAGCCTGAGGGCAGGAAGCGCGTGTTTACATGCCGGCCACGCTAACGAGCTCCCGATAGCGCTAATCAAAGGTGTGCCCCGGCCGGAGGGGGGGCCGGGGCGCTATTTTTGTCCTAGCGTCTCCATTTTCATATTGGCCCCGGCCCCGTTTGGATCGGCTTCTCCACCTCAGCGCCGAGCTATTTCCAGGCAGCCGCCGGGAGTTGCAGGGCCTGCAAAGCCTCACGGTCCGGCTGGGAGCCCGGGCCCCCCAGCACCCCGGCTTGCTCTCCTCCCCAGCCCGAGAGCAGCCAAAGCTCCTCGGGCCCCTCTCCTCAAGGGCACGGAGGAGAGAAGCCAACTCCACGCATCCATGCCCACCCGCTTCCAGTCTGAGCAAGTGGTTCCTCCTGGAGGACGTGGCCAGTGGTTAAACGCACCAGGTTCTGAAGCAGGCAGCCTCCAAGGAGGCACCTTGCACGACCTTTCATTCCCCCCAGCCTGACTGATCTGTGCCCGCCGGTGCCAAAACGATGAACTCGGGCCTCTTAGGTCCTTACCAAGAGCTGCCCCTGCTCTGTGCCTTGGTACGGTCAAACGCAAGCGGTAGGGCATCTCCCACCCCTGCCCTCCAGGGCTGCCATCCAGTTATGTTCACACAGCCACTTGCTCCGGGGACTGGCTCCCATGGCCCCCTGCTCCATCAGACCTGACACCCCAAAGGCAGCTCACCTTGGCAGCCGAAGTAATTGGCTTTGTCCATGTTGAAGTATCCATCTTTGCACGTCGAGCAGAGCTGCCCGCAGATGTTTGGTTTGCAGAAACACTGCCCATTGCCCTAGGAAACGGCAAACACGAGGGTCAGTTACAGAGCTCGTCCCCTCCCCACAGCTCGTCACAGCCGAGCTGTTTCTTGGCTGTTTGGGTCCTAGTCTGAGACACTGGAGAAGCATTTTGAGTTTCATGCTCTGCACTGCTTCCTGTGCGTGGGTGGGCCAGAAAAATACCAGATAAGTGCAATTACCCAACGCATGCAAGTAAAAATCCAGGGACGCCGGGCCAGACCCAAAAATATTTAGGTGCCTAATTTATGACAGGTCTTAATCCTATGTTCTCATGCAAGCCCAGACAGTGGTGCAAGCTCCGAGTGCTCGGTGTCAGGACAGGCCTCTACAGCGGCTGCCAGGAGAGACAGAGCTGAAACAGTCTCCGTTCAGCACAGGCCTGGAGGTGCCTGCACGCAGACTGCAGCAAACTCACCTGCTGACACTCTGCAATGCCACTGACGGTGCCCTCGGTATCGCACCTGCAGCCTGCAGATGGGAAGAGGAAAAATGAGACAGCCAGAAGATCAGTGCAGCGCTGAGGAGGTGTGAGCAGCCTGATGCAGGACAGTACCCACCACATCAGGGGACACCAGCTGTGACCTCTGTCTGGGATTAGAGAAACTGAGAGTAGAGTAGCGCTGCCCAAGGGCTCGACTTTCATTTTGGACAGTTACTGCTGCAGACACAGCTACCAAAGGCATCTGACTTTTTTGCACGTCTCTCCATGAAAACCCAAGTGTGCAAAGTCTGAAGGGAGGGCTGAGAATGCCACAACTCACTGCGTGAACCCTGCCAATCCTATCCCAAGCAAAAAGCTCCAGACTCCAGCCTGTCCCCTCCCCAGGTATGGGATACTCGGACCATTTCGGCTCTGACATGTCGCCTCACGGTGAAGCATGAAGGAAAGGTATCACTTCCATCCAACAGCGACGGGGCCCACTGGCTTGGGTTTGGGTCTTGCCCCATTACAGCACAGGGGAGATGTTGTGGGGCCACGCAAATAACATTTCCTTACTCATGCAGCCGTAGGGGTTCTCCGGAGTCAGGTTCCAGTACAGCGGTTTGCATCTGTCACACGCTGGGCCTTCAACATACGCCCGACACGCGCAGGAGCCCTGGGGCGGGAGGGAAAGACGAGGGCAGGTAAGAACGGCGAAGCTTGCAACAGCGTGGCTGAAGGTGAAATCTGCTCCTCTGGAGCGGGTAAGGGCTGCTGTCGGTGTTGTGCTTAAGGAACGAGCAGAAGTGAGCTGCAGAGATTTGCAGGTGTATTCGATACTCACCGGGGCCAGCGAGGGGTCTGCAGGCACCAGCCCTGCTGGGTTACAGGAGCCCACTGGGAAACAAAAGCACGAGGGGAGGTTTAGAAAGAGATCGTTCACCCCTGGCTCGTCCTAACGGGTAGCCCCGGCCGAGCAGGAGGCAGCTACCTTCGCAGTGCGGAAATCCGTAGGCCCCCGGCACGCAGGCGTCGCAGCGCAGTCCCGTCACCTTGGGCCGGCAGCTGCACTGCCCCGTGTCCTGGTCGCAGGTGCCGTAGAGGGAGCCTTCCCCGGAGCACTGGCAAGCTGCGAAACGGGAGAGCAACTGCTACGGAGCTCGCTCCTCCCGGCTGGAGCATGACCTGCACGCAGCGACGGGGGGCTGCGGCCGAGCATCCGACACGAGAAACCTGCCTGCAGTGCAAACTCCTGGGACAACCCCTGCTCGATTTAAGACCTTCCAAAGAAAACATCTGGAGCTCTGCTCAGCTCCCCGAGCCGCCACCAAAGCGACCCTGCGGCTGCAGGGACACAAGGACTTCGGTGTTCAAGGCTTTATACCAATAAGCTCCTTTGTCTGCCTGACCTTCACCATCGCCACAGCAGCCAGAAAAATGGGTTAAAAATAACATATGCACTCATTCTTTGCTCTCAGCTAAAACCACCCTATTAAGAAGTGTTTATCACACCTATATATTTAAGTGTATTTCAGTGAGAGGGAGCAGCTATGCGGTTAAGGAAAAGGAGAATGCACGATTGCATCCTCAAAATGTTGGCTACCACCTGCAAAAGGCCATTTACACCCAAACATCTAAGAGCAGCGTTCGGCTCTGCACCGTGGACACGAGTGCATGCGCCTGCCTGCAGCACCAGGCCGCAGGGATCTCCGGTGCCTGAGGGCAGGAGCAGGGAAACGGCTTTGGGCTGCCTGGACAAGCTGCCTCCCGTGACACGCTGCCCGGGGCCGGGGAGGACACGCCAGGGCTGCTCTGCTCCAGCAGTGACACCTCCTCTCCGGGCACCTAAGCGTACTCTGAACAAGTGGTTTGACTCTTCTCTGGGCAAACATGACCCATCACCTGCATGCGCTTTGTTCAGAGAGGTCTGGGCCACCGCTGGTCCCCAGGTTGTATGCTGCAGGTCTCTTTCTTAACAGCTTGGGGGGCTGGGGGCCACCAAGCCAGACTGCGTTTCACCTCCCACCGGCGCAGGGACGCTGCCCTGCTCCTGCTGCTAGCGACAGGGACTGAACTGGGGATTATGGAAAGGAAAACCATCATAAAGCCAGTTATTCACTAGTCTCCCACGAGACCCGGCGCCGGGGCAGCTACTCACGCGTGCAGCTGGGGTACCCGTAGAAGCCCAGGGCGCACTGGCTGCAGGTGTGTCCCCCAAAATTTGCGTGGCATCGGCACTGCCCGGCGGGGCTGCAGTCGTTGTCCACCGAGCCGCGGGGATCGCAGGAGCAAGCTGCAGGAGAAGGCAGCGCACGGGCTCGACTGAACGTGCAACCCGCGGCCCCCGTTCAGTCCCGCAGGAACCAGCTGCTTCCATCAGAACTAGATTAATTCATTTCTTAATCCGCTGGAGAGACAGGGAATACTTTCATCTAGAGTCATTGCCAGACCAGGAAAACGCCCTGGAGATTTTTTTTACGGCCCATTCAACGCTCCCCAGCAGTTCAGTAGGTTAATGCACTAAGCAGACAAAAAGGCAGGAGCTGGGACACCAGCTCGCAGCGACGAGGAAGCGTGACCGATAAAAACCGCTTTGTCTTCCAGGCTTTGGCATCATCCACGACCTCCACAGCCAGCCTGCCAAATTTACAGTGCAAATCACATGGGTTTTGGTTTCGAGAAACACCAACGTCTTTCTAAAATAGGCCTGTTTTTTGGAAGGTGATGGAGCAACAGGATCTGAACATTAACCCTCATTAAAACGTCCCATGCGAATAACCAAAAATTTGAGATATGTTTGAGCTTTTTTTTTTTTACTGGCTGACACAGGCTGACCTGGGAGCCAGGCTGTTTTTTTTCCTCTGCCTTCAGTGAGATGTCGCCCAATACCACCTCGAGGAGACCCCAGACTCGGCTGCCCCATCTGCGCAAGGGACAGCCTGTCCTGCATTAACCATCTCCTTTCACAGCTTGTTTCGGGGAGACACGAGCACCCTGTGACTTCTTTCACTGCACTGCTCTGAAGCACAGACGTCTCCACCTATTCACCCGTAGCGCCGGCAGTGCCGGACGCTCCTTACCGTAGCAGTGGGGGTACGAATGGTGTCCGGGGCTGCAGCGGTCGCAGTGAGGCCCGTCGAACTCCGGCTTGCAGAAACATCTCCCAGCGGCGTCGCAGCCTCCCGGCAGCGTCCCGACGGCGCTGCAGCCGCACACTGCAACGGAGCGAGACCTCAGCCGCGGGGCGAAGGAGGCCTCCCCGGCCGGGAGCAATGCCCGTGGCAAAGCGGGGCTTTTTCTGAAGTTCTCCAAGGGACATTTAGGTGCTGCCTTAAGTGCTCGAAGCGTCAATCTCTGCATCCATTTGCCGGGTTCCCCTTGTCAGCACGTGAATCATCTACACGTCCCACATCCTTCTGCCTCTCTCCTCTTTATCCCTTCTCTGATCAGCTACGTTCACCCAAGGGCCCAGTGTCGCCCCCTTCCCTGTTGCTGCCCATCACGGATGTCCTCCAAAACACCCACAAAACCACTTCCCAACCCTTCCCAACCCTCCCACAAGTCTCTAGCTTTGCTGCAACATCTACCCTGGGGTGGCAGAGGCAGATTGCTCCTTCCACGCTGACCAACACCAAGTCACCACTGCCCTGTGCTCATTTTCGGATGTCTCTTGCCCAGTACAGCGACCACAAGCAGGGCAGAGACCGTCTTTACAGCGTTTGCCACCACCCAGCCCAAAGTTCTGATGTCTCTTGGGGCCTCCCGAGGTCGGCGCTTGCACGGGCAGCCGCGGGGCCCAGGCGCACGCCGGGGCGGATACGCACGCTGGCACAGAGGGTAGTTGAAGTAGCCGGGAGCGCACTGGCTGCACGCGTGCCCCTCGAAGCCGGTCCGGCACCGACACTGCCCGCTCTCGCTGTCGCAGGTGCCGTCGTACTGCCCGGGGCCGGAGCACTGGCAGGCTGCAAAGCAACGAGGGCCCGTGAAATCGGCCCCAGGGCTCGCCGCCGACGGCATTTCACCCGGGGAAAGGTTCTCCCTCCAGCACGCAGAGGGCACTGGCTTTTCACGGGCTGGGGGAAGGCGAAAGAACCCAAATTGTCCACTGCTGCGGGGTGGAAATGCAGGCAGCGGAGCAGCCGCAGGGGCTCGAGCGGCCAGCCAGCACGTCCAGCCTGGAGCTTGCGTCCGTAGGGAACTGCTCCAGAAACCCCCAAGGCGGAGAGGGTCAGGGCTGGGTGGGAAATACCAGCAGAAGTCGTGGGAATTTGTCACTTGGAAGCGGGGCCGGAGAACCGCTGCCGCGCGGGCCGAGCGGGGAGGGGGAGAGGCGCGCTCCGGAGCCGGGCTCGGGGCCGAGCACTCACGCTGGCAGCTGGGGCCGTAGTGGCCCGGCGCACACTGGTCGCAATGCGCTCCCTGGAAGTTGGGCTTGCACACGCACATGCCCACCCGCGGGTCCTTGCGGCAGGCGTTGCCCTCTGTCCCGCCGGCGTAGCAGTCGCAGTCTGGAAGGACAACAACGCGCGCTGCTCTCAGGACATCCCCGCCGCGGGGAAGCCTGGAAATCCCGGCCCGCTCCGCCGGTGCATTCCCACCAGGACGGGGAGGGGTTGCAATGATGGGACGGCTCAAGGGCTGGCCTTCGGGTTCGGCTGTTTTACTGAGCGCTGCTCAGGCCACCAGCGCGCCCGGTTCACGGGGTGGTGGGGCGGTACAGAGACCTCGGCAGCACGCAGACGTGCACAGCGCTGGACGGCAATAGGGCAATGCGCAGGGCAGACGGATGCTCCTTGCACAAGCCCAGGTGGTCCTCAACCGCTGCAGCACTGCCAGGAGCTCTGCAGCAGTGACCGAAGCCTTCAGTGACCCAGGGTGGACTTGGGGCTCTCTGGTCCTCCAGGCTCAGCTGCATTTGGGCATTTCCCATTGCCAGGGTGGGCTGGGGCTCCAGGCCAGCAACGCGGGGACCCTGGGCCAGCCCTGCGTTCGCTGCCTGCCCCGAGCACACAGCAACGGCCTGGGCACGGGGCTGGGGGATGGAAGTGCAGGAACCGTCTGAGAACCGGAGGGAGGAGGAGGTGAGGAAATGAGAAGGGAAGTGAGAAATTCCAGTTCAGGAAGGAAAAACCTGCCTGGAAGATACAGAGTTCAAAACATCAGAAGGAAGGAAAAGGTTATCTGAAGGGCACTGGGAAGCAGGAGGAAAGGGAGAAACTTGGTGGGAAAAGAAACAAAAAAACACAGGGGAAGAGATGGACTGAGAGGGGTGAGGATGTGAGACGAGGGAGGCCGAAGGCAGCAAGGATAAGGGCAAGGGAGAGAATTCAAAGCAACAGAGAAAGCGAGAGTGACTGGACCCGACTTCTTCCCTGAGGCTCGCGGCAGCGCTGCGGAGGCACGCACACCCACCGTGCCCCCAGCAAAGGTTGTGTCGGAGCCGGGCACGGGCATGGGCACGGCCCAGCTGGGCCTTCCACGGCTGGGAAAATGAAGAGCGTGCAGATGTGGCAGAAGGACAAGTTTGTATCTAAGCTCAAAGGCTGGGATTTGGGAGAACCCAGCTCGGTTTTGAGCTCAGCCACAGTCTTAAGGTGATCCTGGGGGTTTCCCTGCAGAAAGGCCAGAAGAGACCCCCTCATGTGGCACAGGCGACAGGATCAAGCACATAATCACACGTTTGCTCTGTGCTAGAGTTTCCCCGTCGATAAAAAGGGAATCATGAAACTTCCTTCTTCCTACCCTTCAGCTGCCTCCTCTCTCAGGGCCACAAGCGCTGCGTATCAGGGCTGTCACTTACAACGCGTGTGCCCAAAAAGCTGAGGACCTGATCTTGCCTTGGGTGGTGAGACTGGATAATAACCCCAGCAGTATGATTGCCAAAGCAGCAAGTAAAATCGCATTACTCACTTATTATCTGTCCTGCAGGGAGCACTTGTTCTCCTGTATCGTTGTGAGCGAAAGCCGGAATAGCTACGTGGAGAAAGAGACATTGCACAAAGTCATGACATACACGCTCAAAGAAATCCTGTTGGGAGTATCGGTGGGTTGATGGTCCCAGAACTGAACGGGATGAACAAAAACGTGCACCCTGAGAGCTAAGTGCAGACATCCCACTAACCAAAAATTAATTACAGCCATTTTTAACCTTCCCTTGGGCTCTGGAGAGATCTCTTTTTCTCTCCTGCACAGAAAGCAAGGGATGAGCCTTCAGCCAAATGGAAAACTCCCCATTGACTCCAGAGAGCCATGTTCATCCCAGTTCTGTGCTACTCCAGGCTCCGTTGAAGCCAAACAGGGGCTTGTCCGTGCCTGTGGGTCCCCTTGCCGAGGACAAGGGAATTCAGGAGCGCAGAAAGGTGCCTGGAGAGCAGATCCAACGGGAGCCAGGGCTGTAACACCAGTCCTTCTCGCACCCGCTGCATCTGGAGGGTTTCAGACCTTGCCGCCCGCATGCCAGCTCCCCCCAGCCGAGCCGCCCCGCACTTACGGTAGCAGTGCGGGAAGTCGAGGTACCCCTCGGCGCAGGCATCGCAGTGCTCCCCGGTGTAGCTGGGCTTGCAGTAGCAGCGCCCGGTGAGGTCCTCGCAGGTGCCGTCCGTGAAGTCGGACTCGCAGTTGCAGCCTGCGGAGAGCGAGAAGGCCACGACGGTCACCCCCGACAGCGACCCTCACCAGCCGCAAGCCCAGGAGGGACAGCACTGCACCCATCAGCCAGAGAGCCTCTAGGAAAGGCCCCGCCATCTACTGCAAACCCTCTCCAAAAATAAAAGCTACGATTGCCCCTTTGGAAAGGACCTGGCCCAGGGGAACTGCTGCCACTGTCCTTGTCACGCTGCAGGGGCCTAAGAAAAGCAGCACGAACGCAACTCACTTCTCTAGAAATTACCCTGGAGAGAAGGTGGTGGCACACTGCTGCTAGGAGGCAGTGCAGAAGAGCCAAAATATCGCAACCAGCAGAATGAGCCGAGTTTCCCAGACGGCTATAACCAGCTGCTGCCTGGAAATCCCTGTCTACCGCATGGAGAGCTACAGCCTGCTGCTGCCAGCTGAAAGGACACGGAGATGGTGGCTAAGCCTGGACTTCTCTGCAGGCACGGCAGGGTCAACAACACATTTTTAGCTCATTCCGGTTTTGGAACAAGGAACCACTTCTGATTTCATGGCTGCTGCGGACACACATGCCGTCTGTGTGCACAGGTGGCTGCGTGCACACACGCATTTCCGTGGGCAGCGTCAGCTGCAGGAGGAACCGCACAGCTGGGCTCTCACGTGGCCACGTCTGTCATGGTGCTACTGGCCCATCACACCAGAAAAATCTCTCAGCCTGACACTCTAGACCACCCTCCCCAGTGTCACAAAGCCAGGACAGCATCTACGACCTGCAGGGCAAATCACACTCACGATAGCAAATGTACGGAGAGTCGATCGGGTGATCGGGGGACCGGTAGTATCCCGGGATGCACCTCTCGCAGTTAATGCCCGTAGTGTGATGCTGAAAGACAGAGACAAGGGCGTGAGTTCCTCTGCCAAGCAGGAGAGGATTCAAGTTCATCTGCCAGATTTGCTGGCAGCTTCAGGACCAAGAGGGAGCGACTCAGGAATGTCAGTACACGGAAGACCCAAATCTGCTCAAAATTCCACATATGCCGATTTGAAAACCAAGTATTTCCTGCAAACTGCGTATCCTCCCATAAGCCCAGTCTGAGTTTCAGGTTCACATCCGACCTCAAGCCCGTCCTGCTTGTTTCAGATGGTAAAATGTCCCGACTGCTTTGCATAGCAGGACAGAAGTGATCCGTTTCCTCTCAGCAAGACTGTAGAACTAGAAGTCACGCCAGATTCCTGCCACAGCATGAATCAGCCCACTGTGGCCTTGGCAGCAGCAGAGCTACTAGACTATTCTAGGGCACTTCTGCTGAGAACCTCAAAGGCTGAGGAGATGAGTATTTCAGTGGTCAGGCAGCAATCCAGAGAGACGGCAGCACCTGAGCATTGCAAACTAGGCAGGGACTTTCCAGCGTGTTCAGCATCAGCCTCGCTCTGTTCCCCCCGGAGGTCAAAGACCAAACTCCCCCGGGTCCTGGGAGAAGCGGATGCAAACCACTGCTTGGTGCCTCAGAAGACCTACCCAGAAAGCATGAGAAAGGCAATGTTACTCTAGGAGAGGGACGGCTAGGAACTCCACTGCTTTTTCATTACTGGTGCACATGCCTTTAATCTGTTGCCAAGATCCCAAATTTCCAGGATACCTAATTAAGATAACGGAGTGTGGGGGGGAGAGGGAGTTTGCCAGCAAGGCAGCACTCCAGGTTGACAGTGGAAGCAAACACACGGATCCGCAACAGCTTTTTCTACCATACACCTTCTGGCCTACCTGGCAGTCAATGCAAACACCTCCCCCTTCAAACTTGTCTTCGCGACTTCTGCTGGCTTTGTGGCGATCCACCTCTGGGTCGTAGTAGCAGTCGTAGGCATGGCCATTGCAATTGCAGGCTGCAAACAGAGACATCAGTTAAACCACTGCTCCGTGGAGGTCCTCCTGCCACCAGCCTGATCTCAAGATCAGACCCTTCCTCATGGGTTTGATACTGGATGGGTAACATTTCCATGAGAAACGAAGCTCAAATGCATCTGGAGGATTGCATGCTCTTCCAGAGCTTCCAGAGGTCTTCAAAAGCATGGAAGAACAGGCTCTTTCACAAGGTCTAGTCTGCACACCAAAAAATGCAGCAGGCACAAACCCAGGAGTAAAATATGTACAGGCATGTAGAGACAAGAAAGAGAAATTATCCAGTTTGGGGGCCTGAAGTGGTTTGGAGTAGAGGGCAACATTCCTGACTGTATCTGCTTTCGTCCCGTCAGGGATGGAGGTGAGCTGGAAAGTTCAGCGCAGGGTGAGGGTGTTCTTTACAAACCCACAGGAATAAGACCCAACTGTCCTTTGCGGCTCTGCGTTTATAACAGATCAAGTCATGTAATTACGCTCCACGCTCCGCATTCCCAGTGCGGCACAAATTCCAGTGTCGGCATCTAGCAAAGGCTTCTGCTAGACAAACAACGATGTCCTGTATGTAAACAGATCCAAACGCAATTCATCTCGGAGAGAGAATTGAGCAACCAGGCTTGCCTGTGTCAACCCTAGGATCTGCTCCCGCCCGCGCAACAGCTGGGAAAGAAAGAAAACCCCGCTCCAGCCACCGGCAACTTACGCTGGCATTCGTTTGCGCTGTCGGCGGTGGCTGGCTTCCAGGGGAACTGGTTGAAGCCCGGGCAGCAGCGGTCGCAGGAGCCGCCGCAGGTGTTGTGCTGGCAGTCGCACTGCAGCCTGCGGGGGACAAGGCAGGTTTTGACTTTTGAAGTTTGCTGTTTTTCCTAGGAGCCAAACACCAAGTTTTCCTCTCCCTTTTTTTCTTTTTCTCCCCCATCGCCCCTTCTTTCTTTACAAGGAGCAGAAGAAAATTATTCCCACGTCCAGCCAGCTCCACAGACAAGAGAGGTGTGAAACAGCTGGAGGAGGCAGCAGCAGCAACCTGAGCTGAAGCAAATCACTCGATGGGGAGCTGCTGGGTGCAGGCGACCAGGGGATGGTCCTGGTGCTGGGCAGGAGCAGCGTGGAAGGAATAAACGCCAGCCCAGAGCTGGAGAGGGATGGGGCCGCACAGGTCACATCCGACCCTCCAGGTGCACCTGTGCTTCCAAAGAGGAAGGCCATGAAGCACGAATTTAGGCAGAATTTTAAGCTTAGTTTTCACAGACGCTTGGCCCGGTCTCTCTGTGCAATGCACCCCCTGCTCTTCTCAGCTCGCCTAAGCCGGGCTCTGCTGAGTAAACAGGCAGCTCCGGAGACGCCGGGCGAGCAGTCTCGAGAGCCGACCGAAGGCTCTCATCCCCGCTCAACCGCAGTGGTAATTCATTAACGCCGGTGACATCACCTCCAAAACCTCCACTGAGCAGGCGGCGATTCCCCGTCCAACACAAACGCTTTCTGTTGCATTAGACGTATGGACAATACAGCGTGTTCCAGCTTTTATCTGTGCAGTTACTCATGCCCCCGAGGGCAGGCCTGCCACTCCCCGCTCTTCCCATGCTTTTCCATTCAAAAGCAGCAGTTAAAAATAACTGTCATTTCTTAAAACATTGGAAACAAATGAAGCAGTCATGCTGGGTGAGAAGCAACGACGTGGGCATATTCCTCCACGCTGCTACTGTCGTGTGCTTCCACCCATGGGTGTTTTCAAGATGCGGCACCCGCAAGCGCGTATATTGTTATAGCCAGGCAGAGGCAGCAGCACGGCACAAATTAACTCATTTTCATGAAATACGGAATGAGCTGAAAGTTTGGGGGAACCTGAGCTGAACGCACCCACAGCCCTGGGAGGCCCGCGCTGTGCCCGCAGTCTCGCCCAGCCCTCCTGGTGTCCTCTCCTTGCAGGCTCCACCAAATGCTCGGCTGCAGCTGCCTCTCTGCACCCTCCTCCTGCCCCGTCCTCACCGCGTCCCCAGGCCCCCGCACGAAGCCGAGCCCCGGAGGGGTTTGTCCGTAGCCTCAGTTGCAGAAACGCGCCCTGAAACACGCACACTCACCAGAGACTTTGTTCTCGTGATGCTGTGCAGACCCAGGAGAGACCTGAGGAGCAGGCTAACATCTGGCCACACTTCTATAACGAAGCTATCCACAACCCCCCTAACTGGCTGACCACTGCCCAACGCTTCCAAAGCAGCAACATTCTCATGGCAGCAGTCAGAGATAAAGACTAAACTGTGTACAAATGTGCGTTGAGCAAGATGATCACCAAGTCCAGGAATGTATAAACCTGCTGAGCAGTGTTAGTCTCGCGAACTCGAGGACGTGGCTCCAGCCGCACACCCTGGCTCTCTTACAGTCGAGATGTTTGAAAAGCATTGGTTTGGTTCCCAGAATGCAGAGAGGTGGCACTCAATGTGTAAAAATGCACTTCTCAAATGGAGAAGGAGCTATTTATTTAGTCTCTGCTGTTCCAAGTCAGCAAGGACCTCTCAGAGAGCTCATCCATCACGGCAGCTTTACTGCACCTTGTGCCCAGTCGATCCTGCTAATGAATCGTGGACAAACATGCATAAGCTACAATATTTACATTTCATTGATGGAATATATACAAGGAAGGAGAGAGAGTGGCTGTGCTCACACAACGCACGTATTTCCTGGTCATCCTGCCTTGAAAATAAAACCTCAGCCTTCCCCCTGGAACTGATGCTCAACAGCGGAGAGCACAAGGAGTTTCCAGCGAGCAGCTCTGCCGGAGCTCACGGTGCGGCACACAAGACGCACATCTGGATTTGGCCAGGACACAAGGGCAGCACAATCGGGGAAAAAAGACGCTTGTTCTAATTGCTCCTGATGGTACTGAGGGAAAGTCACCTGCAAAACAGACTTGCTGGGTCCTCGCTGGGGCTCATCTCGCTGCTCATGTGCTTTGCCAGGAGACAGGTTTGTTCTCACCTCGCTGGTGTTCTCCTTCAACCAGATCTTTCCTTCCCCTACCTAAATTCATCCCAGTACATTGTAGTGCTAACAGAGCCAGCTGTGAAAAGTGCAAATGGCCCTCAGGGAGGCTGTATCTGCCCACACACTGCAGGCCCTTGCGCTCAAGCACCAACACCGGGACAAGACTTATTGCCAACTTAGCACGGCTGCAAGTGCAGCTGCCGTATCTTGGCACTTCAGAGAAACTTTCCTAAGTTGGATAAACATTTTCATTTATGGCCAGGAAGTCAGCTCATGAAACACGCTCCATCATGTCCTGAAGTCTTTGCCAAGATTTCCAGCTCGCCTCACCTCTTCCAGAGTGTTCCTCCTGCCTTTCTGGGCAACAGGCACAAAAGCACAGGCATGTGCAGAACAGAGAAGTTAAAACGAGAGGCAGGGACTTCTCAGATATGCCGAGACATCATCAGGATTTCTACTAGGGCCAGAAAAAGCAGACTCCACATCTCCCTCTGTTTGCATCTCCTTGTCTTGTTGCTGTCAAATGCCAACGATGAAGAGGCAGGACGTGCTGTTGGACACCGCACCTCCCTCTCCAACGGGTTGCACAGATTTATGAAAGAATGACGGGGTCCTGACAGCTGCGGCCGACGACACGGCCAGCCTGCGTGTCCACGGCCCCGGCTGCCTCTGCGGATGGCTCTCGCCATGCAACGTGACGCCAGGTATCGCCACGCTAGCCCCACGCTGGGGAGGCATCGCGTCGGGACAACGGGGTAGGAGCGCCTGGCCGTGAGTGCCCGCCTCAGCGAGAAGGCTGCAAACAGCTGCTGCCGGAGCCTTGGAGAAACAGCAGCATTTCCACTGATTACTCACTTTCTCAATTTAAATGCAAGCATAATTTCACTTCCTCCCACCTCCTAGAGAGTATGGCTGGGGGAAATGTAAGAAATAAGGGCTCAAATCCCATCTCCTCGCTACCAACATCTTTTTGGAGACAAAATCTGTTACAGTTATTACTGAACAAGTATCCAGCTAGCTGGTCCCCCGCTATCACACTCCTGCTGCCGTCTTTGCGCTTCTGGGCTCGCTAACAGGTCACCGCAATACCATGAGAAGTTCTTCTCTTTACCCAGCTTCCTTGCCGGATGTATCCCAAAGGGCCTTGCAGATGTTGTGTGTTCATGGTCCAAAGCACCCAAGTCGGAAATGTTTTCTTCCCTAGGCAAGTGCAATCTGCTCTGCGTGAAACGCAACAGCTGTCAAAGAACACGCGCTGCTACACTACAGCGCGGTTTGGGACCAACAGCGAAGACGCCAAATGCATCCAAATGAAAGTGGAGGAGGGAAATTCAGGGAGGCAGAGACAGTCATCAGCAGAATTGGCGCTGAACAAGGCTCCCAGCTCATCTATCTTCCCTCAATTTTCCCTCCCTTCCTAGAGCACCCTGAGCCATCAACATACCCAAGAAATGCCAGAGCATTTCTGTGTTAAAAAATCACTTTGCACCATGAAGACCTTCTGTTCTGCTACACTAGTGTACTGTGCATCCAGCAACACCAACGTCTAAAACAAAACTAAGGAACAATACATTCAAATATTTATGACCTTTCCTTTGTCAGGGAGTTAAGCACACTGACGCAGACTTGCTTTTCAATACGTCTTTGTTTTAACACTTAGCAGCTTTTAATCTTGGCTGGGACTCACTGGAATTTTATTTTACAAGATCCAAAAGCTCTACGTGATCCTTACGAGAAAGAAATATAAGCTTCCTTGGTCCCGCTGAATCTACCCATCCCATTTATAAAGGCAACATTCAGGCTGCAAACAGATGGCTCAGAAGCAACACTTTCATGGTTTGAAGCAGCTCTTTGGCATTTCAAGTAGCTAAGGCTGACGGGAGGAGTCCCATGAGCCAAAATGTAAGCGCTTTGCACGCTCTTGTTCTTTTGCAAAGAGTATTTGTCTAGTTACATATACCAGCAAGTCCACGGTTCTTGTGAGTAGAACTGGACAGCAGAATCTTTGTTTTTTTGGGAAACTATCTATTTATGAGAGCTTTGCCCCAGTTCTTAGGAAGCCACGCGTGGAGCAAGGGACTGCTCAGAGAAGCTGAGAAAGCTCCCTGTTCAAAACCAGTACTGGCTTTGCATACCCACCCTCCCGTTTCAGCACACTGATCCCACTGGGATGGCAAAGCTGTAGACAGGGTGGGAAACCAGACCTGGCACAACGAAGAGGACACAACTCACACCGGCATTTTCCATTCTTAGCAAAACAATTCAAATGACTTTACACAGATCTGGGACTCTTGAAAAACCTACCTGTAAGGGTCATTAGGGTCTTTGGCATCGCAGACGTCCGCGTGGCCGTGGCAGACACAGCGCCCTCCAATGCTGATATCTTTGATGCTGTAGTAATACTGGAGAACGCAAGAAAAGTTGGCCGTGAATATTGTTATGAATAAACTTCACAGGTGCTTCCACCTGCACACACCGACCATGAAAAACTGCCTTACTCAGGATTCAATAGGGCTTTATTTGTTAAAATGACAGTTCCCTTACATTGGCAAGCTCAGCCTCATTAGAGCCAACGGCTGGCTGTAATCTCTGCCTACAGTAACACTGCCACCAGTAAGAGAGGACACTAGCTACAAGCTGGGACTCCCAACACAGCCAAAAAGCCAGGGGCAACATCAGCAGGTGTTTCCCAGTTTCATGTTGCTGGCCCGAAGCATGGCTCTTCCCCAAGCGCTCAAGGCGGGAGTCTCCAGCAGTGGCATCTGCTGTAGATGCCTTCACCTTGGCCAGAGCAAGAGCGGAGAGAGAGGAGAAACCCCAAAGCAAAACCCAGGGATGTCTTCTCCCCAGAGATGGCACGCACAGCCCTCGAAGAGTTCCACCCCACAGCAAGAGGTCAAGAGCTATCAAGGACTGCCTTACCCTCCTGGTCACAGTAGGGTCCCTTAAAGCTTTTCCCATCAGATGCCCCAGCAGCGTGTTTGTCTGCAGGAAGCGCAGCCTGATGTTGGTGGCTTTAGTGAAATTCCGTAGGAGAGGAGAATAGGAGAAGTTCATGGCTCCCGGGCGCCCGTTTACCAGCGAGACGACAATCTGAGAGCGTAAGGAGGGAAAACAAATCAGTGTGATCCTTGGAGATGAGAGGAAATTAACCTCTCCCTCAGCCAAACGCAAACCTGACCCCTCTTCAAGAAGACTGAATCAGTTCCCTGCCAGTCTCGTTCTCTAGAACTGTGTAGCTTAACTGACATCCAAACGAGGGAACCAACTACTAAGAGCATCTACAGCCATTGAGAAAACAAAACCAGAATTCTGTTATCTTCTCACACCCCTCAATGCCTGCCAAAGAAATCAGCCCCAAAGACCTATTCCCTAAGGATGTTTTTGGCATTAAACATAGCATGGCTCTCTCCCTCATGCCAAGCTGCTGTTCATATCAAGGCTGCTGAATCCCCTTGGACACTGAGTCTCCTCTCCAGTGCAAATATTGGCATTGATTTGTCTATATTTCTTTATTTCTTTTTACCTGCTCCTATAGAGGAGACAGGATTTAACTTTAGTAGTGCCTGATTTGCAATGTTTTGTCATCATGCCCTTTCCATTTCTCCTCCTCTTCGCTGTCATCCTCGAAAGCCTCCCGTTGGACCTGTGCTTTGTACAGAGGAATGCCTGTGGGGCACTGACCCTTTCAGTTTGCTGTGACTCCGCGGGTTCAGGCTCAGCCAGGGCAGGAGCAGAGACGGCAGTCCCGCCTCAACGGCTGGAAGGATTCCCGTGACTCACGCTCCGAGCACAATCGGCGACCGGATGCGTGGTGTTCCTCCCGACCGCCGCGCCCCACGGCCATTTATCATTGTAAATGGAGGCACAAAGGGAAACAGGTAATGTTTCCACGCTGCTTCCATGAATGGACATGAATGTCCATCTCTGCGTGCTGCCTGGGCTCATACGCCAGAGGACAAAGGACTTTTTTTTGTCCATACAAGGAAGCAGAGATCAATGCTGGTCCACTGGGAATCTTCAGCTTGAGGAGCAGCAACCAGCAGAAGAGCGTCCACAACCAAACCCGCCCAGTCCCCACTCAGGAAAGAGGGAAGATCCTCTCAGCCCTCAAAGGCCTCTTCCCTGCTTTGGGAGCAAAATTCAAGACTTGCCACTCACAGGCAGAAGCCTTTCCAGTCTCAGAGCAGCCAGAGTCTCCTCAGAGGCTTTTCCACCTATTTCACTGCCCAGTTGTCTCACCATTTTTTTCCCACACACAGAAATCCTGGAAACGCCAGGTAACTGCTCACCTCCCCGTTTTCCAAAGGCACGATCCGGGAATATTCAGTAGTGCAGATGGCATGGTCGTCCTTGGTGATACGATCCACCGTGTGCAGGCCAAACTTCTCTATGCAGTCCCTCTTGGAAGCTGTTCATCAACCAGAGAGCAGAGCAGTAAGGGGAGAGGAACGATTCAGAGCCCTGTATTTCCCCATGCTTTCCAGCAGGAGAGAAGGTTGTATGCTCTGTGTCAAGCATTCACTAGATGCAGACTGCCTTGCATCACTAATTCTCTCACCACTAAAATACATGTCCTCCTCTCCAAGCCTGCCGAGAAGGGAGGGAGTCACTGTGGGAATAATAGGCATGGTCAGAAATCCCCAGAAAAGGCCCCATTGCAGTGAAAGAATTCAGCAGTGGAAGGCGAGAATGGACACTGTGACCACCTGCAGAGCCCCAGGAGGAGAAACCTGTCCTGTAATTTTGGCTTTAAACTCACAGCTTAACTAGTTTGAGCTCTATGTCTAGTCTGGATTTGACCGACTTGATTTGCCAGCCACTGGATTTGCTATGCTGCTCCTGCTGAACTGCAGGGTTGTTTGGTGGTTTGCTATTCCCTGCGTAGGACCTTGCACGATCACAACCGCGTCACTTCTTAACCTCTTGCCTATCTCCCAGAGAGCGAGCTAATGAGAACTGCAAGACACGGAGCAGCCTCCTAAGCAGAGCGACTGTGGGGCAGAGCAGGATCGCAGCCGCGGAGAGGGAGCCCGCGGTGCTGGGCCAGGCAGAGCGGCCGGCCCCAGGACATTTCCCTGCCCGCCAGCCCATTGCTGAATTCTGCAATTGCCCTTAAACCAGTGCTACAAAACAGAAATGCCGAAGTCGCCCGCGAGCACCCCTCGGGGACAGCAATCCAGGGCTCCTGCCACTAAGTGGCAATGCAAGGCTGGCTAAAGCCCAGGGCCAGGCTGCCGGTCCCTCACGCTGCTGGTCACGGCACTGGCTTTTGGGACCTGAGACAACTGCCCTGCTGGGTTCACGGGAGCCGGAAGGCGATGGTTGAATGCTGAGCGTCTCCTTGCAGCCATAGGAGCGTCCTGGCTCCCCTCGCACAGCCAGAGAGGTGGTGTCGCAGACAGGCGGGCAGCCCTGCGAGCCCTCGTCCCCGGGATGTCTGACACCCCGGAGCCAGCAGAGCTGACGGGGATGGTGTGGGGCTGCCTGTGACAAGGAGAGCATCTCCCCAGCACCCCTGGCTCCTTCAGGATTCACCATGGAGCTGGGTGCTCCAGCAGGGATGCAGCCAGTGTGGGTGCTCAGCATCGAGGGGGTTGGGACAGCATGCGTCAAACTACAGGAAACACGCTGGGGCAGCTAAGGACCTGATTCTGCAGGATGTACACCCATATCTACCAACGCAAAAACCCTACACAAAACACTCGCTGGGGCTGCTTCCCTGGGGAAGAGCCTGGGACAACTTCTGCTGCCTCCCTCTGAAGCTGCTGGCGGTGGCAGCAGCAGGGACAGGGCCTGGGAGAGCCCAGCTTGGAGCCAGCACGGCAGGTGCAAAGCCTGGAAGAAGTCAGAGCTGCTCAGATCTCGTGCTCTCAAGAGAGCACCCAGGCTAGGCACTGCATTCGGGTGTCCCCAGCTGCTGAGGGCACGGACAGAAGATATTGGAGTCGATCAAGAGAAGGGTGAGAGGGATTTCCTCTCTCGTGAGCACCCAAGCACTATTTCTGCTCTAGTCACCTCCATTCTGGAGATTAGGAGACAACGTCTGGAAACAAAATCACAGAACAGAGGAGGTTGGAAGATACCTCTGGAGATCACCCAGAGTAGATCACCTAGAGCACATTGCACAGGACCCTACCTAGACGGCTTGTGAGCATCTCCACGGACATGACTCTGAAGGCCCGTGCGGGATGTGCACCTTGCACTTCGGTCCCTTTCTGCTCTGACTCTTCTCTCCTCGTGCTGCCCTCGCTGCTCCTTCTGCTCCCGCTACGCCCGTGCCAGGAGCCCCCAGCAACCCGTGCCAAAGCGCAAGTCGCTGCGGCGTCACTGAGGTTGTTTCCAGAGGGAGAGGAGAGAGCAAAGGCAGCCAAAACCACCAGCTGCTCCTGCCAGCGCTGCTCGGCTCCTCTTGGGAGCTGGCGGAGAAACCTCAGCCCACCTCATGGGAATAACCCCCCAGATCTGTCACGGCGTCCCCCGTGAGCATGCCCCTGCCGGTGTCCCTGCCGGCGAGGGAGCCCCGATGCCGCACAGCACCGGGGCGCAGGGCGACCGCCCGAGGCCAGCACGTCTTCCCCATCCGGTCCCCGTTCGAAACGCCGCACGGGGAGTCCTTCACGCGCTTGCAGCCACCACCACGGCTCGGTGGGCGTTTTGGTGGCACAGCCATGGGGTGGCCGGGGGAACCGACCCCCCAGCGCTGCAGCACTGCAGCCACGAGCGGGGACGATCAAGGTGGCCAAGGGCTCGCCGCGCTCAGCCCCGGCAGCCCCAGGCCACGCGACAACGCGGCTGCAGAGCTGGAAAGGGAAGCCCGGTTAGGAAGAAAGGAAAAAGCAAAGCAAGTGATTTGACAGCAGTAATCCCCCCCCCCGGCGCACAGCAGCCGCCACGCAAAGACACCGCGGCGAGGAAACCGCACGCAGCTCCTTCCCGCGCGAGGAAAGGCCGGCAGAGACAACGCACAGGCTGGCAGCTAAGCCAGAAAAAGGAGCCTTCGGGGCCACCCTGGGGCACGGTCTCCGGGGCTCGCAGCTCCTCCCTTGCCGGGTTTCGAGCCGGCATCGGGCCGCGGCTGCCGGGTAGCAGCGCCGTACTTACAGGCAAAATACTGCCAGGGCTCGTAGGTAAGGCCGAAGTCAGTGGACCGCTCCAGCACCCAGAGGTCAGGACGGGGAGAATTGGCAAATTTGATCAGGACGTAGGCCACGTGGAAGAGCTGAAAGAGAGGAACGTGGAGTTAGCTGGCTGCATGAAGCTTCACAGAAACCCCGGAGAGCTCGGGGGTACCCGATGCGACTAACGGAGCCAGCGCTCTGCAGAGCCACCGCTTGCGGGTCCCGGACTGCCGAGAGGCACCAGCCGAGGAACATCCCCTTGCACCTTGCTCACACCATCGCAAAGTCCTTTTCCTACGGCTCTCCACCTCAGGCAGCCCTGCTTCACCCGAGTGACCTGCGTTTTGTAGTCGGCTGCAGAAAAGCCCCAGCCCAGCGCCTGTTCCAGGTGCCGCAGGGCCGGGAGCCCAGGAGACCCACTTGGCTTCGGCACAGCTGTAACACTGGGCTGCTCCCATTCGTCTGGACACTGATGTGTGCAGGCGCGCGTCCTTGCCAAGAATAAAATAAATGTACTCTCTAAAGAGCTGAAATGTCAGCGCTAGAGAGAAACAAAAGCTCCAGCAGAATTTCCCTTCCCCGGCTGGCACGGACGCGCTCCAAGACTCCCCGCTCCATCATCCTGTCAGAAAGCAGTATTTAAAGGCAAACTAAGTCCTCTTATCAGAAGAAATTCCTAACATCAAAAACAACCCGAAAGGGAGGTTAGTGCTTGGAAAGTAGAGATTTGTGGCTCAAGAGTCCCTCCTCATAGAGCCAGCGCCGCGTGAGCATCCAGCCCAGGACCAGCAGGTGCCGACCAGGCTGACCCGCAGCAGAGCCACCAAAGCCAGCGCCGGCACCTTGGCACGCTCTGCCCACGGCTGAGCACGGGGTGGGACTTCCCACCGCCCTCAGGGCTCGTGCTGGTAGGCACTGGTGTGGTCCTGAAGCAAGGACGGAAGCGGTCACCCAACCGAGCTCCCTGCTGCCCAGAAGACTGGTGAGCCCAAGCGCAGGGACAAAT
Organism: Dromaius novaehollandiae; assembly: GCF_036370855.1. Lineage (NCBI taxonomy): Eukaryota > Metazoa > Chordata > Aves > Casuariiformes > Dromaiidae > Dromaius > Dromaius novaehollandiae. The sequence goes on from NC_088113.1 coordinate 18,035,789, forward strand.
ACTCCAAGTTGCTAAAAACTGGAGAAAAACAGATCTAAACACAGCCTTATATTCCCCTCCACGGCCTACGTGTCGTCAAGGCATGTGAGAGCAGGCTTCCTCGGAGGAGCAGCCTTTCTGCCCGCCGGCTCCCAGCAGGACCCGTCCTCACATCTGCATCTCGGCAGGGCGAGCAGAGCCGAGCACCGGCCAACGGAGTCACACCTTCCCTCCGTTAGAAACCCTTCTCCGGCTTCATTCTCCAGGGAACGGATTAACGTTCCTGCGGGAATGGGGCAGGGCTTTCGGCTGCACAAGACGGGCCGCGGCTCCCGCGGGCGGCAGCGGTTGGGGTTCCCGGCGCGAGGAGCAGAAGGGACAACCTGCCTTTGCACACCCGAACGCGGAGCGCTGGCGGCACGAAGCACCGTCGCAGAAGCATAAAGGGCAACAACACAGGGAAACAAGGAAGAAGCGATCGCTCGAGACCATGGTCTTTGCAGGCAAGCTGTGCACATAGGCTGGTCCCCCCGAGCAAGGCAGCACCGTCATCCCACCCGGGCCAGGCTCTCCTAGTCCTGCCGGGAACCGGCAGTTGCTATCCAGCCAAAAAGGCATTTCAGCCTGAAACCTCTGGATGAGAGCGCCTGCCCCGTGCTTTCGTGGGAGGATGACTGTCAAACACGACGAACTCGCCCTGCTGCTGGGAATCTCTATGTTCAACCAGTGAATCTGGTGACTGTGATTTTGGGGTGCCCAGCTGGAAGTGGCAGGAAGCACTTGGTTCCCTTTTAGGAAGGGAAAGGAAAAATCCCTCCGGTCGCCTTTTGTGCCTCTTAGCAAAAACAACCAAACCCACGTGGCAGCTCTGAAACGCGCACTTGGCGCTTCCCTCGACCCAGAGGAAATGCCACCTGCACCGAAACACTGCGACATTTACTCGCGGTGCTCTAAATTGCTTTGGTATCCACAGAGGAAAGATGCTCCCAGGAAGGTCACCTGTTTTTAGGAATTTCTGAAAGCAGGGTGCGTATTTTTGTCCTCACGCTTAGAGGGAAATGCTCTGAGTGAGCAGCAACCACAAACAAAATGAATGGCATATCGGTATCTTCTGCATTTATCCTTTTTTTTTTTTTTTTTTTTTTTTTAAAAGACAGCCAGCTATGAGTTTCTCGTCAGTAAACCCCATGGGCTTTGATAAGGTCTTCCTTGCTGCCTAGTTTCATGTTGGGAAAGAGACATTCCCAATTAAACGCCCTTGAGTCCAGACTCCTGGCAAACTTCAGCCTCTCAGCAGTCGGTTGCTCATGGAGAGTACCGATTGCGACCAGTCAGATCGGTGCAGGCGAGAGTCTTCTCTGCCCAAACGCTGAAACATGACTCACAAACTAACCTAGAGCTCAGTGCTTTTCAAAATGAAAACAACAGCCAAAAAAAGAACCAGCGCTGCTGGTTGCAACCTGAGCGTAAGCGTCCCTGGGGCACGGGAGCGCCGGGGCACCCAGAAGCTCACCACCCGCAAAAGCTACCCTCTCTGCTTGGCCGAAAGAAAAAAATGGAGCTGGTTTCAGTACATTTGAAGGCATCAGAGACGTGGGTTTGTGTGCACACACACGTAAGGCTGTCTCCTCCACCGAGAAACACTGGGCTGGGGAGAACTTTCTCATCCCGTCTTTCTCGCACCAGGGAGCCCAGACTTGGACGCGGTGCTCCATGCTCCAAAACTGCCTCCTTGCTTCTTGGGACCTTCCCCAAAGGCCCGTCCCACCCACGCTGCGAGGGTTAGATACCCAAGGCCAGGGCTGCGATGCTAACTTTATATGCATTTTAATGGCTTTTCGCAGGAAAGAACCACCACCTCAGGCTCCCTGCTGGTTTAGCCACAATCTCTTGGCTAAACCCCAGCTCAGGTATTCCAATCCCACTTCCACTCTCCAAACCAGACAGCATTCCTCTGCCCCTTATCCAAAACCATGGTTAGCATCGCTGTGTGCTGCTAAACTGCCGCTAAACTTCATCCCAGCCATGACCACGCTTTGGGGACAGCAAGAAGCAGGCGCCGCTCATCCTGCAAACCTGCTCAGCACAGATGGATTAGGGCCGGTCTTAGACCACAGCAAATATTTGGGAGTCCGTGACCACAGTGAACCTAGTCCTGGGACAGGAGCCGCATCCTGGTGCTCAGAGGAACTTCTTGTCAAATCTGGTGACTGCCCTGGCCCTCCATCAACAGCCTTATCCTCCCGAATACGACAGCCGGCCGGAAAAAACAGAGGCAGGCTGCCTGCTTCGAGTGCATACGCTGAGAAAACTCACCGAGATACGACGACTGCGCAGCAGCTCTAAAAATAGAGGGAGTTGGCAAAGCGGCCAGACTTCTCATTCCACATTTAGTTCCAGTACGGTTCTGCCCAACCAATATTGCAAGAGAAACAGTCATTTTTTTTCCAAAGCCTTTATTTAGCTCCTATTATCAGCCCGATGAATAAAAACCTCTATGCTCCCAGAGTGTTAGTCATTTTTTTTCCTTCTCCATAGAGAAGGGAGGTGAAACACCAGATTTAACGCACACGCTTGGCTCAGGACAAGCGGATCCCTTGCTCCCATCACCTGCGAAAGCAGATACAGGTCTGGGATTGCACGAAACGTAAAGCAGGCAGCAGAGCCAGAGCAGCCAGAGACAAACCCCAGAGCTTCATCGCAGGATGGAGGGACTGTGCATGTGCCTCGGGGTGGGAAAAGAGTACGGAATGGGGAAACGCTGAGATGTACGTGCAAAACACCCTTGGCCGAGGGGCTCCCAGGGCCGCACAGCTCCTCCATCCTCAAGGGATGAGGGGTTTTGGGAAGTGAAGCTAGGACAGGAGACAGGCGGATAGAAGTCACATTTCCAGGGTAAAAAGCTGTCACTTTGTCCCTGCATGGATTAGCAGGGTATGGCAGCTGGGCTGGGCCCTCCAGCCCTGCCCCAGGCAGCTCCTGCCCAGAGCAGCGTCCGGCAGCTTCGCGGGGGAGCAGCACAAACCGGGTGGGTTTTCAGCCAAGAAATTCTGACAACCAGCAACCAACTTTCTTTGAAAATAGTCATAGCTCTATCTCTAGCTGACGTTTTTTGACTGGTTTTGAATCGCGTTTCCCTGGTAATGACCCTTTGCAGGCTGCCCCTGTGCCTGGAGGACGGGACCATCCGCTGGCAGGGAGAGGACGATGGAGGTGAAGGCATCTTCTCCACCACCTGCCCACTCCCTCCCTCCGTGCGTTTGGATAGGGAGCAGCTTTTTCCAGTACCAAAACCCCACGAAAATGCCGTTCAATGGGACAGCGCAGAGATTTTGAAGAGGAAAATCAGGATGCTGGGAGGCGAGAGCAGTCCAGCTCCTTTGGGATCAGCGCATGCCTCGGGGGTACGGCCTCCCGCTTCTCCCTCTAGCACAAAACAGCAAACACATACGTCCATCCTCTTCCCTCCCTCAAGACACTAACTTCAGCTCCTGGCTACCGAAGGCACGCGTGAGAGCTGGACAAACTGGAACCAGCAATATTTCCCCATTGCTTCAGAGCTTTTGGGTGAAGTCTCACTTGTGTTCTTTCAAGGTGCCCCAAAGCCACATAGCAGCATTTAACACACAAACAAAACCTTTGCGTTGCTGTAATATCATCAACTCTGTGCTGACAAGCAGCCAGAGCCCCTTTTTGGTGCGCTCACCACGAGGACCACAGCCACCAGCGACGAGCCGCAACCCTGAACCCGGGTGACAAAGCCAGCGGGGACCACGCGCAGCTCCAGCCCCAATCCCGATCCCCGATCTGCAGTGCACTGCCGTGGTTTATATAGCAAAGCACATTCGCTTTTTCTGTGGGACGGAGATTTATCACCTTTGGCTTTATTAGAACAGCACCAAGCAAAACCAGAACAGTCCATCTCTTCCTAACCGCTGCTAAAAATCCCGCAGGTGATCTGCCCCGCTCTTACCTTTTGCCTGCAATCACTTATTCTCATCGAAGCAACCAATTTACACATTAACAACCTAATCGTCTCCCTGCTCAGCCTCAGCTGTCAGATCGCCTTTATTCCTAGCCCAGAGATCAGGATCATTTATTAAGAGCCCCGCGTCTAGCTGTCGATAGGTACGTGTGTACCTTTTATTTCTGATCACGCAAGAAAGACTTCAGCCCTTTGAGGCAGCTCTAAAGGTGCTTCCCCTCCAAGCAGCGGGTCTTTTCTCTCATTTGTTTTTTAATAAATTCCTCGAGGCCCCGATACCAAGCAGAGAAATGCCAAGCACAAAAGCCAGAATTTGAAAGTCTGCCGTTCTGCCACGTACCAAAATGCACATTTTGTCCCCATTTCCCTTTCACTCACCGCCCCTCCCAGCTCGTTCTGTTATGTCTGCGCATCAAGATCGCACTCCGAAACATGACGCTTTTCCAAATTATTCACTCACAGCTACGAGGTACTGAGTGAGAAATTCCCATTTGCGTAAAAGAAAACCGAAGATTTTGACAGCCAAGTTTTCGAGATGACTACCAGCCTCTTTAGCTCTCTGCAGAGCTCCTTGCAACTCATCAGGCAGCATTGCTTTACCTTTGCGCCCGCCTGCTCCTGTCCAAGCTGCTCTTCCCCAGCTGGTGCCGTGCCCGCTTGCTGCCAAAAGCGCCCGGAGAGCTGGATCCGCAGCGCTGACGTGAGCCGGGACGGACCGGTGCCACCAGCGCGTGGCTGGGCGAGCCTGTGCAGCACTGCGCTACCTGAGCCGGCAGCAGGGCTGGGCTTGGTGACGGGCTGGGGTAGCGTCCCGGTCGGATCTGGGGCTTCCCAAAGAAACACGTGCAGTAACCCCGCGTGGCGGCTTGGTTACACGTGCAGAACGACCCGGGCGACGCCAATGCACCGACCTGGACGTGCTTCAGCACACGCGTGTGTTCAGACCCCAGCAAGAGGCCACCAGCATCCCACCTGCATCCAAACCCAGCCCGATTCTGTTTGCCCCAACAGCCACCTGAGACACCTACGAAAGCCAGATATAAGTGACTGCACACCGTGCCAACGCACAGGGAAAAAATCAAACGCAGCTGAGGAGGGGATGGCTCAAACTCCTCCAAACGAGACTTTGGCCATTAGAAGACAAAGCTGCCCTGCAGGCTGCCTGGCACCACGAGGGACCACGGCTGCTCCGCAGGCACGTTCTCCCCCGTCTCCCCCATCGCGTTATCCCCGTTTTAACAGCGAGGGGAAAACGCGGCCGGCTGACCTGAGGCTGCCCAGAGGACGAGGCTGGTCCCAAAGGGGCTGCGGCCGCCCGCCCCGCCATGCCCCGGACCGGGGACCAGAGGTGACGCGGGATGCTGCACGTACTGCCGGGAGCCGGAGGTGGCCGCGCACCGGGGCAGGGGACAGCCCTGCCTGGAGACCATCGCAGCCTCAGCCGTGCTTTGCAACCGCTGACGGGGAGCCCTGACTCCCACCAGTGCCCACCTTCACCAGAACCTCTCGCTTTTAGACCAGCGTGACTCCTTCTCCCGTCCTCCCCCCTTCCACCCTCCCCGGCTGCTTTAATCCCCTCACAAACACCAGCACAAGCCCAGCGCAGCAGCAGCGAGGGTGCCCTTAAAACTTGCCAGCACTTCCGAGACAAGATGCCGCACCGATACACACGGTTTCAGCTTCTCGGACTAGTTACCCTGAGCTGTCAGCTTTCTTTGACCGCTAAAGGCTGCTAGGAAGCTGCGAGGAGCGCTTCAGGGGGTCAGGTACTCCAGGAAAATATGGGCATTGTACGTATGAAGGAGAGAATGACAGTACATTGCCTCAACCCCTCCCCTCCTGGCTACAAAATAATAACTTAAAAAAAAATCTATATGTTACTTCTTGCATTAGAGGAGCTGCTGGATGCCTCGTTTGAGACGAGGCTCCGCCGTGCTCCCTATGGGACATGTGAACGGCAGCAAGAGGCTCACAGCGGGCTAAAGCCAGACCTACATCTGCTACACCTGCTTTACAGCGTTTTTTCTCGTTGCATCTTTCAAAGGCGGGGCGGGGAGAAGGTCTGATGCTAGCGAAAAGCCCGTCTTTCTTTTCCCCCTTCGCTGACTGTTCCTGCCCTGCAAGCATGAGCAGAGCCGGCAGCAGAACGGCCACGGCCACGGCCATCGCCGCCCGGCCCGGCGGTTGCGATGCAGCAGGGAAGGTCCTGCGACACCCGCGTTCCTGCGACAATTAAACACTTGAAGTCAAGAGCTGCAATGTTCCTTAGCAGCTGTGGCCCTGCCTGGCACCACGCGTGCAGCGGATGAGCTGTCCGGAGCCACGGACCTTTCCTTCTGCTTCCAAAACGCAGAGGGGGCATCCGTGACCTTGGCAGCAACCGTGACACAAGCCCGCGTTAAACTCGCATGCCGAGCCCGGGCGGTCGGGCACGGCTGCTGCATGAGCCGGTCCGCGGCCCCGCGCCGCGACCACCCGCCTCGCCGCTGCTTTTTGCACGACTCCACCGATCTCCGCTCCCGCGAGCGGCTGCCGATTCGGGGCGTTCACAACGGGGATTGCAAGATGCAAAGTTTCTGCATCCGTCTAAACGAAAGCTGAGGCGAAGCCTCGGCGGGTTTGCGAGCAGAGCTGCCTCCCCCGGGCCGAGGCTCCCACACGGCCCAGCAGGAATTTCGGAGCGCAGTGGGCCAAAATTCCTCAACTTCCTCCAAACAGCTCCCAGCTAAGAAATCTGCTCTGACCTTTCCTGCTGCTTCGTTTCTTCTGTTCTGCAATTACAAAGAAACGGCAGCCTGGCCATCTATTTTTGCACAGCGCCTGTGTGGAAACAGCGTGGGCCAGTAAAGAGCAGCTTTGGGGGGCAGGAAAAACAAGAGTTGAAATCGCTGTGCTGGTATAATCTACGGCACCTGCATTGTGCTGCTAAATCATACCGAAAAACAACCCGGCAGGCTTGCGCTGCCACCGAAAAGCAATTTGGCGGGTGCAAAGGGTGCACGGGGCCAAGGCACCCGAGGGGCTCGCGCGAGGCAAACACAAGCAACGCAGAGAGTCTCTCAAGAGCAAGGGCCAGGTTAGCATGGGAAAAAAAAAGCCTGAATACCGCAAAGCAACAGGGCGAGGGGAGGCCGCTGGGAGGAAGGACCCAGAACTGGAAAAACTGGTACCTGGGCCCGGGAGAGGGAGCAGCGCGGCGGGGTGGGGGGAGCCGCTCCGAGGGGGTCTGCGAGCACCGCGGGGAGCTGCGTGCCGGAGAGACCCCCACGAAAGCTGGGCACCCCCGAGGAAGGTCCCCCCAAGGCACTCCAGGCCAGGCGAGACGCCGGCACGGTCAGAGCGCCCGGCGGGACAGCAAGGCAGGGAGCCGAGGAAAACCCCCCTCGGACTCCGGGAGACGCGGTGCCCGGCAGGTTTCACAACCTCCTCCTGGAACAGGCTTAGCTTTAAAGGTGGCCTAACCCCCCCCCGGGGCCAGCGTAACGCTGGCAAGCGAGGCCTCAGCTAGCTGCATCTCCCCACACCAGCAGCATCTCCCCACGCCTGGCAACACGGAGCAGAAACCCACGGTGTGCACGGGCAGGAGACCTCTCCCCATGCGGGTAACAACCCCCTAACAGCATAAAGCCGAATTCCTCACAAATTGGGGGCAGGAGGGGGGAAAATCGAGCCGAAATCTGCAGTACGAGACCAGCAAGTCTCTGCTCTTGGGAGAGGCGAACGTCAGGCGTCACGAGATGGATTAGCGGAGCAGGAATGCGGGAGGAGGAAGGCAGGAGCTTTCGGGGGACCTCGTGACCGAGGGCAGCCCAGGTAGGCGAGCGGAGCCTCTCAGCCGACTGGGATTCAGCTCCGTTTCGTTTTAAAGTGAAGCAACACGCGATGCCATCAGGCTCTGAGCACGACAGACTCGTACGCAGCAGTAAGGTGGTGCGAGCTGAACAGGCTCCGAGCCGTTTTGGCTATGCCCCGAGCCAAGCCGGCTGCACAGAGGTCCGGCGAGGGAAACGAGGGTCTCGCCCGGCACAAAGCTGGGATCTCCTTGACCTCCCCGGCCCGCCCGTTCGGCCGTATCCTCCAAAGCGCCTTATCTCCGCTCGCAGGGTTCACTCCAGCCTTTCGTTCTCCTCTTATCTCCAGCCCCTTCCTGCCCCAGCTTCAACAGGAGCGTTCACCACCGAAGACTGAACAGCGTGGACGAGTGAAAAAAAAACAAATCCAACCCTTCGGCACCTTGGCTACTCAGCAAAACGCTGGCAACGGCAGGAGGGGGGTTACACGCAGGGGGACTTGGTGCAAAACTCCCCCCAGCACCTTGAACACAGCTCATCAAAGGGGGCTCGTGCAACGCCCCACCAAAGAGCGCTGGGTGCCCCTCTCCTCTGCCAGGTTAAAGCAAGCCCCAAAGCGCCCGGCCTCGGTCTTCCCAGGTGGGCTCCCATGTGCACGTCGCGGCTCTGCTCTGCCGGGGAACTTGGACTCCCGTAGGAAGGAGGCCACTGTCCTCCACAGCTCTTCACTCACTTCAAAAGCCGGCTCAGCTCCGGCATCCCAGCCCTCGAAGCCTGACGCTGACCGAGACCCCCAAGCGACGAGCAGCCCCCAGCTGCCTTGGCGGGGGGCCCGGAGCCCAGATGTGCTGCAGGGTATTCGCCTACTCGGGCTATGCCGCGAGCTTCTTGAAAACCAACTTCAAGGTCATCGGGGCTATGCAAGTTTTGTGTTATTTTTAGGGCTCCAAATTACGGAGGGATATCCGGGAAGACTCCACAAATCCAGTCCAATTCCCACAGAGTTCAAGACCAAATTGCTCACAAACTCATTTTATCCTCAAGGGTCTTTTCTTAATGTTTGGCTTATGCCCTCCTGCTTTTATTGGTATTTTCTTTTTTTTTAAATATTCTTATTAAACATTATTTTAAAGGGAAAATATGCTGCAGTCTTTGTGGGTGGGACAGATATTTTAAAGTATTTTCCACAGCAGGAATGAAGGTCTAGAACGGCTGAAAAGTCCCTTCACACTCTCCCCCCTCCTTTAGCTTAGGGCTGTGGTAAGAAAAACAGGGGGAGATGAAAAGGATGGAGCCACCTTTAACGGTGCACAGGCAGGAGAGAACAGCAGTGATTTATGCTTCGATCCAGTCTCTGCAGTGGTGGTGGTTACAATTCAAACTTTTGGGTAACTTGCTCCATAGGCAGCATCCAAGTCCATTCCCGTGTCCGGTACGAACATGTCCCCTTTCCAGCTCTGCTCCTTCTCTTCCAGTGATCACATCTCCCCCAGCCAGGGCTCCCATTTGCTCACACTCTTCTGAATTTCAATTAGTCCATAGCAAAATTTCGATATTTCTCTTTCTGATAGTTCCTCTCATGCTGAATTACCATCCGCAGCATCAGACGCTGCTGTTCTGCTCCACGGGCTCATCCACAGGTGTATCGTGACCACAACACTGCTTTTGGCCGAGCCGTCTGATTCAGCTAACGGGCTGCTTTTACACTGTCAAACCTCTCTCCCTCCTTTTCCTGCCTTTTTGGGAAGTTCCCATCAGAGCTGGACACTGCCGCCGCAGCCCAGGCCTCCACCGCCTCTGCGGTCCGGTGCTGCTCGCCCCGGGGGCTCTCAGCACGTGCAGAAGCCCAGCCCTTGCCAAGGCCCAGGTTCTCCTCCGCCGGCTCCAGGCACCCGCGCTAGAAGCAGAGTCACCCACGGTGACCGACACACGGGGTTCTGGCCTCCCCCGGCCCAGCCTCCTTTCTCTTGTTGACCAAAGAGGGAAACTATGAGCCGGACTTAGGCGACTCAATTAGCTAAGATGAGGTGGAGTAAGTGCGAGCCTGTGTCCCAGGACCTTCCCATTTGTGGAAGCGCCCTGGCCACGCTGGCCCGGCTGGGATCGCGGAGCACGCAAGCTGGAGCATCCCCGGAATGAGCAAAGCGAATGCTGGCAGAGGAGGGAATACTCCACGGAGCGGGGATTTATCCCTCCTCCTCTTAATCCAAAATAGCCCCATCGCTGGCTTATAGGGCTCGCTTCGAAACCCGGCGGCTCCGGGGTCAGACGAGGAGAAAGCAGCCGCAGGCGGGAGTCGTGCCGTGGGGACGGCAGCGGGCTTGCCAAAGGCGGTGGGACGCGAAGCTCGACACGAAGAGGCTGCTGAGGACCGCTGATTTTTCAAATGTTTTAATTAATGCGAGGCTGCCTGGAGGCAGAACCGGACGCTTGGTTATTGAGGCTGTATCCAAATAAAGAAAGTGACGGTGCCGGCCTGGGGACAGCTGACGCATCGAGGCAGGAGCGGAGTCGCTCCCGCGCCTGCTCGCCGGGCAAGCTCGGCCCGCCGCGCGCAAGACAAACGATCCCCGCTCGCTTGTCTACAGCGCATTACGCTTCGAAATATTTATTGCCGCCCCGATCGGAAGAAAGAAACATTTCTCTCTCGGACATAATGAAGAACACATTTTCAGTACTTAACAGCTGGAAGCTGGAGAGGTGGCCAAAGAAAATCCCTAACTGTTTTTTCCCTTTAAAGCGAGCATCTGGAGAAGTCGTTTACCGGGGCAGAGGAGCTTTCCCAATCCAGCGCTGGGAAAGAGGCAATTAAACCCCGTCGCAATCACAGGCAGGGCTGATAAGATCCTATCTCGAGCGTGATCTCAGCAGCGTGTTTCTGTCTGCTCCTGGCAGCTCGACTTCAGTGGGATGAAGAGAGGCTGCTGGCGTTTAATGAAATCCAGCAACTCCCCCAGGCAGGGATTTGCAGCGCAGTCCTGATCCGCTGCTTAAACATCAGCGAATTCTCCAGTCCCTCCCCCCGGTTCCCCGGCTGGGGCACCCGTGGCCACCGCCACCCCAGACGGCACGCGAGCCCCACCGCCCCATCGACGCGGCCACCGAAAGCACCCGACACCCGCAAAGGAGGTGGCAGCGGCCAGGGCGGGGGGAGAGCTGCCACCCGGAGCCAAAGCTCTCCTGCTGTTTTCCAGCCCTCGGTTATCTATCTCAGCAGGCAGCCGGGCTCTGCCAGAACAAACAGGGCAGCAAATAAACAGCGCGTTACGACGAAGCGCATTGCAGACGCGCGCGGTCGCTCCCGCGGTGCAGGCATCGGCCCCGCTCCTCCCCGGCCGGCCCCAGGGGAGCTTCGCCCTCCACCGCCGCTCCGGCTGCTGGGGGCCAAACCCGGCTCGAAGGCGGCAGTTGCGCTCAGCTGAGGGCTGATGCTTTCAGCACATCTCCAGCCATCCCAGGCACAGATACGCCAGCACGCAAAGAAGAGGCCAACTGCAGACAACATCGTTCATGCAAGTCCTGCCGCTCAGACGATATCTAACCAAAACCAGCACCAATCCACCTGCTCGCAGGTTTAATATTGCATTTCTGGGCGATGAGGCACGGACGACGTCCCGCGGCCGGGGACAGGGGGAAAAGGCACAGCCCAGCTTCCCCGGCACGGATGCGCAGAGCTGGAGGGCATTTCGGGTCGTGCTCCTGACCCAGTTTCAGCAACATGGGACGCAGGGAAAACAAACCCCAAAGCCCTTCAAACACGAGCACCAAAGAGTCTCCTGGCCTGCACCACAACTAGCTCACGTCTCCTCCTTCCCAGGCCGGTAGGCGAGCGGTTGCGGAGCCACAGGTCGGTCCTGCCAAGCCTCTATCCCCGCTCACTCCCCAGAAAATAGCATTAGCGGGGGGATTTATTACCCTTCAGCACGAGAAAAATGGAGAGCAATTCAAGTCCTTGTTATGGATACAGTGTAAGCGCTGGCTTACACGCTCAGCATGCCACGGACAGCTGGCTTGTGTCCTCCCCGGAGCGGCAGGACCACCAGCACAGCTGGCAGAGCCCGTCTCACCTCCACCGCGCTCCGGGATTCGCTCGGCTGTTCAGACACGGACCGCGAGACAGGCAGCGGCACGGAGGGAGATGCGCTCAGCGAAAGCACCGCCAGCTCAACCGCTAATTGCTGCCGTGTCCGTACTGTGCGTCCGAGCCTCGGAGCAGGACCTCTAGACGTTAGGCTGTTATTTTGGAAGCAGCGGGAGCGTCGTTGTGGTGTCTCATGCTACTACAACAGCGAGCTTTTAGCAAAGTGGCGTGAACATCCCCAAACACCCCAACGAAGGCTGCTGAGAGCAGCCATCTCCCTGCTCCTCTTTACCGAACATCTTCGGTTCCTGCAGAGACGGGCAGCTCGGAGCGTACGTTAGCACCGAACACAGCACCACGTACAACGATGATATAAACACTACGGGGTCAACGACGAGCAGTAGCTACCAGGGGACGGAGATGGCATCCCTCAGCAGGACGCCTGCTAACCTGAGAGGACTTGGCTCGCAGGCTGGTAGATAGGCCACCATACTGTACAACTCGGCTCTCAAGGGGAGATTTATAAATATTTTCCAGGATAAACATTTGTAAACAGCGTCTTTCAACTTGTCTGAGAGCAGACTTTTGATCTCCTGCTTGCAAAGAGAGTCATCATCTTCAAAGGAGGAGAGGCAAAGCCATTCATGCAAACGGCGGAGCGACGAGGAGTCAGCACTGCTTGGCACGGGTCTCGTGGAAGCTGCTGTGCCGGGTGTTTGGAGCAGATGGTGCGTCCACCAAGCCCTCCCCTCCGAACCCTCCCAGCGCCGTTCCCAGGCGCAGGGTTCATCACCCTCATGGCCTCCAGAAACCGGATCCGCTCGGGGAAACGCGATCGCCTCAATACTTCCGCCGCCGAGGACAGGGGTCACATTCTGCTGAGATCAGAGCAAAGCAGACTGGCATCCACCACTGAACCGTGCGGCCCGTGAAATCAATATAGGCTCCGCGGTAGTAATTTCACCTCTCCAGCTCTTTGAAGAGCTCCCTCCCTTCCCCCTGTGCTGGCCAAGAAACCAGACTCTGGGTGGTCCCTTCCAAGACTGTAAATTGGCTTGTTGAAAGCCTTAGCAAAAGAAAGGTCAGATGCCTTATAAACTAAGCAAAAACAATAGTGTTACAGAACTATTTGCAACTTATTCAAGGGATCTGCGCATTCGCAGAGCTGGCTGCACCACAGAAGGTGTCATACCTCATCCGGACACGGCCACATGGTCCAGGGCTCCCCAGGAGCAGAGCGAAGATGCAACCCTCAGCGCCATGCCCAGACCTCCAGCCCTGTCTACAGGACAGGGCCACGGTGCAAGGGGCCGAGCAGATGCCACGCACCACCGGGGACAGTAACCCCCCATGCAGAACACATACCCCTCCGGGGGAGCAGGACCCAAACTCCCCCTCCCTCGCTCACGCAGTCAAACAAGATCTCCTTGCAAGGAGCAGCGATAAAACCCCCCGGCTTTTCTGCAGGCTCAGCCACGAGAAGGCAACACCCCATACACCCGTGTGCACACACAAAAAGCCAGTGCAGAGACGGGGACTGCCCAGAGGCGACTGCACGCTGCAAAGCCACTGCTGAATGTTTACTGTGGGACAGTGAAAGCCCAAATGGAAAAACGGGTGCACCCCCTTGCCCACCCCCGGAGGGGTGCTGGCCAGCACCACGCGCACCCGTGCTGCAAGCTCTTCTTCCGCGCACCGCGGCAAAGCGGGGCAAAACCGCACAGCCGGAAAGTTACTGCACTCGTGCCGGCTCCGTGCATGCGAAGGGGCATCTTCCAGCCCACCGTGCTCCCCCGCCCGCAGGCCCACAGGCAACGGGAAGATTCCCCTTAGCTTTGGTGGCAGCAAAAGCATAAACACAGGGCTGATCGCAGCCATGAAGCCATTAGTCCCATGAAAATTTGTTAAGATTTTTAATTCTGGGAAAGAACGTCTCATGTTTGTGCCTAGCTCTGATTCTAGCTTAGAATGGGAGCTGGCAAGCGCAGTGGTACTAGGAGTATTTTAAAACCTGGCTCTTGCCCGAGCAGAACTGCGTCTTCATCTCTACAACTTACACGGCCTCCAATTTTTTTTTTTTTTTTTTTTTTTTAAAAAAGAGTTTCCACACCAGAGCCCCCTCCCAGCCTCTGCTGTCTACTGGGTGGCTGTTAATTTGCCTCCTGCCTGCAGTGCGAATCCAGGGAAACCTTGTTCTGAGATGGGCTGCGACTTGCCCAAGTGCACCCGCTCACTTGTCCCACCGCCTGCCTAGTATCATCGAAAGCACCTTCCCAGGACTTGACTGCACCTTTATTCTGCTGGTCTCAAAGAAGGCAAAGCCTCCTGGAAGAGGAGGAGAGAAGGGGACAGACAGCAGGGACAAAAAACACACACAGCCCCCCGAGAGCGACCCTCCAGCCAGTTTTCAGCCCTGTTCTACGAGCTGGTGTTCACACCAGACACTGCAGCTTTGCACTGCAGCAACCTGCTCCAAACCCCACTGCCTCGGACCTTAAACCGAGCATTGCCTTCCAGAGCTTACAGTCGTCCAGCAATTCAGCAAGCCCCAGCTGTCCTCGAGGGGTTCCTCCTGCTCCGCCTTGCCTTCCGCTGGGAGCCACAGGCATCACTGCAGGGCAAACATGCCTCCACCGCTCGCTCAGCCCCTCCTGCTCCCCCTGCCCAGCCCTGGAAAAGAGCAGAGATAAGCGCAGTGCTACAGAAAACGCAAGGGCTTAAGAGAGCTGTGATTTAGTGGAGATAAAAGGTATGGGTGTGTGAGCACACACTGATGAAAGAAAGACCACTGCTGAAAGAAAGAAGGGCATGTGCAAAGGCATGCGTCTAGGGAGGGGGCACAGCAGAAGTATGTCATTTACTCTGGAGGCTAAAGCTGGGGTTTTAAGCAACGAGTGCCCCACTCTGATGAAATACATCCAGCTGGCTGCACAAATAATGGAAACGGCTCTTTGCACATGGCTCAGCAGATGCCTGGGCACCCTGGCATGGTGGAGAGAGGGGTCCCGCAGCTCGAATGAGTGCCCTGTTCCCCTGCTCTGCAGCTCAGGGCAAACACCTGAGCACTGCGGGGAGAAGGCTGAGCAGAGAGGGAAGCAGAGCCACGCGGCTCCCGTCTGCGAGGCCCATTCCACCCTTGCTGGAAGCAGACCTGCTTCTGTGCAGGGTGGGCTAAAGACCCCGCGTTCACCTTGGTTTGGGTGAGCAGCACGTGCTGGAGAAACCTAGACTTCCAGCTTCATGCAGTCAGCTCAGGAGACCCCGTGAACCACCCTCTGCTCACGTGAATGGTGGCACACACCTGACAAGGTCTGGACTCTCACCTTTTAACATCCTTCTAACACCTCCCAAAGCCACCGCAGAAGAGAGCCTGGTCAACAGTGCTGCAGCTCTTCCTCCCTCCCTGCCCTCCTGCTCGACACCTGCTCCCCGCACCAGCCGAGAGGCACTGGCACAGTCCGGTCACCTCCTGGGAGCAGCTTCTAGTCCTTGTGCTCAGAGCAAGAGTTTAAGCCACGCTCTGGATACACGAACACGGTGGTGGAGATGGGGTGCTGGACGGGAGGAAGACCTCCAGCATAAACACAGGGTGTAGGCCAAAGTCCTCTCCTGGCTTGGGCTGAAGAGGTTATGAACCTAGCCTGGCCAGAAGCCCCCAGCCCATCAGACCTGCTGGGGGAACTGCTCTAGCAGGCACCCCTCTGCAAAGACCCACTACCAAAACCGATTCAGATAACTTGGGCTCACTGACTGAAGACAAAGTACTGGAGGGAAGAAAACAAGGACTTAACCTCACACAAAAGTCACATGTCCAAACATCCAGGCACTTGCTGTATCAAGGGGCAATCCCCCCTCTCCAGCCCCTGCCGAAGGAGGCAAGTCTGCTGCACGTGGAGCTGGAGCCACGGCAGCTCTGCAGAGCCCGGACCAGCTACAAGCTCCAACCCAGCACATCACGACTCTGAACCACGCATTTCAGCTGCCCGCCTGGGGCACAGGTTAAGCCAGGAATGTATTTCAGTGTAGCCCTTACTCTGAGCACGCAATTCCCCAGGTTTCTTAATGAGACTATTCATTTTTCACACTGTTAAGGGGAAAGCAAACAGCTTAAATGTCTCTGTTCTTACACTAGCTCTCAAACACATTTGCCGCATATCTTATCAGCACAGCTTTAGCAGCCTTTCTAAGTTGTTTCAAGACTTTGGCCTTCAGAAACCTGGAGTGGGGGGTGGAAAAAAAGCTTCTATTCATACTTACCAAAGCATAGCACATTTTCAAGAGGACGTTCCTACCACCCAGAACAAACAAAGCTTCCTGACGGTATAGTCCATGTATTGGTTAAGTTACAGTAAGTAAGAACTATCCAAGTTCATTGTGCAAGACAATTTAGATACTCTTAGGAGTTCCTGGGCCAATTTACAACTGAAACGGAGAAGCTGGTCAAAAGAATACTTGTTTCTGCCTTACCAAAGGGTTCAAATTCAGACACGCCAATTCACTCCTTTTCTTGCCACAGTCATTACAGATCTGAATTTGTTACAAAAAGGCTTTCTGCAATGATGGGAGGACTTGGGTGTCACCAAGAAGAGCCTGCAGCTGTAACGTGGTGAGTTGGGCAGGGGCAAGACTCTTAACCACACAACTAAGTTCTCCTAGAAAATCCAGGCCTATCACAAGTTTGGCACATAAGTCACCTAAAACAACCCAACACCAATTTTAATCTTGACAAGGCACAACTTGTATGGCTGAGACACAGCAACTTCACATCAAAACAAGGCTTCAGACCCAGCCGGTCCATTGCCCGCACAGATGGTCTCCTTCCTTGTGCTTATGGGGCCAAAGAACATCCTGGTCACACATTTCACTTCCAGAGCCGCAGGAAACCTACTCCAATTCGCATGCCAACTTCAGCTACGAGCGTTTCCTTGGGCTGTCCTTTCGGAGACTGGGAGAACAAAGCCACCTTGGCAAGTGGCCATGGCCACAAGTAAATATTTCCCCCATTCTCTTGAATTGAGTGGATATCCTGTTACAAACCTGCAACCATGGGAAGGGTGAGGAGGGGAAGGAAAGGGAAGAGGATGAATTAGCTAAAAATTGGCACAAAGTGATAGGACTCAGCCTGCCACAAAAGCCAAGGAGATTTTCATTTTAAATGGCCAAATGCAGAAGATGAGCAACTCGCACAAACTTAGGTGAGGCCCAAATTCATCAGCACCCAAGAGCAGTAGTACCTAAATCCTTCTGTGTGTAGAGCTGGTTGAAATCACCTAAATCTCTCTCTGCTTCTGAGCCCAGCTCTACAAGAAGGTGAATGCCACTTCCTTCCCTCTCTCCACTCCCTGCCTTGTTTTCTCCTCATCTGCTCCCAGGGCAGAGCACTACTTTTGGAAACTCCTTTTAGGAGCCACCTTCAGGCAGCAGCTCCAGGTCACGCAGGTACAGAGAAGACCTGGCTCCAAAAGGTGCTCTGCGCTCAACCACAACCACGGGAAGGACGTTCCCATGCTCACCTAAAGCATGCTGCCCTGACGGCTCCTTCTTCCGTCCTCCAAGGGGGAAGTCTGGCAGGGGTCAGATCTCACCTGAAACCTCTGGTTCCCTGGCTGGGCCATGCTGATTTTGCTAATAACGTCTTGGGGGAAGCGGCTTCCTCCCATCGTGTATTAGCTCCCTGCACCGAGCCCTGACTGAACAAGCTTCCAGGCCTTTCAGCAATATCACTTTTTAGCAACTCTTCTGCACGGTTCTCGCAAGCCCTGGTGACGCTGTGCTTAACGCTACAGTTGTTAGCAAATTTCAACAATGCCAAACCTGACACATGCAAGCAAGTTCATTCTTCTAAAAATCTGTGTCCTAGCCAGGCACTGTGCTAGCATTTGTCAGCGAGTTTCCCCACCATGACACCGCCATTCAGAGCTGGGTTAGCTGACCCAAGAGCAGCGCATACCGGGGCCGCAGTGGGATTAACATTCCCGATGCCACTGCTAACACCGGCAGAGAGCTGCAGCTCCAGCGTTTGCAAGGCAGTTCCTACTGCTGTTCGGACACGCAGCGTTCACAAATACACAGGTTTTTGTAGTCACGCAAAACCCAAGAGCACCTTGTATTTGCAGTCCCATTTACACATACTTGAAACAAGCCTACTCCAAGACAGAAAGCAATGACTGGTAAAGAAAGAAAAAAACCCAAACCCATCCTGGAGCCCAGCCAAAGTTTGATGCCCACTGAAGTTTGGGTGGATGCAGACTTTGCAAAAGACTGAAAAAGGATTAAGCAACAGCTTTAGCAAACAGCCAGGACAACATGATGAAGCCAGTGGTACAGACTTCTGTTTGCAGTCCTGAGTCTGTGTTTACAGTTTGCAACTATGTGCAAATACCAGAAAGCCATTCTTTTCCTCTTCCCATCAGGGCTTGGCATCACAGGCATTTAGCTGGATCCAAGAGATGCCTACAGCAGCATGCCAACTGTTTTTTGGTCATACTGCATGCTCTGATCCACAGTGACGGGAACTTGTAGGAACCCATAAATAGAGCTCAGCTGAGTGTTTGTGCGTTAGGGCTCAACAGTGCTCTGTATCAAAGCAGGCAAAGAAAGAAATGGGAAAGAGCAACTAGATGCATTTGTCAAAAATTGTGTGTCAGCTCTCAGGATTTGGCTGTTTGCTTGTCACTGCATGGGCTGTGCAAACAATCACCAAGAAAACTCAAGATGCCAAGCAGAAGATGCAAAATTATTCTCAGCCAGAGCACAGCAACTAGAGCTGAATTATGCCTACATACTTTGCTAGTAAATCTGCTCAAAAGACATGATTTTCAGTGCATGCAAATACAATGGTATAAGCCATCAACAATACGCAGCTTTACTAGGAAAGAGGCACCTTATTCCAGCAGAACCTATCCTGATTTCCAGGTTAGTTATACCATTCATCATAGACAAATGCATCTTTGCAAGAGAGGCTCAGCTAATTTAGCTCTGCTGGCAGAGCGCCAGAGCTTCTGAAGGTAGATGTGGCTGCAAACAGGAGGGATCAAGTTTTCCACCAGCTTGGTGGAAAACTTGATCCTTACGTCTTTCATAAACATTATTCCATCAGCCAAATGCTTCCTCCACCCCTTATTTACTGGAAGGAAAGATGAGGACAAAACAATTAAATCACCATCCTAACACAGTCCTCCAGGAGCTCTGACCAACGAGCCCAGGCAAGTCTTGCTGCGGCAGCTGAAGCAGTCGCTGCCCCTGCTACCTGCTCCTCTTCTCTGCGGAGAGAGGAGGTGCACGCACGGTTTGCTCTGCACCTTTGGACAGCAACGGACAGCTCGGTTTAGGGGACAGGGAAGGGTTTCAGTTGCCACAGCGACATCCACTAGACCTGGTCCAAGATCCACTTTTGTCGCAAGCCTCTTAGGTCCGATGGGTCCACGATCACACAAGCAATGTACTGCTCCAGGAGCAGGGTGGGCAGCAAATACAGTACCTACCTTCCATCAGCAGTGATCCCATGTTAACAAAGGCCTTTTTATAGTCACGCTTAGCAAGTCTTTCTTTGGAGCACAAGACAACATCATTCCATCCATCCTTGTCAGAGTCTCTGGTGACCACGTCCAAGGTGATCTCCAAACCGCTACACTGTCCTTGCCCGCTGCAGAGTCATCAGGGCCTTGTCCTCCCTGGATCTCCTACTTTGACAAATCCTAGTTCCAGTCTTACCTCTCTATCCATCCCTTTACTATGCCTCCAGAAGCATAAACTCAGTTACCAGGTCCATGAGAACAAGCCGTGTTTCCCTAACTCAGATTAGCTATCCCTGATCTAAACTTCGCTCTCTATTTCCAAAGTATACTTATGGCTGTCCTGCTGGTTGATCAAACTCAGTACACCTAAAACAGTGGTTTGAATCTTCTCTTCTCCTTCCTCCCACAGCCACTGTGGATAAAACTACCAACCAACCCACTGGCTCCTCTTTGTAACATGGACATCACCTTCGCATTTCAACTGCGCTCCTTGTCCAGGCAGCCTGCCTCCACCTAAGCCTCACAATCAATCTCCATAACTTGTCACAGCTGATCCTGGACATCCACAGAGCTAAAACACTTTCTTTGTGCTCCCAGCTTCATCTCAAGCATCACAGCTTGCTTCTCTTCTGTGTTGCCCAACACAATTGCAGTGTACGTTCGGAAAGACTTCTCCGTCCCATCACTCCAGGCTTGTGCCTCTCACTTTGCATCTTTCTACGCACCTCCCTTTTGTCTTCTATCGAAACGGAAGCGGTGTATTATTTATACCGCACTGCCTGGCATTAAGCACAGGCAGGGAGGTGTGGGATTTGAAGAGCGTTCAACCCGGAGAACAGGAAGCGGCGAGGATCAAGGCTGGGCACGGCCTGGAGGCCCACATTTTACGACTGTAATAAAAGGATGAGGCAGAGCGATGAAAGCAGGGCTAAGCCAGGCTTGGTAAAGCATCAAAAGAAAGGAGCAGGGGGGATAGAGCAGGCTTGAGGGAGCAGGGAGGTCGATTAGGCACACGATCGCAAGGGCCTTTTAGCACCTTCCCTGCCAGCCCAGCGGATCGGAGCCGGGAAGCGGCAGCGCAGGAGCCGCAGAGGCCAGGGACAGCTCCCGGAGACCTGCTCGGGGAGGAGGAACTTCCCACTTGGAGGGACTTTCCACCGCCATCAGGCCGAGAGCTGACGTTACTGCGCAAGGCCACGGGGCGAGCGCGTGTCCTGACCCACGGCTGCTCACGGAGCGCCGGCCCGGCAGCATCTCCAAGCCAACGGGCCTTCAGCTTTAGCAGCGCGCCCTCGGGGGCACGCGCACGGCACGAGTGCGAGGACAACTAACCACCCCACGGTGCCGAGAGATGATGTTACTTGTCTGAGGAGGATGGACACAGCGAAGACGAAGGCAGCCTCAAGGTCAGGGCTGCACGCAGCAAAGCCAGGAGCTTCGGGGGGGCCTTGGCTCAAGAAATCATCCTCCTACCAGCAGACCGGTTTTGTACCTGTCCCCCCGACGCTTGGGGGGCTCTAGCTTGGTAAAGGCAGCATGCACAAAGCAACGGAGATGGATGCATTAGTCCTGCTTTGGAGACAAAAGTGGAAGTTCGGAAAACACTAACACAACTGCTCAAGACGCCAGCGTGCTCGGTGCAGAGCTGGGAATCTTTGCCTTGGCTGTGTACACTGGCCCTTACAAAAAAAGGGCCCCGAACACCTGTTTGAAGTGGGAAAACACAACTTTCTGGTAAAAAGAGGCCTGACCTAGATGGTTCTGGTCTGTTTTAGCTCGCCTGGTACAGCCCCAACCTGGCCGGCTGAAGCTGACCCCGGAGCACGCCTATCCGCACGTTCACACCCGAGTCACGGCGCGCTCCTGTTCACCGGCCCGGCCAAGCAGCCACCTGAACAGCAAGAAACGGCAAGGCTTGCCTTCCAGCTGCTCACTCGCCCCGGGCCTTCTCCTCATCCTCGAGGAATCCCAGGGCGCGGGGGGAACGGCAGCCGGGCGGCGGGGAGGGGGCCCGGCTCGGCGGAGGCTCTGCCGGCAGCTTCCCTGCTGCTCCTCACGCCAAAGTCAAAATACACAGTCACACCGAGGAAGAGCTTACACTGGAAACCTTGCATGCACTTTTTAAAAAGAGTGATTATCCTTCCATCAGTCTTTACCTGGAGCTGTTCGAAGGAGCAGCCTGTGCAGCGGAAGCACAAGGGTCACGCGTATGAGATGCAAAGGAAAAGCAGCAGCAGCCTCCTGCGAGCCCAGGAAAGGTGCCACAGCCCCGAGCCCTCGGCCCACGCTCCCTCGGCCCCACTGCCAGCAGCTGCAGCTGGACAGAAGTGCGAGGGCACGACGGGTCTTTTGGGAAGCAGAGAGGTTACAAGTGAAATATTATCTGCTCATTCCAGCCCTGGAAAATTGATTTTAAGCAGCACCGGGTCATGACAGAAGTGTAACATAGAATTAAAATTCACATGTCACCCATGATTTACCGAAAATGGCATTCTGCACATTTTTTCCCCTTGCAGCAAGCAGCTACGGCAGTAACAAAGAGAAGAGGAATCTCAGCCCGCGCTGCTCCGGATCCTGGAGAAGCAAACTTGGCACCTGCCCCTGCAGCACTGTTTGAAGGGGAGAGGAGGGGTTTGCCCTCCCGGCCGGAGGGACTCGGACCCTCGCTGCACCACCGACCCGGCCCTGCCTGTCTTCTCACCGGAAGCCTCCTGGGAGCCCAGAAAGTGGGATCCCCTGCTGAAACGGGAGCCCCAAGCCACAGCAGCCTGCGCAGCCAGGACTTCAGAGATTAAAAACAAGCAGATCCTGATCTACTTTTGGAGGATTTTATGGCAATTGCAGAGGACCCACGCAGAAGAGACTGTAGCCTCAGCAGCTGAGAGCAAAGGGTTTCCATTCAGCCTGCTTAACATGCTTTATTTTTAATACTGCTGCTGCTCCGAGTGCCAGGGAACAATTTGGAGAAAGAATGTCTTTGTTCGGGATTTTCTGCCCTGGCCCTTTACTTAAGGTGCAAAAGCTCACGATATGCGTCACCAGGCCCTGCCACCCTTTCCTCACAGACGTCCCCTCACGCGGTGAGGACCTAGTGGTCTTTAAAGAAAGAGGACAGAAAAACAGAATTATGTACCAAAATCTCCAAAGCTTCATCCGTTCTTGCAGTGCTCCAGGGAAAACACACCCCTGCTGTCCCCTGAGATTTCATGAGTTTTCTAAATAAGATGGATCTTATTTTATTAACTAAGACAGTGAATAAACATGAGATTCATATGCATCCTGAAAGTTTTTGCTAGGGGCAGGGAGGTGAGCCTCAACCCTTCAGTCTGGAAGGCATTTCTTCCATCAGTCCTTCCAAGAGCTCTCCTAAAGGTCTCCAAGAGCAACTTCCATTACTATTTTCATGTAAATGAAAATAAAACGGAGGCTAGAGACTAACAAGAAGGAAGACTTAAGAGCATTGTGCCAGGCCAGGTACTATATTTGCGTTCAACGATGTTGAACCCAGAACCCAGCCCAGACCTATCAAAAATTATTAGGAATTTAATATTAGTTAACAAGGAACCAGTTTGCTTAAAACAAAACGCACAAAAGGGATCGACCTGCTCATGCAAGTTGGGCATTCAGCCGCGTACCAGAACCTGCAAGCTTGGCACTCATAAGCTCACCAGCTGGCCCAACAAGGGGCCAGGAGAAACGGTAGCTTTGACAGATCCCACTGTAACTACTAGAAAACCGAGAAACTCTTCTCAAGATGCAAGGTAAGCTGTCAACCTGCTCCTTTGCCTAGACACATCTCTCGCCGAGGCTATGAAAGGCTCCTTCAGACTAGCCCTGAGAACTCAATTCTCAATCCCTTTCATTTCCTTTCTCTCTATTTTCATAAGCAACCAATGAATGCAACTTTTTTTTCTTTTTTTTTTTTAAATAAAGTCTAAAGTGACCTGCATTTTAAGTGTGCTGCTTGGTAGCAGTAGCAGCCTGGAGCTCTGCAAGGGAGGAGGTTTCTCCTCTCCCCGGGTGACCGAGGTGAGCGGAGGTAGCCGTTTCCCGCGGGTGGCCGGGACGGAGGGGAGGCTGCGTGCCCTCTGGGAGCAGTGCCGCAGCGGGGCCGTGCAGCATCCTCACGAGGCTGGGTCCGAGCACTGCCAGACACAGCTCTGCCAGACCTAACTTACCCCTGAAGTAGAGGCTTTCAGACATAAATCCTGTTCCTGACTAGGATGAGAAGTAAATACCTCTGGGGGTGTAAACCAAAACTCTGCAAAGCTTCGGTCCAAAGTTCTGCTGTTCTCCAGTGTCACCAGGGCCAGGAATCTCGGGGGGGTGGGGGGACGCTATCCACCACCTTCTCGCTGTGGTAATTAACCCCAGGCAAGCACTGGCACGAAGCTCCTGCTCTTGCATGATTTGCAAGCATTCCTCTCCGCAGCATTTATCCTAAAGCACCAGCTATCCATAAACATCTCTGGAAAGGGCTGGCCTGGGTTCACCTTCATGCAAGGAAGATGTCAGGCCCTGGCGGAAAGCCAGCCATTCATGTTTCTTTAAACCTCCTGATTTTTGTCAGCTCTGACTCAAACAACCTACTTGGAAAAAAAAAAAAAAGAAAAAAGCTTCCATCACACCCTTTCCTCCCCTCCACCCACTGTGGCTCTTAATCACAACAGGATCACGGAGGACAATTGCTGTGGTGGCGGTGAGTCACGGTCCCCTGTCCCTCTGCTTGGCGTGCACAGCCCCTGTGCAGCAGGGGCCCCAGCCACCAGATGCTGCCCCGTTTTCCAGCTGACCTGGAGGCTCCAGGCAGGAAAGGGAAGACCTTGGAGCTAAGCAGCGGAATGGGCTCAGGAGCCTCGCAGTCCCACCACGGGCCATCGCCCTTCGAGCTGGCCAGAACAGGATGACCTGATCTGAGGACAAGTTCGGATTATCCAGCAACACCACAACACAGAGGATTGCCCTCTCACGGGGACGGCATCCTCCAATTCCTCCACCCCGGGAAACCTGAACCGTGCTCCAACATGGTGCCTTGACATTGTATTTTGACTCTCCAGACCCGTGGAGTGACCCAATCTCTCATCCTAAATTATAAATACACTAAATCTTTAAGCACAAGATCTCCTAAGATCACTAAATTTCCTCCTTGGAGTTGTTTGCCTTATTTCTAGCTCCCAGATCATGGTATGACATGGGAACTCCAGGTGACTTTTCCTCCTTTTCCACTTTTTCACCCTAACCATTCTGAAAAGCAAAACTGCCCCTCGCCAAGGAGGCAGGAGCAGCTGCAGCCCCGGCGGGAGCCGTTCAGACCGATCCCCCCCACCGGCAGATAATCGGCACAACCTCCTCCCGTCCGACGCTGGGAGCTCTGATCCGCCCTGCCAATGAAGCCGTTAAGATTAAGCCACCGCTGGCACTGAGATGACATGACGCGAGTATGCAATGCACTCGCGCCAGCTGGGTGGCCGGCCCGAGCGGTTTGCTAAACTGCTGTTTGCTGGCTGCAAACGATATTCCTCCCTCTCTCCTTCCCAGAGGATTTTAACATCCCGGTGAGGAGAGCAAGCTTTCAGCCAGCAGCAAAGACCAACACGCTGCTTCCTTAATCTCTCCCCGTTGCCACAGCCTTGCCACAAGCTAGAGCGACTTGGTTCTGGCTAGTAATTAAACAGTAACGACTCCAGAAGAAGCGGGGAAGCACGGCAACGGGCCCTTTGCACCACAGCATCCGTGCCAGCTGTCCTCCAGCATCGGCACTCACGGCACTAGTAATGACCCCAAAGGGACGAGAGCTTCTAGAGACCCTCAGCCCCTTCAATTAAATCTTAATTGGTCCAAGAGCTCCCTGGAGGGCTACGTGGGAAAGGAGAGGCCTTGTTTGCCAGCCAACCCCCTGCTCTCAGGCGTGCCTCCGAGGGTGTTACCTGCGCTGTTTCGCAGGTATCCAAGGAATTTCCAAACCTCGCTTCCAATTACAGCGGCCTGCTGCAGCACGGGCCCTGCAGACCCGGCCGGTCCGGAGAATTCCTGTCTTCACCTTCCTCCCTTTCAACCAGCCTCAGCTTCAAAAGGAGGAAACTAGGGATTCGGTAACGTTTCACCTTGTTTCTACTGCCTGACCCACCGAAACAAAAGAGGGAAAAGCAGAGAAGTGGCTCCCATCAGGAGTCTCAGCAGGTTCTTACACATGCCCCTATTGCATGTAATTGCTACAAAGAGGAAGCTGCTAAAAGTGGGCTGAAGCTTAAGGCTTGTGCTCCTGTTGGGACAAGCTGGGCAACCACATACTTTGCAAAGGCAGGAGGGAACCAGAGGGATCTACAAGCCCAGCGGACGAGGCAACCACGACCAGCACCACACGTACAGCTTCTGCTACCGACCTTGCTGGAACGAGGGTGCAATCCCCCCGCTCCGGGCTACGAGTGAGCACATGCAGAAGCTGGGGAGAGGAGGGTGGAAAACAGAAGGTAACCTTATGCCAGCACACTTTTAGCAGTATTCCAGCCCCCCAATATTATTCCAGGCACTGGCTCCCAGCTCTGAAGGCTGCAAACCCCCAGGAAAGCCAGACTTCAGCAGCTTGCGAGCATGTCACAGTGGTTAACGCTGGCCTGAAGCCAGAAGATCTACATAAGGAATCACAAATAGGAGGGGAAGACTGCAAGGTAAGTTGGCCTTTGAAGACCCCCTTCCAGACTAGCAGCGAGCAACCGGAGCAAGCTGTGCCGTGGGCTGGCCCTGGTCAGGGGAGGGAGCGCGAACGATCCACCCACCCAGCCAACTCCTGCTAGTCAGGAGGTTTCCAAGAAGCACAACAGATGCCACCCACTTGGGTTACCGGGATCAGCCCGCTGCCTCCAGCGCCGGGAGGCCTGGCCCACGGAGCGACTACACCATGCACATCGTGCCCAGGGCACCGGGGGACATTTTGCTGGTGCTGCGCGTAGCACGGCTTTAGACAGCTGGCACTCACGGGACACAACGCGTTTATGGAGAGCGCTGAGAGGATCCAAGCGACTGCTACAGCTGGGCAGGGAGCGGATCAGAGAGGATCTTGGGGACTAAAACGTTTGAGACACCTAGCAGAAGGGTATAGCCATCAATACGTCCCAGATCTGCAGAGATGCTCAGATCCCTTACAAACAAGGATTGCAAACGAGCCTTAACCCAGGGCGAGAGGGTAAAAGCTATCTGCAAAGCTAGTGCCAAGCTTCAGCGCCCACCCAGACCTGAACTCAGGGCAACCTGAGGAAGCTCCCAAATGAAGTCACACCCCGAAAGGCTGCCTGAGCGACGAAGCAGCCACGCTGCCCGGGGGTGACCCGTGCTCGGCCCCCGGTGCCGCACGGCTGCTGGCAGAGCCCAGGGAAGCGCGGCAGAGGGGAGGAACGCCTATCCCTGCCGCTCCCGGGGTGCTCCAGCAGCTAACTGCTAAACTGGCATAAGGAGACTCAGAGCGAGTGTCCCAAATTGTGAATTCCAAGGCCTGAACTGCTCCCAGCCTCCTCCGCCCACCCTGTGCCAGCAGCCGGGCAGCTGGGGCTACTGGCCAGCAGCCTTGGGCCTGGCTTTGGGTCAGATCCGTCTGCTCTCCCCTGGGGGATGCTCCGTCCCCCCTTCTCTGGGTCCCATTTGCTGATGCCCTGCAATGCGCTGGGTCTAATTAAATACTGAACATAAGTATTGAGTACGTTGCTGCGCGGCACCGTGGGGAAAGGGGCACGTCCCGCGCTCCCTGCCCCGGCTGCCCCCAGGCCGAGGAGGTCCCCGATCCAAGCGGCCAGAGCAGCGGCCTCGGACCGAAAAGCAGACACACGTCCCGCAGCCTTTTAGGTTTCTCAATTATAACATCCTCCCGCCCCGGCAGCTTTCAGAACGGACATCTTTTCCGACACTTTTCCCTGTGCTGAGGAAGGTCCGAGAGAATAACACGGTTCGACGCTGAATAGGAGCTGCAGAGGAGGCGGCGGGGGCCGGTCGCCAGAGCTGCTACGATGTTAATGCTCTTTGACTTGCCAGCACTAGAGACCAAGGGTCCATTGTCATTCCCTTTTTTTTTTTTCCTTCTATTTTAAATGTGAAGACCTTCAGAATGGACTTGCTCTTTCAGAGCCCCAAGGATTTAAATGCACGAGTTAAAGTTTTACAGCGTAACCTTAAACTCCTCAGAGCTGCAGTTTGGATCTGGCAGCAACACGTTCTGGGGTGAAGCTCACCCATCCGGCTGCCCCTTCGGTAGCCGGGCGCTCGCTTCCCAACGGCACCTGCGTAGCACGGCAGGTTTTCATGAGCGGTGTTGCCTGACCCAACTTTTAGGGAGACCTTAAGCGTCAACAGTAAATAGCACAGACTGTATTTAAGACAGACCAAAGCGTTTTCTCCCCGAGCCTCCTACCCTGTCATTAAACGAGAGGGTTTGGTCTCGCCCCTTGAGCAAGGATCACTGGAGCACTTTGGAAGCAGAGAGGTGCAGGTCCTTGCCAGCATGGCCTACAGCATCACCGAAAAGGACGGGGGTTACCTGTCCAAGGTCCAGGGTGACGTTGACTTGGTTGAACTCCAGCCCCCTGGAGAGAGGGGGGCTCTGCCACCAGCGCTCGGTCCCATCGATGGCATTGGTTATGGGATGAGCCTTGTTGCTGTTTGCAGAGGAGCAGATGTCGCAGTACTGGCCCTGTTGGAAAGAACAAAAACAGCGTTTAACTGCAGCCAGAAAAACACACCACAAAGCAGTGGTACCCTCCAACCTGCATCTACAAGTATTGGGAGAAAGAGCCCGACTACCTGGGTGAGAAAGTCTAGCAGGAACACAGACACAAAGCAGACGGTACCGGAGCAATTCAGAAAATACAGGATCCAAGCCTGATGGTGCAAACTGATACATCAACTTTTTGTATGCACCAATTTAGAGCAGGGACTGAAAATGGACCAGGGAAGAGCTTGGAGGAAAAAAAGACAACCCCCCCCAAAAAACCACACTAACGTAGAATTTGGACTGCCTGCCTGCATGTCAGATATGCACCGAGCGCTGGGGTAGAGGGACCTGGACAGAAAGTGGGTGCCAGATGCAAAAGAGCAGGCAGCAGGGAGGCCAGGCCCCTCTTTGCTGACCCCAGGGTAAGAGGCTGCACTGCCGCGGGGAGCGAGCGGCCCGAGCTCCAGGGCCATCAGCCTTCGGCTTCTCTACGGAGGCTGCCGGCCTTGCAGATACCCCCGAGATCCTGAGCTGGATCCTGACCATTCCCGGGCGAGGATGGACACAGACTGGCAGTTCTTCTATTCATCTCACAGCCCTCTGGTGCTTGTCAGCCTATTCATTTCACAAGTATAGTCCTTTCAACTACATTTTCATGCTTAACAGTCTAGCAGCCAAGTCCCCTTTTTGCTGGGGATGCTACAATGCGAGGCCGGGAAGGGACAGCCCCTGCTGTCAGCTGCCCGGGCACCTAGCTGCAAGCAAACCCACGAGATCTTTTCTGTCTTGCTTTAGCGGTGCAGGCTGCTTTGTCAGCTCCCTGGACACGCTGCCAGAGAAAACAGCTCTGCAACTTCAGCAGCACCTCCCTGGCAGGATCAGACAAAGGCCCGAGCTGCTACGGCTAGTTCTTTCTTTCCCATTTAATCCACAAATGGATTTTACCAACTCTCAATAGAGCCTGCAAATATCCCCCAAATTGTCAAGTTGTGTGTTTTGTGGAGCCTCTGCTCCGTCACTTGAATTGCTGCCACAAGCATCCCACAAGGGAACTCTGTTACAGGCAGTTTTCCTTCAAAAGGTGCAGTTATCCTGCCCTTCTCCATCCCAGCTGCAGCCAGCTTCAGTATTATACCAGGGCCGTGGTCCGGAGACAGGGACAATCTACTCCCCTCTACTCCAGCTGCACCCCTACAAGGACCGGAGCAAGACAGAGATCCTGCAGAGCAACCGCTCGCGACTTTCCAGATGCCCCCAACACCGGAGGGCACCACAATCCCGAAGGAAATGGAGAATTCCCAGCATTCCTCCCCACAGCTGGCGGTGTATTATTTGCAGCCAATTATGCAACGCGAATTGTTCCGAACAAGCACACCTTTTAACTAACTCGGCTAGAGATAGGAAACCAGCAGCCAGGCAAGCACAGGGCCAAAGGACGGGTACAGCCCCCCTGCCCGCGCGGCGAGCTCCCGCTGCGCCCAGAGGGCCAGGGCACAGCCCCCTTAAAAGCCCTGTGAGGGAGGAAAGACGCTCACCAAATAAAACTGACCCACCGAAGAGCAAGCCTTTGAAGGGAACCGGTGCAACAGGTTGCATGGAGACTTCTACTGCACTATATAAATCGGGGGGGCAGGAGGGGAGGTGGGGAAAAGAAAGCCAAGATTACAAAATGGGGATAAGATGCTTTCGCACTTTAAATTCGTGCTACAGAACTAAGGACAATTTTGAACCAAAGTTCATGCTGACGTACAACAGGCATTTCAGGTTTTATGAGAGGGGACTGAAAATTAGGGTAAGCTACCAGGCACCTGCAACGCCGACGTTCCCCTCCCCGCTGCCGCACGGCTCGCGGGCGCTGGCTGTTGCGGCTGGGACCGGGACAGCGGCGAGCTGAGCTTGCCGTCGGAGGTGCGACCGGACCCTCGGACACACCGGCTCCAGGGGCAGGCAGAGTTTCAGTAGGGCTGAGCATAAACATGCAAGAGTCATTTCCAGCTTTGTCCCGCTTCATCTGGCCTCGCCGTGACCCAGCATCACTTCTCCTAACCTAATTTATCAGAAAACCGCAGGGAGCGTGACCCAGCCCCGGCCGCTTGGGATATGGTGAACAGGGTGGGAAACAGAGGGGGAAGAGTAATATTTTGGACAGGAAAAGTCCACGTTTGTGACCCACCAGCAGGGCTGGCCTCGCAGAGCGGGCAGCTGCCTACACAAACTCGGGCAGGTGCTATTGCACTAGGCATCTTTTTTGCGGCAACTCTAACTTGTTCTAAAATTGCTTGTTTTCTGCTGCAGTTAAACCACCAATGTCAAATGCTTTCACATATATAAACACGGACGAGACACGTATGGAGAGGAACAGCCACAATTGTCCCCTTTCAGCTGGTCACCCGAGCCATCAGAGATCCAACCACGCAGAGCCCGAGAGACGGGATAGAGAAACACGGGACCAAAAGCACCGCTAGTCACTTAGGACTAGAGGAAATCAAAAGAAAACACCACTTAATTCAGAGACATTCAGGTAAAGGACAAACTCAGACCTCATCTGCCCCAAAACCACCCGGGACGGCGAGAGGGAAAGACCTCCGGGAAGCGCTGATGCTGCTCGGGCGAACCTCAGCTCAGCGAGGTGGTCAAACGCGCAGACAAGCGTTTTGCAGCAGCGGGACTTAGATGAAGATAGGATTAAATGAAAGCAAGAGATACACGGATTGGAAGTCAGTGAGGCTTGCTGCACTTTTTTAAACCCTAAATCCACCTCGCAAGGCAGCCAGCCACAAGCGCCTTCAACGCAAGCGCGATCAGAAGACGACCCAAGCCTCTAGTCTCCCTTTTGCCTCGACTCCCCGAAATCCGTCAAACGCGGTTCGCGCCAGCGGGCCGAGGGAAGGCAGCCGCCCCGCGAGACCCCCTCGGCGTCGACGGGCCTCCACCGTCGCAGCCCGCGAGGCCTCCTGCGGCCAGAGCGCTGCCTCCCGCCGGGGAGCCCCGCGCGGAGCCGGGGAAACTCCCGGACGAGGCTTCCAGCCTTCCCACAAGCCGTGCCAAAAACGCGGCAAGCGCCTGCAGGGCTGCACCGCTTCTGAAGGCGTAACGATCCCTCACGTTTTAAGGATACCGCACTTCAAGGTCCGCGGGCTGCCTTTTCTGAAAGGCTACTACGGCGTGGAGCCAAACCCAGCAGAAAGCACGAGAACGGCGGAGCTCATCGCTTAGGTGGCTGTACTGATGCTCGCGCCAGGCGCCCGTCCAGGCAGTCCCTGCGGTGCCGGGGGCATTCGCGACGGCGGCGGTGCTGGGGCGTTTTGTCCGGCGAGGCAGGACCGCGGCGGGCACCCCGTGGCTGCCGGCTGCTCCGAACAACCTGCCGCTGCTGCTCCGGCTCGGCAGAGCCGACACGTTTGCTTGCAACCGCACACAGCAAGGAAGGGTAAAGAAGTAGCCGCTACTATGTTTTAACATGATAACGTTGCTCTAGATGCAACAAATAGGTCCCTATGGTCTCCCGCTACTACTACTTAAAGCCGAGCTTACTCAAGCCACGTTATTTTACAGTGTAGCAAACTGAAACAGATCCCTTAACTTCGAAAAGTGGCAAAACTCAGAGAAGCCTCTGCGGGCTTCCCCCCCGCCCCGCTCCTGTTACATCTTTAACAATTTCCACTACAAACAGGGCAAAACCCCACGTCGCAACCACACGACAGCCAGGAACCTGCAAATAGCCTGACACCAGCGTGGCCGGAATAAGCGAAATGCTTCTAAAGCTGATCTTAAAACAAAGCCGCCCCTTTGAAAGGCCAAGAAAGGCTGCGGATCCGAGAGGGTGATAGTTTTCCCCGCTCTCCCTTTCCTCGCTAATACATAGAGCACAGGCGATCAATCCTATTGCTGCATCGCAGCAGGTGAACGGGCGCTGCGCGCCGCAGAAGGGACGGCAGAAACCCGGGCCGGCGGCTCGGGGCTCCCCGCCAGCTGCTGAGCTGCCCCGCGCCGCAGCAACAGCGCAAACCACAGCCGCTGCTCCGCGGCAGGGCGGCGGGTCCGGGGTCCCTGCAACCAAGCCAGCGTTTTACAGCCCCGTTGCGATCGCGCTTCCCTCTTTCCAGGGGGGCCGGAGCTGCTAAACCGCACGGCGGGTTTTCCCATCCGCAGCGCCGGCTGTGAGCTCCGCGGGGCCGCTGCGACGCCGGGAAAGCGCCCCGACGGCCGCTCTCCGCCTCGCTCCTCCCAGCACCGCCGGGGCCGAGACCTGCCAGCGCCGGACGCGAGCACCTTTACCGGCCCGGTTCCCCGCCCGGCGCCGGGACCGGGTGTCCGCATAAACCCGACCCCTCCAAAACCGCCGCCGGGGCGCGGCCGCGGCGAGGCTCGAGGGCAGCGCGCACGTGCGTCCCGGGCCCCGCGCCGGCCCTCGGGGGGGCTCGGACCCCCTCCACCCCCCCCCTCCCCCGGGGCAGGGAAGCGGCTTGGATACCTGCACCCGGACCCCCCCCCCCCCCGGGGCAGGGAAGCGGCTTGGATACCTGCACCCGGACCCCCCCCCCCCCCGGGGCAGGGAAGCGGCTTGGATACCTGCACCCGGACCCCCCCCCGGGGCAGGGAAGCGGCTTGGATACCTGCACCCGGACCCCCCCCCGGGGCAGGGAAGCGGCTTGGATACCTGCACCCGGACCCCCCCCCGGGGCAGGGAAGCGGCTTGGATACCTGCACCCGGACCCCCCCCCCCCCCCCCGGGGCAGGGAAGCGGCTTGGATACCTGCACCCGGCCCCCCCCCCCCCCGGGGCAAAGCGGGGGGGACGCGCGGCCCCTACCTGGATGGTCTGGCTGGGGTCCCCCCCCGCCACCGGGCCGCCCACCAGCTTGCAGTAGAGGTCCTCC
The DNA here is from genome assembly GCF_036370855.1 of Dromaius novaehollandiae. NCBI lineage: Eukaryota > Metazoa > Chordata > Aves > Casuariiformes > Dromaiidae > Dromaius > Dromaius novaehollandiae. The sequence continues at coordinate 18,068,719 of NC_088113.1, forward strand.
ACGGCGCGGCCGCCCGCCGCCTCCTCGCCGCAGGTGGCGGTGGCGGCGATGCGGGTGCCCTCGGCCAGGTTGAAGTAGGGCGGGTGCAGGCTGTGCCCGTTCACGTCGCCGGGGAAGGAGGCGGCCGGGCGGGCGGCGGCGGCGGGAGGCGGCAGCAGCGGCAGCAGGAGCAGCAGGGCCGGCCACGCTCCGCCGCGCTCCGCCGCCCTCGCCATCTTCACCGGCGCTGCACGCCGAGGCGAGGAGGAGGAGGAGGCAGGGGAGGAAGTCAGGAGCTGCCCCCCCGCCGCGGGGGGCCCGGCGCGCCGCGCGCTGCGCCGCGACATCGGCATCAGCCTCCCCCGGCCCCGCCGCCGCCACCGACCGCCGCCTCGCCCCGGCCCCGGCCCGGCCCGGCCCCGGCGAGCGCCTTGTGCCCGCGGCGGGAGGGGAGGGGAGGGGCCGCCGCCACCGCGCTGCGCCCGCCGCCGCCTTAACCCCTTCGCGGCGGCCCCGCAGCCCCCGCCCGCCGGGGGGGGGGGGGGGGGTGGAACAAGCCCAACGCCTTTAAAAAAATATATATAATAATAATAATAACAACCGGCAAGAAAAGGATGGGAGCCGCCGCGAAACAACGCGCCCATTGTCTCCGCGGCGCTGCGCTGCCTCGGTGCGGCTCGCCGGGGTTTCGGGACGTTAAACGCCATTAACCAATAGGTTGGTTTATCGGCAGGAAAAGCTCGCTCTATTACTAATTAACGAGGCGCTGAAAGGCCCCACAAAAAAGCCGAGCGGCTTTTCTCGCGGTAGGCTGCTTGTTTGCACCGCGTTTCGGGAGCGAGGAGTCGCTTCCACTCGCTGCTGGCCCTTCCGGAGGGCTCTGCTCTCTCACCCGAGGGGGAAAAGCAGCAGAGCAGCAACCCCCCGCCTGCCCGTCCCGCTGCTACCCCAGCGAGCCGCCTCTGCTACCCCAGCGAGCCACGGCAAGGGGATGGCAAAAGCACGGAGGCATCGTCAGGTCTCCCTGCGCTACCTGGGACGATGTCCTAAAGGCAAGAAACTGCACGAATTGCAAGAAGTTACATGCAGCTGTACATAAGTGAACTCAGCAAAATGCTACTTGGCTTTTCTAGCACACAAAGGCCTTTATAAATCCAAGAATTGAGTGATACATGTTATTAAAGAAAATGATGTGCCTGAAGTGGCCAACACTGTTCTTTTAAACGAAGAAGATAAATGATAGAGACAAACTGGGATCAGGTCTAGAGTCCATACGGTTGGATTGCTGAAGTATTGAACCCAACGGGAAGCAAAACAAGCTCTTAAGCACGCCTGAGCCTTTGCAGTCTGCTGCTGAGCGTTGGCCTGTTACCTCACCTCATCCTCCCTGCTTCTCTTCTGTGGACAGTCTAGGAGGAAACAACCCTCTCGGAAAGGGTACTGTCTTAAATAAGGAAAGCTTTTTTAAAACAGAAGAGGAAAGTCATTGGTGCCTAGTTCAAATAGGTAGCTAGCAGCGCTGCACGCGTGCACCCGCTGGCAGGTACCTGGCAGGCCATGCAGCTGCTCCCCTTCCAGCAGGAGCCCTACCAGGGCTTTCCAGGGCCTTCGAAAGATCCTTTTCCCCCTATCCAAAGCACCGTACGTCACCTACGACACAGCGATATACTGCAAGATTACCGTATCGCGAGTGCGGAGCCGCAGTTGCCGCAATGCCCTTTGCTGCAGCCGGTCCGACACCTGCAGCACGTCACCCCGGGGCTGCGTGGAGAAGCCGGTGGGTCCCACGTGGCAAGGTGGGGACACCCAACCCGCCTGCCACCGGGCCCCTGGAGAAAGCGCAGCAGCCACCTTCGAACACACTTGTGCTCTGCACTAATCGTTAACCAACATGTTTATGTGCGGGAGACCAAAACTCCACAGGACAGGAAGTAAAACTTCCTTAAACTTTATCAAATGCCACACTTAATTAGCTGCTTATACCCCATGGTATCTGTGAATACATAAAAAGAATTAACAATGAAAACAGGGCACAGATTAGGAAAGCAACTTTCTTCTACCCCCACAAGAGTTATGCGGCAAAACACTCGGGCCAGTCTAATATCTCTAATCCCTCTAGTGGCAACGTTGTGGCACATAATTAATCACCCTTCCAAAATGCAATTAAGGAAAGCGAACAACCCATGCAGAGTGAAATCACAGCAAACACGTGGGCTTTGTGGCACAGGATCAGCAGCACCAGGCAGAAAAACGACCTTTCGGCAGTCTGCGCCGGCCTCCTGGTAACCGCGGAGCTATTTCACAAAGATAGTTTTAAAGACTGAAAACATATTTAGGCCGTCTTATTTTAGGGTATCTAAAGTTTTCAGAGACGCAATGGAAAGAGTCTGAAGACATACAGTTCTGAGTTTTGGTGTTTTTTCTTTCCTTTTCCAGCATAGAAATCACAAAAAGAAAGGGGCAGAGGGCTTATAACATAGTTGAACATCCCATTTTGAGGTTAATCAAAAAATTTAGGTTAGCTGCCTGAGCTCCTATTCTGCAGCCATCCCAACCACACTTAGGAAAACAAGACGTGTGCTAACCCGGACCTGACACGGTCCCATCTGGCAGCATCTCCTCTGAGAGTCACCAGCGGCAAATATTCTGGGTGAAACCCACTTGCAGGCAGAGGAGGAACACTCTGTCCCCCCAAAGGTCTCTCATCTATAACAGCTACAAACCAGCTTGAATACTGAAGCCTTTCTTCCCTTTGAGAAGCTTTTTTTAAGCACTGACTGGATATTTATCATTCATGTTATTATCTACTCAAATCCTTTTCTTTGAATTTTACTAACGTCTTGAGCCCAGCAATGGTGCTTCTTGGCTTCATGAAGCTATTGCCTATAGCGAAGCACTCTCAAACAGGAGGTGTTGAAGCAGAAGAGACTTCTGTTTAAATCCAATCTACTACCAGCGAATGCAGAAAGAACTGCAAAAATCTAGCCCGTGGCAATCTCACCCAAATCTGTTCTCCGACCCTACGTGTAACAACACGATTTCAGCCACGCTGCCATCCATCTGCAGCCATTAAAGGCATCCGAGCTCCACGGAAGCTTTATTTTTGCCATAAGAAATGGCAAGCTCTTTAGACAAGCAAGGTGCAGAACGACAGCAGGGTTTTGGGAGGGTGGAGGGGCAGGAGGAGTTTCAAACAGATCTGAAAATAAATTTAATGTCTGGGCTCCCAAAGCCTTCCCTGATTAGGGAACTTGGTTGCTAAAGCAGAACAAAGATTCAGGAAATACCAGTCAACAGCTCTCCTGGCTATGCACCCTTTTAACCTACTGCAGAAGCGCCGGCAGTGTCCAAGTCCAACAGACAGAAACGAGGCCCGACGGGTATTTCAGTGCCGATGCTGAAAAGTTTGCTTGCTATAATTACCTTCTCAATTTTTTAAGTTGTCTATTACACAGAGAGAAGAGAGAAGATGCTCCTCCTTCTCGGAAAACCAACGCGCGGCCAACCAAAGCAGGACCATTGCCTTCCCGTGCAGTATCGAGGTCCTGCTACGTTCAGAGGGGACAGCAAAAGGCTGGTGCCTGAGCCAAGAGACGGAAGTCAGCACATGAGTTTTGTGCTATTGCATGGGGTCAGGAACACTTCATCTTAAGGAAGATTTAATTTCTTTTCTACCACCCTTATGCAAGTAGCACGGAGGAACATGTTTCCTGAGCTTTGGTCTGTGGTGACTGAAAAGTATGAAACGATGGCCATTTTCCTAAGCACATCATGTCTTGGCATAAGTGTGTCAAGAGCAGCTACTAGATGCTAAGAACTGGTTCCGCATGAGCTGGGCTTGAGCCAACAGGAGCAAGAAGAGCATCCGATAGCCTTCCAACACATCTCCGGAGTTACAGTTTTACAAGAGAGACTGTAAAAGAAAGCCAAAAAAAAAAAAAAACCAAAACAAAAAAAAACACCCAAAAACCCACAAGCAGATTCCTGGTCCTCTGCCTTTCAGCAAGACCTGCACTGAATTTGCTCCGTTCACAAGGGCCTGGAAAAGTTTCCCCTCCTGTTCATATAGACCCTTGCACACATGCACACCCAGACGCTTCTGCAAACTCAGCCTGCAAACATAGCCCCAAGGAACATTTTCCCTGTTTGTTCTTCAAGCTGACAGCTCAATTACAGCTTTTTAAACCCTTCTGCATAGGAGGAGCTAGGGCAGAGTTTGCATCTACGGTGGGAAATGAGCTAAGAGTTTTGTTGAAGGCATGAGGAATTTGACCAGAATCCGCCTCTACGACTGGTTCTTACAAATGTATAAAGCCAAAGGCCAGAAAGAATGATTAGACTTGTCATACTGCCTAATCTGCCCTATTTACTACAAATCATAAACTTCCACTCTGCACTGTTGCACCAAGCACAACTCTGCCTCTATAAAAATACTGCTGCAGCTGGTTTTGCAGTGTTAGCAGAGAGAGAGTTAAAAATTGGACAAGCCTAACCAGGCTGATAAGGTGATGCAACAGGAAACAAATCTGCTAAGATAGAAAGTCTCCTTTTTATCTTTCCAGAGCTGAATTACATTATGTGAAAGTGCAGGACGCTCCAGCTAACAAGCACCAAACGAGCATTAGCGAGTACAGAATTGGGAGACATCTGGAATTAACGGTTATTTTCTTTCCTTTTGTAAAATTACTTTAAGGTATCCTATTTCCTCACTAGTCTTCTCCCTTCCAACATTTATTCAAATCTGAAGGACTGTTTTGACTCAAAACTTCTGGTCAAGTTGCCAGGCCTGGGCAGTACCTTTAAGTTAAAAAAAGGGATGCATCTGTGTTTTGTCTGCTGAGGACATTTTCACTAAGAGATCAAGAAGTTTCATAATCTAGCGGGACATGTTACTCTACACCAGAGAGTTCAATTCCCCCGAAGGTCAGGCTGTACCTCGCCTGTAACCGGTGGCCCCCGAGCCCCCCCGAAGCCAGCACAGGTGTTTCATTCACACTGTCTCTCCACCTGGCAAGAGCCCAGAAACTTTCTTTTAAAGCCTAAACTCGGTGCTACTCCGGGGCACACTGAGGACGTACATATGTGCTGTCTCCTAGGCACGCTTCAGGCTTGGTCATCGCTAGCTATGTGTTTTTCAGTGCACAAATCAAATAGAAACAGCTGCTTTTATGCTAATAACCAAGGCATGCTTTAGATTCACGCCATCGAGCTCGCCTTCTGGCCGGGAGGCGCGTGAAGGGCCGCGCGGGTTGAACGAGCTGACACGTCAGCAGGGATCAGTTCACCCACGGGGAAAGCGCGGCTGCTCCGGCGTGAGACGCGGTAGCGGTTTCTTCCCTAAGCGCTCTGGTGCTAACATCACAAATTACCGAAAACAACAGGTCCTGCAGCAAATCAGTAGCTAACACCCCAAAGGAAGATCTCACCCAGATCAGTCTGCCTCAGCCTGCCCTGCCTTTGTAACCGCGTCTACTCAGCTGGAAAGCTAAGGGTTTGCTTTGACCAGGGAAACGCTCCGATGTCGTTAGCGCGGCTACGCCGGCACAAGCAGAGCTCGCACCCCGCGCGTGGTAGCTGGCTGCAACACGGCTGCCTGCCGACGCAGATGTACCTGCTCCCCCGGCAGCCAAAGAGCTTCTAAGATGAAAACAGCTCCCAAGTCCAGAAGTGTGCTTTTGTTAGGGTCTTCTGTCACCTACACTTTCAGGTCAGGGGCTTTAGGGTTAGACTTTGCCTTTCCTGTAATCTGATGGTTCCCAACCAGCTCTTCTGGCTTTGCATGAGGAGCCACGGTGCTCGTGCCCCACCTTGGACTCAAGGGGTATGTCAGGATCAGCGTGGCAGACTTAGCTTAGCTTCAGCCTTGTTACGCCTTCCTGCGTCGTGGCTGTGCCTCAACAGACGTGCAGATGCATGCCGAGATGCTCCCTGGGTTCTGGTCTCCAAAATCCAGAAAATCTTGTTCAGAAGTCGCCACGTGGCCCACACGCCTGGACTGCCTCTCGGTGAAGGGAGGGGGGAGGTGGCCACCTTCACCACATCGCAGCTGGAGCCCGGACACAGCAGGGGCACAAGCTTCAACATGCTCCTGATTCCACCAGCACAGACATAATTGGGATCCCATTAGGGCAGTAATTACACTATCCTGTCATATAGAGGCATTTTCCCCAGGACTGATGAGACGTAAAATCATGCACTGAAGCCCCCTCGCTATCAACTTCTAGTACTTGGACTTGATGGGGAGACCATCTTCTCTGCCATACAGGATAGTACCATTCACATTTTCCTACTAAGTTTTAAGCCCTGTTTCTTTAACAGGAATTAATAGATGCTGTTCTTACCTGAGAAGTGTCATTAAGAAGTGACAGACTTCAGCAACATTACATGTGCCAAAATTGCCCTGCAGAACAGGTCATCTCAAGAAACATCCCAGACCAGCAAAAGTTCCTTGGTTTGCCTAGGTGTTTTGCAAGCTGAAGGACATGCCCAGCCTAACACACATCAGCTGTGGCCCCACCAAAGACTTTGCAGCAGCTGAACCTGAAGAAGGTCATCAGTTACCACGAAAAAAAAAAGCAGAGCACCACCCTTTTGCAGCAACCTTGCTTTTGAGCCAGGAAACTGTGAGTTTATGCACATGCTGTTTTCCCCATGCCCAACCACCCAAGCAGATAATGGAGGCTTGTATGCAAAATGAACGTAAAACTCATACAGTTACATACAGCGGTGCAGGGAAAGTCTCTCTCCTTGCGGATACGATTTTAAGAACTGGCATTTGAAAGAACGGACAGTGGGATGTTTGCTGGGAATCCTGAAGAGCTTCACCCTCAAGTACCTTGCTAAAGCATTAGCTGCCTTCCCCATCAATGTGAGCAGTTTCTGCAGGAGTTTTTACATGTTCCAGATATTGTTTAATAAGCAATACCAGTCCCTTATCGACATAAGGGATAGAGAGAGGGGCACCGCCCTGGCAGGCCAACCCAGCAGATTTGTTGAATTCAGAGGAACAAATATTCAAAGTTGGAATTTCCCTGTAACCTCCAATCTGCAATTGAGCCTGATATTTAAAAATGCAGCAAAACTGAGGGAAGCAGCAAAGCCACGTTCCAGACACAAAGCTCCAGTCTTTGCTGCTCCCCAGCAGCTTTTCTAATTGCACTGCACATGTTTTCCCAGATGAAATGAGAACTGTGGGGCTTATAAACAGTGCCAGCTGGTAAAGAGGTTAGATGCAAAGTCTGAAAAGAAAAATGTTAAAAACGAAGGGTTTCTTCCCTCGTCCCTTCCAAAGCAGTTCTCGAACGTGGGAAACGACCTCATTCCCCAAGTCCAGGAAGCCGAGCGGCCAAGCACTGGTACAATGAGTGTGCGGGGCCTCTGCCAGAAGACCCTCTCCCAGCAGAAGCCGGCTCGGTGCCGAGACCGGCCCATCTCGAGTCCCTCTGCTTGAGGGCACTAACTTGCCCCGGCGCGAGCTGCGCTGCTGCCAGCCGGAGCGAAAGCCAGTGCTGCACCTCCGCAGGACGGCTGGGCATCGACTTGCACGGGTGACGATGAGCTCCGCGTTTTCATACCTGCCCTTTCCAGTTACTTCTGAGCTGGAAGGAGAGAGACTAGCTATTACCCAGGATGATCTCTCCCCAGGGCAAAGGCAGTGCTGGAGGATGGACAGAGCCTAGCTCCAAAGTGCCCCAGCTGCGCGTTGTAGGCTCTGCCTACGGGGAACACCTTCTTCTTCTGCCTTTTTTCTTCTTTGGGACACACTCAATCCAAGCACAATATTGACAATAAACGCCTCTTTCTGAGATTCCCAGTCCTAATCCATGGGACTTGCAGAGGGCGAGAGCATTGTAATGAAATATAAGCGAGAGTTGCCTTGGTAACTGCCCAGATGAAGCCCTCTTATATTCACTGAAGTTCTCGCAGCGTGACTAATACCTCCCGGGCTATAGTTACACCGCTCCGAATGTCCTGAATGCATGACCAAGTCAGCAGAGCAAACACACTCAAGCCCCATTTATACGGTTATGGCTTAATCTGATTATTTTGTAGTTTGACCAAGAGCAGGAAAAATTTGCAGAGTTTCACTCCACAGTCACTGGAGTTAGAGTCTGCAGCCGCTTTCATCTCGCCTCTCTCGCTAATTCAAGCTGGTGTTTCCCATGCTGCATTTCCTAGTCAGAAGCAACAGCAGCCTAGCAGCTGAGTGCAAATTGCAGGCATCTGTTCGAATGCATCTGGCAACGCTTTCTTCGCCCCGTTAACCTCATCAGTGAGCGTAACACGCGCGCAACACCAAGGGCCTTCGTGATGCAAAGCAAAGCGCTCCACGCACAGGCCTTGCTGGTCCCCCCCCGCCACAGTTCTCAGCCAGTTAAACCAGCTGAGAGAGGGAAACCAGCAGACCATGGGACACCGGGAAAGGCACTGGCAGAGGTGCTTGGCCCCATCACCGACCTGCAAAGGCAGCCCCGGCTGCAGTGCCACCGTCCCCAGAAAGGCCCTCGCGCCCCGCGCAGCACCGCCGTGGCAGCGGAGGAAACGGCTCCAAACCAGGCTCAGGCGCTGCATCGTGTCCCTTCACCCCAGCTGCCCTCCCAGCCCCTAATTTTCCTGTGGCAAAGCTCCTTTGGCTGCCAGGACTGAGGATTTATAGGTCCCAGAAAGAGCAACTCAGTGCCCCTGGTCCTCCCTACCACTCAGTCTGACTCTTATTTCTAGGGGCAGGATTTGACTTTTCACTTCCCCCGGGTGGGACTGGGGCTACAGCACCTGCAAGAGCGAGGACTAGCAAGAATTCCCATCTGCTTTAAGCTTTTTGGAAATGCACGGCATTACTTCCTTTGACAGGATAACCTCAAAATTCAGACACGCATTTCTGTCCAGCAGGCAAAGCTCCCAGGACTCCTGCTTTGTATCTGAGAGAAGGCAATCACAATATATTAGGCACATCAGGGAAAGTTAGGGGCTTCGGGAGCTCTCGTCTCCGAGCTGCAAGGCCTGGTCAGCAATCCCAGGTAGTGTGTGCACACATACAGCTGGCTGCACGTCAAAGCTGATGCCAGGATGTGTTTGCTACCCTCAGACTCACGCTTTGCAACGTGCATTCCCCACGGGAGCGTTGGGAGGGCACAGCAGAGAGGGAAGTGCAGGTTTAGGGCTGCTGTGTTCATGCCTGACCCAACGGTGACAACGTGTGCTGGGATTTCTTTCTTCTTCAGTTAAATGGTGGGGGGAAATTAGTAGCTGTGCAAGCATCTGAGCAGAAAGACTGGACAGCTCAGGGAACGGCTTGCAGCTGCTCCAGGGTAACTGCGGTATCAGCCTGGGGAGAGCAAAGCATGACAGCAGATGTGGCTCTCCTTCACGTAGCTGCAAGCGCTGAACGCAGGGCTGCTGCCGTGCTGCAGCTGCGGTTCCTGCAGACGTACCTGGCTGCTCTCGGAAGCAGGTAGCACACGATTTGCTAGCGGCATAGCTCTGGAGCGATTCAGCAGTCCCGGCTGGCTCAGCCTCCAAACACAAGGTGCAGTCAGGCTGTGCTGCAGCAAGGGAGATATTTACACCCCTCACTAGTACTTGTCTCCTGCCTGCAGCACAAGTGAGTTTTCACACCTGTGTCTGCCACAGATAAGAACTAGTTATGGTTTGGGCTCCATATCAGGAAAAGGTTTTACATATTTCCATTGTCACAGGCATTAATCTGAAATCTAAATTACTTCCTATTTGGGAAAGCATCTGAGCTTTTTCCATGCAGATTATTCCTACAGTAGCTTAATATGGACAGCTAGGTATTTTGCACTTAAAAATAATTCGCCCCAGGAGAAAAAGATACCAAATAGGAAAATAGGAGCTTTCTCCAAAATAGAAGAGCTATTAGCCTGTTTCTAGCATCAGAAAGATGGTGCCACAGCCAAGAAACTAATCTACTGCTGAGGCTTAAATCCCTCTGTACTATGGTTTACTGTGTGACCTTAGACAAATCACTTAGCTTTCTCTTTGCCTCTTGTCACCAACTTAAAATGAAAACAGTAGCAGTCACAGGGTGTGATGAGAATAAAAGCTGTGAAATACTCAACCACCAAATGTCAGTGCGTTTTTAAGTCTGCTAAAAATGGATTTAACAGCTAAGCCCTGCTTGATTTTGTAGGTTCAATAACCCTCAGTGGAAATCCTGCACACGCTGCCGAGCCTCTCTGGCTTGCCTTCCAGGAGATTAAATAGCTAGCACAAAACCTGACAAGTTTGTCAGAGTTTAAGCAGTTCGGAAACATTATGGTCCCTAAACTCAACTGCAGGGGCCAACAAACGGGAAAGCCATCACCAGCTCCGACGCAGGGGAACGTGCAGAGCCCGCGAGGTTCCCGAGGCCGCGGGCTCAGCAACCGTGGCAGGACGCGCAGGCAGCTCTCTGCGGACGTCCCTGCTGCTTCAAGCTGCCCAACTGCAGACCCTCAGCTTGTCTCGGAGGATGAGCTGGTTGCAGGACGGCTGCCGGAGGTCAGAAACCCTTGTTTAAGTGCATGGTGAAACATTTTGGGATCCTTCAGTGCAAAATGTTGGGTGCGGTTTTGCAGCTGCAACACTTCTAATAAGGTAGCTGGAAGCACACTAGAGACTAGTCACGGGTTTATTCTTTGACTACTGGCTTTCAGCATGAGACTTTCCTCCCTTACAATAACCTGCAATTTCCTCAGCACTTGAAGGATGTTTGTACTGCGCATAACTTCTGTGCAATTGTCTATAACCTGTGTACAGTCCTCCGGGTATCCAGAGATGCCGTCTTGTACTCAGGATGGCTGGTTTGCTGTGACAGATCTTGTTACTGCTTTTAAATGTGTTGCATTAATATGAAGGATAATATTTAAAATAAAGAAGAAAGAAACCTCAGAACTACAGCTGGACTGTTTGTAGGAGGTTTCTCCTCAGTTTTCAAAGATCCTTGAAAAACTGGCAAGGAAACCAAAAGCTATTTTACCTTCTTTAGAAGCACTAAAGGAAGAAAGGTATTTTGCGGATTAGGAGATTAAAATTACAAATACATTGTATAGCAATTTTATAGTAATTAAAGTCATTAACTTGAGTGTATGCTGCCATTTCAGCCAGTCTGGGCTTTTAAAATCTTATTTAAAAGAGCCACATTCTTAAAGAGCTTCAGATGTGCAATTACTGATGAAAGGTATCCACTCGGGACTGATCCACAGCTCTGAACGTTTAAGGGCTGCAAAGATGAAAGCCATGTGGAAGCTCCTCATGTGATTTATGCATGTAGTGCCTGACATCCCCATCCCCATGCCAGGGGATTTATTCCTTCCCTAATGAGGTGAAGGTCAGGCATGCCGCGCTCCTTCGGGAAGCGGAGCGGGCACGGGCGTGTGCCCATTGGCATTCTTGCCTTCAGCTTCGAGCATGAGGTAGGAATAAAGGAATTTAATTAGTTCTAGCCTGCTTCTATTAAACCGCTCCGGAGGGAGGGATGAGGAGACAGTGCAATAAAGAGGGTATGTGATTTGCATGCTAATAAAGGCACATGCTCTTTCTCTGGACAAGCTTTGACTTGATACTGAGATTAGAACTTGCATAAACCCCAGCTTCCTCCCAAAACGAGCCTGCCACACACGGCAGCGCGAGTTTCACAGGGTTTTAAAGTTAATTACGACCTATTCTGCTTTTGCTGTTTAATGTCTCTCTGACTGCTGCCTGGCCTGCAGCTGACTGAAAAAAGCAGATTAAGTGCTTTGGGGTGTTTATCAAATCCTTATTATTACAGGCGCTCGCTGGGTTTGGGGGAGGAAGCGTCAGACTCTCCTGCGCTGTTTGTCGATGGTGCTCAGGGCTGGGCAGAACAGAGACCCGCTGCCGCCCGGGGGGGACCCGGACCACGGGCTGACAACATGTTGCCTTTGGCAGCAGGATCCGCGTAACCTGTTTCTGCTCCCCTTCCCCTCCCGGCTGTGCCAACACAACCATTTGCGGAGCCAGGCTGTGAACCAGAAGAGGGAACCGACCCAGCTTTAAAAACGGGTGTAAACAACTTTTTGTATTTTTTTCTTTTTTTTTTGAAGCTAGCTCAGCCTTTTAGTGGCAAGCCCTCTCTGTGAGATTGCACAGACATCTGGAAACACAGCTGTTTCTGCAGCAGGCTGGTAACACAGCTAAGCACTAGAAGCCATGGAAAGAGGGGACATCCAGCTCTTGCTGATTTAAGACAATGGAAAGACCGTTCCTAATATTAATAGCAACGATGTAAAGAAGCGTGGAGTGTCACCAGGCCAGAACCGAAAGTTGTGCGTCCATTCCAGGGGAGAGGAGGATGGGTCAATGCACCCAGAGCTGAGTTATTTTTACTCTTGGGAGCATATGCAAGTCATACTGTTTCAGCTGGCCTTGCAGACCCTGTAAACCCCAAATGTTTTGCTGAGGAATTTCCAGTCAAGGCGGATAAGTGGTAGGGACAGCAGAGTTAGTCTCTGGAAAGATGAATCAGCAGCAATAAAAGAAAAAAACCCCGCAGTTACTTGCTGGAGTGCTTATCTGGGAGCTGGGTCGAGTCCCTGCTCCGGCAGGAGCTTCCTAAGCGGTCTGTAAGACTCGCTGCCTGCAGCCCGGTTTCCCAGCTGTACCCACTGCGGGTACAAGGTGGCAACGGGATCTCCTGCGAGGAGCTTGGAAGCACGGCCGCGTTCCCAGGGAGAGATCTGGGTGGTCTCTGATGCAGCTTGCAGTGGTAATTCACAAAAACCACTGTCTCGGCAACGTACCGCAAACCCCTTCCTGCTAAACCAAAGCCCAGGATTGTCCCTGCAGCATGCTGCTCGATCCGACGCAGCTGCTCTGCACGGGCCCAAAGGCACTGCGGAGCGTGGGAGGTGCACGGGAAAACCCTGCAGAAGTCAAGTCGAAACGCCTCCTTCTTTCTCCAAAGATCCCTCAGTTTACAGCCCTGGTACAGCTTTCAGCGTCGCTTTATTAGGCAACAACTGTTCATTCTGCTGGGCTCATTCCCGGCAGAGCTTTTCCTACTGCTGAACCGCTGGTATCGGCTGGACATGGGACCCTCACCCCCCCGCCCCTGTCCATCCCATCCCAAAAGGTGGGAACAGCATCTCTTTTGTTGGGCTGTGTCCCAACCTCCCCAAAACGGAGGTCTGCAAAATATCGAGCCTGGCGACTCGCTGCGGGCAGCTTGCCCAGGACCCCTGCAGAGCTCAGCCTTCCGCTCGCCCGGGGAGCAGCAAGCCAAAGGCAGCCAGAAGCTCTGCTCTTCTGCTCTGCCGCCCGCTGTGCTTTAACTATCAGTCATGAGCCTCCTCCTGTGCTGTTACAGATGCATCTCAAGACTCGAAACACCGTAACTCACAGGTGTTGGTAAAGACTCCGGAATTTCAGTGCATTTCCCTCCACTGGATTATATCACTGTCATCTTTTGGTTGAAACTCATTTCAAATGTATTTCATGTGTGCGATGGCCTGGATTTACAACTGTCAGAACCAGGTTCCCTAAGTTTTCAGCCCTTTGGAAGATCCACCTTCCCACCTTTTGCCCCAGAGTGTTTCACGAGGTGTACAACAGCCCCAAGATTTTTTGAGAGGTATGTGACTCGCAGTCCAAGTTTGCACACCTTAAAATGGTTAAATTTTAAGGTAACCACTGAACTTCCAGCTTCTGGAAACCAGACTTGCTACACCAGGCACCCCGGTGTTTGAAGGTGCCGCCCTGCGTGCACATGGTTAGAAGAAGAGGATCCCACATGGATACGCTGAAACGTATGGAGTGACAAAGGGCTGCTCTTCCTCCCATGTAACAACTGCTATCATACTCCTTCCCTGAGAACATCTCAGCACCTTCTAAGCCAGCCATAAATCCCCCTTTGACAAGTCGATACATCCTGTTGCCCTGCTTTACAGCTGCAGAAATTAAGGCAAACAACAGTCATGCCATTTACAGAAGGTGACAGCGAGTCCATGCCAGCCTCCGTTAAAAATAGTTGAAAATTCTCCTCGAACATCTCCACCGTCTCCAGCCAGAGAGCAAGCCTGAAAGGAGCTGAGCCGGGGACCAGGGCAAGCTGCACCGCAGGAAAGGAATCCCTGCAGAATTCCTCCGGAACGCAGAAAAACCCTGCGATTCTGCCCGATGTTTTTTCCACTCTCTTAACAACTACTAATCTTTATGACGTTTACATTCCATGTATCATTTTTATAACCAGAGATCAGAAAGGGATTACAACCGGGGGCTGCAAGCAATTCACACAAGGACCCTGCTTATCTAAGCAAAAAGAGCAGCTCTTCTGCTTTAACCATATAAATACTCCAGTGCCGGCAGAAGCACTGCCAGGTGGGACACACGCAAAGCCCATTTACTGTCCCACACCAGGGTGTATTTAGGCGGTGCCCTTTCCATCAACAGAAGCGTCTTTAACACAACACTACGTCCCGAGCAGATTTTCCTTTTTACGCCCAGTTTACATCCAGCTTTCCTCGAGCGTAACATCAGCAATCGCGTCCCTGCTCCCACAGCGCAGGCTGTGCGCTGGGAGCTGGAAGTGCTCTGACGAAAGAGCGCTGTGACCCCGGGACCTCTGGCAGGCATAATTTAGAAAAGTCACGGTGCCGATCTAAATTCATACTAAGGGTCAAAACATCCTCTGGGGGCTTGCTGGGGCCAAAGCTCAGCTACGAAAACCACGCTGCCCAAATCGACAAGAAAGTAACTCCAGTCCAGCTCACATCGCTGGATTTAGTGTATCGCAGTCCCTGTTCCCTTGGATGAAAAGGTTCTTTTATTTATCTAAGATGTGGCTGCCACCTCTTAATGGTAACAAAGCAATATGGTTTGAAAGGGTTCCTTTGATCGCCAGCAAACATTGCAGTCCCGATACACAAAATATTGTAGCTTCTATTTTGAAGCAATAAGTGGTATGGCCGAGCCTCCGCTTCCCTTCTGATCTGGAAGGCCAGAAGCAAAAAAATTAAAACAAAAAAAAGAGCAAAGACAGTATGCCTTAAGATAAAAAAAAAGGCAAAAAAGTCTGTAAACATTCAGTTGCTAAGAAAAGAAACCGATTCCTTGATGCATGACAGCATTTTCTTAAATAGCAGGAAGAACAGAATCTGCACGAATCTGTAAGGATTTAACAAGAACAGAAGCAACCGATGAAGGGAGAAAAAATGGACTTCAGAAGACTTATTGGAGCAGCAAAGGGTTCCGAATTATGGCAGAAAGGGAGAGTCGTGGATTTAATGCTCAAAGGTCCTGTTGCAGACTTGCAAGGGAGCGGGCTGTCCCCAGTGCCTGCTTGCAGAGCGTCCTCGTGGCCTGGAAGTGCTATATAAATTATACAGTAACCAAGAAAGGAGCGGGACTCGCTGGGCTGGTAGGCCTTTACCCTCATTTAAGGACCACTCCCTCAATAAAGCTATGCACGTGCTACCTCAAAAAACCTGGCACCCGCTCGTTTTTCCTCCCGGGTGTGTGTTTCATCTCCTACCTCTCTGCTGGGTCTCCGCTAGCATTTTCCAGCTTGTAGCCCCAGCAGACACCAGCCTACGGCCGCCCACCGCTACTCCGAGGGACGCGTAGCAGCTGTCCTGCCCGCGCACGGCTGGGCGACCGGCACCGGACTCTTCTTTTGTGCTGTGCTGTAAAATAAACCACGGACTAAGCCGCTTTAACATCGGGAAACTCTCTTTAAACAGATGTGGGAGCCGGAGTTTCTGAACTTGCATGCCCAGTTCTTTGGTTGATGGGGAGAGGAGGAGTCGCTTGAAACGAAACTGGACGGCCCAACCTTCAGCAGACGGGAGCTGTCTGCTCGCAGCAAAGCGGGTCCAGGAGATGCTCTGCAGCTGCGAAGGCCGTGAGCAACCTTCGGCAGCAGCTCTCGGCCACCCTCAGCGCTAGCAAGCCCTGCACTGGGGATCGCTCCCCCAAAACGAAGCACCGCCGCATCGGAGGAGCGAGGAACGGAGGTTTTCCAGGCTCTTTCCTTGCTGCCCGCTCCCACCCCTGCAGGTACAAGCGCCCACCTAAATCCGCCAGCGCTCCCTCCCCTCCCCAAGCCGACCGCTGCGTTTGCAGCCAGAAGCAAGCCTTGGGGACGACCGCAAGCAGCTCGGGGAGGCAAAGGTTGCAGGTGTGCCCCCGCTCCCCTCCCGGGAGCTGGTGGCGGCGGCGTGGTCTCGGGCCCTGGGGAGACAGCTTGACGAATGACGTGCCACATCAAGGCTGGCAGCTCCTTTGCCTGGGAGGAGTGGAGAGGTTCACGAGCATTTTTCTCCTCTGAAATCATTCCCCTGCCTGACCGCCATTTCTAGCCCCTGTAGCTCATTTCTCTTCCTAATAAACTGGTTTACAGATAAAAGGTACCAGGCGAAGATCCCCTCCCGGAGCTGAAGGCACTGGGCAGTCCGTGGATCTCCATGCTTCACGGCTGGCGACTTTCCCAGCTGGCTCCTGGCACTGCAAGGTGGCTCTCGTGGAAGGGGCAACCGCCAAGGCGGAGCTGGCACCATCTCACGCAGCGGTGCAATTTGGAGGGACAGAGCAGCTCATCTCACAAGTCATCCACTAACTGCAGTGCTCCAAAGAACCAGGAGCATCTGCTTTATTTTCTTCCTAACTTGAACACTAGCTCTTCTTATCCCTAGAAAAGAAGCCTCAGGAGCTCAGGCATGGAGGCTGGTGACTACCCTCCATTTTCAGAACCAGCGAGAGCAGAAATCTCCAGCACTTCACGTGTTTGAGTCACAAAACCACAAGTCCTTAACTGCAGTCATCCTTCTACTTCAGGCAAAGCTGAGCGATGCTGCATTATTAAAACATAACCCTTCAGAGTCCCTTTGCTATAGACAGAGACCCTCTAAAATCAACAGGAGCATCCCCAATGACACCAGCAGTTTTGGATCGAGCCCAGGAATCTGCTCTTCAGTCCCTGCTGCGGGACTGTCGGCGCTGGATCCTGCCCCGCGCGCAGGGTAGTGCCGTCCCAACACCCGCGGCACGGCCCACGCAGCCTCACCTTTCCTGGCCCGAGCTCCCCTGCTCATTAAAAATCTGCAGAAAAAGCCAAGTCCACGTAGAAAAAGATCTATTTTGTTTTAAGTGAAGGTGTAAAAAATGACCAAGACTGCAGATTTCTTTTTACTAGAGGCAGGCAGAAAGGGCAAGAAACACAAAGGAAGAGGCTAAATACCTGCAGCTACAGGCATCACTCGGACGGCTGCACCGGGGCACGGACACCGAGCGCATGGGAAAGCGCAGCCTGCTAAAGCCCATCCCCCTGTTTCGGCAGTTTTCAAGTGACATATCAGGCCAGGGCTCATAAATCTCAGCTAACCAGGGCATTTCCTTAGGCCCCCGTATCTTTAATCGCGTTCCCCAGACCACGCTGCCGTTGCAGACCTTTGCCTGCGAGAGCTCGGCAGCCCCAGCAAGTGCCTTAGTGAACGCGCCCAGCTGCCTCGCCGCTGCCTCCGCTCCCGCGCCGGAGCGGCAATCCCGGAGCAATCCCGCGTGCTGCGGCAGGGCTGTTTCTCAGGAGACCCCCACGCCAAGAGCCGGCCCGGACAAAGGTTTACTGTTAGCTTTGTCTGCCCGGGCAGTTTAACATGCATCATCTACAGCGCTGACAAAGATTAAATGAGTCATCCCTTAGCAAGTGTTCAGCCGGTCAAACTCGGTCTCGGGGGGATCCTAGACCGTAACTCAAGCTACTTAAATCTGGTCTACATTAGGCTCCTGTCAGCCAAAAATGACTTAATTCAAAGTGTGTTTGGGGGGTAATCACACTTTCCAATGCAAACTCAACAGAGCCCAAAGGTGACTGAAAACCCAAGCTGTACAAATAACTTCATGAAAATATCCTAAATATGTAAAACAAGCAGTCTACTCTTCCAAGACAGCAGGAATCTGACTCAAAATACACCTCAATTAGGTCATGTCTCTGTCTGATACTGTTCCATGGGAAAAAGTTATTAGTACAAGATACAGTAGCAAAGAGTTTATATTGTCCATGTCTGGGGACTGTTCTTTGAATTTTCAGCAAAGGCTTGCTATTAAAAAAAAAAATCTCTGTGCTGTAAATAGTCCAAAACCAACTATAATTTTAGCTTGGGACTTGAGCAGAACTTCAAAATTATTTTAAAAGCAAAATAAAAGATGCTTCGCTTTCATTTCTGAGAAGGCAGAGTTGCTGCTTAGCTGAGCTTGGATTTGGGGAGCCCCTAATTCACCTACAGAAATAAAGAATGAGACAGAGTTATTTCACAAACTTTTAAACCTATTTGGCACAGAACTCCAAAGGAGAGAATGTCCCTTGTATCCTGGCAGTTTCCATCACTGGAGAACTCTAATCTAAGGTTTAAAAATTAGAATTGGTATTCCCACAGGATGAGAGTTCAATCTTTTTAACAAGGAAACAGCTTGGCTGGCAGCGGTGGTGAGGATTAGGTGTTCTGATGCATTTTTATGAATGGGGACAATCAGTCAGAGAGCTGTCAGAAAGGCTTTAATTAGGATTACCCAGGCAATATCCAGAAGTGAAGAGGTTCAGAGGAAACCAGATGCCAAATGCAGCCATGTTTTGCTTTGCAAAACACAATTAGCAGATGGCTAAAGACTCCTTAGGTAAGAGACTCACCACGAGCATACATAGACACACACACATTCGTAGACAAAGAGAAAAAAAACACAAAGAAATCTGTTGTCCTGATTACACTTCTGGAAAGCCGCTAGAGCAGGACTCATTCCCGTCCCAGTCCCACTGGCTATCCTTGCCCATGCTGCGTATACCAGTGTGAGCCCGTTAAAAGTGAAGTGCAAATAACGAACCCCATACTATGACCTGATGAGCTATTTCTACATGCAGAGGATTTGTGCCTGGGCGATAAACTGCATAGGAAGATGCAGCACGTTTGCCTCCACACCCGCTCCTCCCTTGAGCGGAGGCACTTGGCAGGGGCTGTGTCACGGGCAGCAGGCTCAGTTGAGCCACAGCCATGCTAGGAGGAGATGGAGAAGCTTTTGTCCTCTAAAATTTCTGAATGGTGCCTCCTAGATCAGTCCCTGAGGCTGGCACGAATCCCTGCGGGCATCTCTCCATTCAGTTCAAAGACAAAACACTTGCGTGAGCACAAGTTAATCTTTCAAAACACTTGAAAGACTCAACCGCAGATGGTGCAAAGAAAATACTCTCACTCGCCGCCATGCCATACCATACAAACACAGAGACGCATGAATGGGGATAAAGGCAGTGTAAACAGGCAGCCACCGTCTGTCAGCAGAGCAAATGGCCCCTACAATTAAGAGCACAGGCTCTGTCTGGTTTTGGCATCATTCATTTCTAATGGCGGCTGCCATATCACGTACAGACGCTGTAGGTGAAATTGAGCCTGGAACATGCACGATATATCATCTTTATCCAAAGCACGCATGGGAAAGGTATGCTGACACGGGAACGTGACAATTTAAGTGTTGCTCCCGTCAGTCTTTAAAAGCGTTTGCAGTCAACTTGAACTGCCCAAACTGCTCTATTCTTCGGCTGGAAAGTTAAAAATAATAAAAATAGCGATAGGTGATGAGCAGTGGAGACAAGTGATGCCGGAATGAATTAGCACGCAAAGTCTTGGGGACTTATCTGTATGCCTTCACCCAGTAAATAACTGACCCTTGTAATATTTTGGCACATGTGGTCTTGGTTCAGGGGAACAGAGGCAAGTGAAAGCTGAAAAAAGCGGTTTCTGTGAGCCAGTCCGTATCAGAAACACTGAGGTGGGGCAGGGGAAAAGGTAGTTTTTACACAAGAAAATCTGATCCCGGGGGGCTTCCCTGGGGGCACGGGCAGACCGTCTCCTCCAGCTGCTGCAGCAGCTAAGCGATCCCCCGACGTCTCCCTTCCTCACCACTTGCCCCTGCGTGCCCGGGCCCTGCAAGCAGCAGCGAGTGCGCTGCATTTCACAGCCGTACGCGCTCCCAGCCCCGCACGTGCACACCCTTTTTCCACATGGGAAGCCCGAGGGAGGCCAGACAAAGGGATTTTTCAAAAACAAGGGTGTATTGAGAGCATTGCAGCTACAAACAGGATAAAACAGGACCCAGCCCCTCTGTCCACCCAGAGGACACCGCTGCAGCGGTACTCTCTGCTTGGGCCAGCACAGTCACATCTCCTTTATCTTTGCAAACCGTGTCCTCAAGTCCCCATTGAGTTTGTTTCTTCTAACACAGCACTTAGTTAATCATATACCGCAAGAACACAACCCCTTTTGTCAGAGCCCTGCAAGCGTAAACACTATTCAGCCAGTGGGTAGGTATCACTCGAATTTATGACATTAATGAGGGTCTCCTTGTTTCCTTTCCATTAAGCCTGTGCGACCCAGAGGAAAGCCTTGGCCCCAGTGCACGCAGAGGGCAGCTGCATCCTGCCCCCCTTCACGCCTGCGGCGGGGCCCCGAGTGCAGCCTAGCAGTGCCTGGGGTCCACCTCACCGCCAACCATGCCCCCCTTGGAGCACCTCCAGGCAAAGTCCCTGCCCGTCCCAGGATCAAAGCTCTAGCAGCAGCAGGATGGTTTCATCTGGATACTGCAAGGACAAGGACTAATTCAAGGCTCTACAAGCCTCAGCCCAGAGCCCAGCATCTGACAAACTCCGTTCAGTCTCAGGGCAGGGAACCACTCTCCAGGTGTCCTTTCAAGCCCAAGATCCCGGGTGAGGCCGAAAGGGTTGATGCCCAGGGGAGAATACCTGTACCCATTGCTTCCTACCCCTTTCTTGCCTACTGCCAGTTAGAAATGAAGATTCAGTACTGGTAGCCTCTTGTCTTGGCAGAACTGGTGTCCTTGACTTCCCTTCCATGGATGGTCAGCCCAGTTTCATGGGGAGAGACTAAGGTAACTGCAATGAACATAAAATTGCACTGCATAAAACTGGCATTCTTCAATGATCTAAAATATACACCTGGCCTCTGGTACTGTAGTGTCCCTGAACCTTACCTTATTTTCACAATATGTAGGGGAGGATAGCAAATAGCAGCATTTCTCTTTGAATAGGCAAGAAACTGAGGCACAGAGGTGCATGAGATTAATCTACTAAGATCAAAACATGCCGTCATCATTCAGAATAGCAGCAAAGAAAATGTAGCTTGAGTTCTGAGCTAAGTTGCTTAAAGAAGGTCTACAGGGAGGCTGCTATTCAATTTAAACTGCAGCTTGAAGTCCAGATGTCACTGCATTCACTGCTCACAAGCCCAT
Organism: Dromaius novaehollandiae; assembly: GCF_036370855.1. NCBI lineage: Eukaryota > Metazoa > Chordata > Aves > Casuariiformes > Dromaiidae > Dromaius > Dromaius novaehollandiae. The sequence continues at coordinate 18,089,944 of NC_088113.1, forward strand.
ATTGCCACCTGCGCAGAGGAGAAATAAGCTGCCCCAGGCAGACATTTGAAGCTGGTGTCTCAGGAGGCATCCAAAAGTTTGTATGTGCCTGTGCCCAGCAGCCTCCAGTGCAGAGGAGACGGAGCAGTTAGGGTTGTTACTATGTGCTCTCATTGCAGACTTCAGTAAACCATTTCATCCCTCTCCTTCCCACTTTAAATACTGCTTCCCTTCTTTCGGGATGTGGCTTGAATGCTACAGCAATGCAAAGTGGGGTTTTATGCAAACTCCATCAGCCTTCTCTGGTCAACTACACCATGACATCTCAGCTCCTTAGCTCTTGGAAGACCTTAATGGATTTGGTCTGTTTGAGCAACAGCAATTCAACAGCAGATTCTGGAAGTGCCTCTGTTGGGATTGAACCTAGAAACAGCCAAAGTCACTCCACGGATGCACCTTGCATTGGCTTGGGTTCAACCACCAGGTTTATGGGCAAAACCAAAGATGTGGTTGTCTGAGGTAAGTCCAAAGTGGACTTAGTGACCTAAAAGGTCCCTTCCCTGCACTCCTATAACTGTATTTCTCAAAACCAAAAATTAGGAAAGAGCTTACGTTGACTTGGACTGGTAAATGGCCACAGACTGTCATGCGTGGGCTGACCTACTGTCATCGCAGGACCTACAAAAGCAAGAAGAAATGTGCGTGGGCCGAATTCCCGATTCCATAACCGGCCTCAAAAATCAGATAATACCATGGGAAAATACAGGGATGACCCCTGGGGGAAGCAATCCTGTGTCCCCCGCAGGCAGCACAAGATAGAGTCAGCTTCCCTGAAAGCGCCTCAAAAGCTGCCTTCGTTGTACAGAACGACATTCATTTCTGCAACTTCAGTAAACGCCTGATTGCTAAAGATCTAACTATACAACACACTGCTTCAATCTGAGTAATTAAAAAAGCATGTTCTATCAGCCAGCTGTTTAATTAGCCAGGCTAGTAAGTACAGCATGTAGCTAATAGAACAGCTTTAAATTATCAAAACCAGCTATTCCCACTGCTCAGTTTATTGGAAACAATTGACATACGTAACAGGAGACATGACTGCAATCTGTCCTTGTTGGTACCACCCTACTGTGGGCTGCTATGGAAATACCGCGGGTCTGAGTACATGCTCTTTAGTACGCTCTCAAGGGAAAAAGTGGACTAAACTCAAAAATAAAGCAAGGGTTCCCATCATGGAGAAAATTCCCTTGGAGGATTTGTATTGCCCTGGCCATAGTTAGCTTTATGTCATCTCTGACCTCCCCAGTCAGCATGGGAGATTCCTTGGTGGTCTGGAAGAGGGTAGTGCCGAGCTCACCATTTCTGGGGAGATCTTGCAGGCCTCCTGCGTTGGAAGCACTCCAGTGAGATAAGACTGTCACTGAATGATGAGCCCCTGAGGACTGCTGACACCGCGTTTCTTTTCAAATGCAAGCAATTGTCTGTGGTCCAAGAAAGCATTTCACACTGCCCAGCCCAAACATCTGAAAATCCCCCTCTCCCCAGCTGAGTTCTGCTTGCGAATCTCAATTTAATTTTTGAAAATCCCCCTCTCCCCAGCTGAGTTCTGTTTAAGAATATCAATTTAATTTTCATTAAGTTAATGAACTCCAGTGTTTTCCACCTGCCTTTTGATTTCTGGACCATCTTTGGCTTGTATTTCAAGTTTTTCCCTACAGCCTTTACGAGCAGAAAAACACATTTTAAAAATGCAAGCAGAAAACAAAGCTTCAAGTAAAACATCTGATACTGTGGGACATGATAAAATCACTGAAGCTGGCAGAACTGGCAGGCTGCCCTCCCCTCCTCTATCTGTGGCCCATGTGAATCGGCCTTTGTTTGCTGCAGATTCACTCCAGCAGTTTCTCACCAAAAATTAAACCCTGTTTTATCCAAACCTGGCCCAGAGGGCCTCTGGCTGCTAGCCAGAACATACATAGCATTTCTTTTTATTTGCTCTTCCTTTCTCAGTCTCTTTCCCTTCAGGATTCTGTTCCCTCCCGATTTTACTGATTAAAGCACTTTCTTTCACGTCAATACGTTTGTTCCGTATTGGCCTTTGGGGTCATAAGGAAGTACAAATTATTACGGACTTAAAGGGAGCTGGGAGAAAGGCAAGGAGGAAAGGGGATATTCGAAAGCATTCCTTCGGTGCTGACACACGCCCTGATATTAGCCTTGCGATGATTCAGAAGCGGGAGGGAAATCGTGATGTCTGCAACGAGCCCGGGGAACACGCGGTTACCGGGAGGGCCATGTCCAAGGACCCACTGTAAGCGCCGTGGGACGTCAGGCCCCTCCACGGGTGCTGCTGGGCTGGACCCAGGCATCCTGGATAAAGTGCCCCAGGCTTCGGCTTTCCCATAAACGCAACCGAGTGACTCACCCTGGACTGCTTTTCCTGAGCCCACCGCAATATACAGTGCCATTTCCCTTAATGTTATAGCTTTAAAACTGCAGGGAAGATAACACCCAACCAGCAGCAGGCCTTGGCACAGGCCCAGGGAAGTCCTGTACTCCAGCAGGGAGACAGATGCCCAGTGCCAGGGACAGTCACTCCAGACCATGCCTCTGCTACATGCATCTGGCTCACGTGTCTCACCAGTCTGGGCCAAACTTGTCCTACCTGGACATGTCCATGCTGCAAGCTGCTTTCTGCCTTGCTCCTCCTCTCCTCTTGCAGAACGTAGGTTCTTGGCTTTGCTCCTAATGAACTTCTAGGCTGCTGTCACACACCACCACCTCCCCAGTGCCAGTCCTCTGCTGTTGGGTTGCTGCCCGGAGAGTTAACAAAACATCAGGTTAATAATCTTGAAGTGGAGATCGCTGTGGGCTAAACCTGCCTACGAGGCTTAGAGCTGGGTATAAATCTAGGGGACTTCAAAGGCAGATGGAATCTGCATCTAGAGGCAATGAATCCTGCCCTTCTTCAGCACGTGGAGGTCTGGGATCAAAGGCTTTTCCTGTGTGCAGTGCACAGGTGCTGTCACCTTCCTCATTCTCCAGGTTTGGGGAAAATAGTGCCAGTGGAGTCACGGGCATTGCAGGAAGCATCAGCCAGCCGCTGCACACTCGCCCCGTACAAGCAGCCGTGCCCCTCTGGGGTGCCGGCACCTTGCTCTGACTTTGGCCTATCTTGCTGGCTCTGTTTTCTCTCAGAGTCCCAAAGACAGGAGTGAAATCTCTGAGCTGGCAGAAAAAGCAGAAGCACATGGGGAAATATCAGGGGCTTGGAAGGAGTGGAAAGGCTTACTTCAAGACTTCGATGTCTTCCTTCCCATCCTCCTATCTGCTCCGTTCCTTCTTCATTACCTAGTTACCATTTCCACCTTCAAGCTCCCTTTCCTGATCTTAGAGATCTGACTGTGTGTGGGCCCCTTCCAACAGATGACTAGCTCCTGCCTTAGCCATTTCCCTGCCTCCCTGTTCCCTGGGAGCTGAGACCTTGTGCAATTGCCTGGCTGCTTCCCCCTAAGGGCTGGCTAAATCACCTTGCCTTCCTCTGATAAGACCTTGCAGCATTTGTTAAAGAGCATGGAAAAAACAGCTATATATACAAAGACCTCAAGCAGACTACAGTATGAGATCTTTATCCAAATCTAAAGTCAAAGGACTTTTTAAATCAATTTGAATTTAAACAAGATCCATTCTTCCCTTGTTTCTCTCCAAAAATCAGCCCTAATCGCAGGGCGCTTTCATTCTCTCAAAAGCTGGAGAACAGAGTTCGTCCCTGACGCTAGTGCTGGGCAATTTATCACAGGAGATTACCCGCGGAGAAGGTCCTCATGTGATTAGGATTTGCCAGTCAATTAAAAAATGCCAACGTTTCTAACAAAGAAGCTGGGATTAAGGAAGGACTGCAAAATGACTTCTTTTCCTTTCTGTCTCTGATGTCCACCTTGGGAATCTACCCATCATTAACCCCGATGCTCCATTCAAGCCAACTGGAACAAGCAAAATTGCTTCTGAAATTTCATTACAGTGGGAATCGTACAGCTAGTTCTGCCATCGAGGCAACCGGGTCTCTAGGAAAGCAGGCATAAAAAGCTGTCTTATGTCTTAGACTTTATCAAAAAGATTCCAACCATGTGTTTAATGCAAGTGATTACAGTGCTGCTGCTGAGGTCATTTCTAACGAGCAGACGGGAAAGGGCTACTCCTTTTTGACATTAACCACTATCAGACAGCTCAAAGGAATACAGCGCTGCCAGTTAGAAAGTACAGGCTTTTACAAAGAGCACATGGCAGCACAGTGCTTGCGTAGTGATCTGAAAGTCTGGGCACACACAGACCGTAAATGCACAAAGAAAAAAAAAGAAATCCTTCCCAAGCAGATCTCTTCCAGCAGGCAACAGAACAGTACCTTCCCTCCAGATCTCAGTGTGGCTTTCCTCGAAATTTTCCTGCAGTCGTGACCACTGAGCACCTCTCAGGTCCTGTCACATGCTTGCTCCTTCCTCGCTGGTCCAAGAATGACCTGCTGGAACGTGCCCAGTATTGCTGCATTTATGCTGCATCAACCCTCCTTACAAGCAGGGAGGGCCAGGCGTGGAGAAGGGAGCAGACCCACTCCAGATGCTCTCTGGATTTCCAGCTCTAGCGGCAGCAGTTCCAGGTTTGTGGCTTCCCTGCTCTTTATCTACCAAGCCCCTCTGCCTCTCTTCAGATCTCACCTCTCTTGTCTTCTGCTGTGCTCCATTTGCCCTCCCTTTCTGGCCGCGAGACGGGCTGCGTCCAGCTGCGAAACATCTCCTATTCACCTAGCGCAATGCGTTTCAAAACAGCGCAGGAAGCAAAGCATATCACTGCACAGTCTCTTCCATACTGGGTGACGTTAAATTGGGACGGTTTGAAAGCAAGATCCCAGGCTCGGCTTTTATGTAAGCGGCTCATTTCAGAACAGGAAGAAGAGCATGTTACCCGACCCACGCTCACCTTTCACAGAACGTTTCTATCCACCACTTTCTTTCAGTGACATTCTACAACAGTAAAAAAAAGATGATTCTGTCAGTAATTTTCCATTTTATCAACCTCTTCCCCTAAACTCTGCACCCCAGAGCTGTTCATCTGGGATACCAGTTTGCAACTGGTAGGCAGGACAACCAGCCTGCCCACCTCCTTCCACGCCACGGTCTGCCATGGAGACTTGATGCATCTGCTTGATAGACACCAAGCCCCACTGGTTCATACCTAACTCTCCTCTTCGTGGGGTGAGTGCAGCGGGGTCGTCCAAAACACCAGGTCCCTCAGAGCTGACCCCAGCACCCTGCTCCGGGCAAGGCCTCCCAGCAGCCTTTACGAGGCCACGCCGTGATCTGGAGCCATGACCATGGGGGCCACACCGCCTCGCCCAAAACAGCCACGCAACACAAGAACCCCCAAACCACCCAAACCAGCCCAACTATGAAAACAGGCAAAACACCGTGAAAAAAAACCCAAATTAAAAAAACTATATAACACAGAAAAGACAAAACCACAAAATACAAAACACCAAAAAATCCCTAAGCCACACAACTCAAAAACTGAAGAAGTCCCAAAGCAACCAAAACCACCACACAACCCCCCCAAACACCAAAAACCCCACACGACACAGAGACAAAGAGAGAAAAACAACCAAAACTACACAACTCCACAAACAACAAAAAAGCCCCAAAGCAACCAAAACAACCGCACCACACAACACAACACCCCAAACAACCACACAACACAAAAAATCCCAAACAACTCAAAACCGGTGTATCAGAAACTAGAGTATCATTTGCTGGAAGAGGAAAGACAAAATGTGACCCAGTTAAATCTACAGAGTATTTCCTGATACAGTTGCTAGACTAACAGCAAGGTCACGCTTCTCTCCAGTTCCCACTAATAACTGCCACATCCAATGGCCAACTACAACACAACTCGGTTTTCCTTCCACGTAGCAGGAAGGAGCTGCTGAGAAGTCCCTAAGAGCCGAGTCCTGCCAGACACAGTGCCTAACACTGACTGGGACCAAATACTTTCTCCTGGGGATGCTCATCTTCTCGCATCTACATCATTTTTAACAGTAGAGCCATAATTTTCTATCAAAGCTGTTCCCCTCCTCCCAAGAAAAACTGAATTTCCCCCCTCCTCAAAGGTCTGCCTCATTTTTGTCAAGCCATAGTACCTGAAAACAAGTGTTTGAGGCCAAACCAGAGCTAAGATGCACAGACTACCACGGTGCTGCCTCCTGTCTCCTCCTCAAGCTCCATCTGCCACCAAGCAGCGTGGCTCTGCGGCACCAGCGATGACACCGCAGGGCGATGGTGATGCGATCTGCAGGGTCACGCTTCAAGGGCTGTTAGGTATCTAACAGAGGAGCCAGGAGAGACATTGGCAACGTTTCTTAACAGAGACTTTTCAGACTCCAACACACACTTTTGTCTAGAAAATCAGAACCCAAAGTCAACGTTTTCCACTGCTAAAACCCCTCCATACTTCTGGCAAGTTGTTTTTGCCAATATATGTTGTTTTATTCATGAGTGCATGTCCTAGCTTTCCAAGTGACAGCCAAACAGTAGTTACGGGCATGTTTATTCAAACGATAACATGTTTTCCTCCTTCTCCCAAAGGTCATGCAGACAGTCAGAACCAGCACCCCCACAAACATTTTCCAGGAAATAGTGTCTTTGGGGAACCTGAAAGACTGAGAATGGAAGTTGTTGATCAGAACAAGCAGCTGTACCTCCCTGGAGGCGACAGGCCATGCAGAACGGGATGCTGCATGACGTTCTGTTTAAATTGGGTGGATTTATGAGCTTCTCTGATAACAACCGCTATCTGGAGCTAGAATCGGTTACCGCCCCCTTTGCTGGAATTCCACTTGGTTTGTTGTGTTCCTGGCTCTGAGCACTGATGGACGCTGCTTGGTGCAGCTTTGTCATCGTGTTGCAACTTTGTGAAGATGGGAACCTAAACCTAATGGTGTCCTGTGAATATACGTAAAGGCTCTATTGATCTGAGGGGCCTGAGAAGTCTTTAGACTGCGCCAGAGAAGTCGTTAGACTGGACCAGAGAGGTAGCAGCAAACATGGCAGCTACAGCTAAGCGCCTTAGAGAAGCAGTAGATTGCACAATGATCAGTCCTCTGCATTGCGCATGAATCCTGGGCTCCAGTTATTGATGCAAGAAATGGGTAATTCAGAACAGAATCCCCACTTGCATTACTTTTTGCATTTTGGATTCCCAAAATACCAGAGGCGTTATCTCAAACTGCAGGGCACTGTAAATCAGAGTCACTCTTTCCAGTACTCAGCTTCGATGTGACCCTCCCTCTCATTACCCACCCGCTAAAGGAAGAAAAGAAACCCCCTGAAATGTCCTGCCCCCTTAAATAGCACAGGATTCTGCAAAAGGGAAAAGATACCTGAATTATTTTACCTGCATGTCCATAAAATTCACAGGTGATGCAAAATTCCCCTGGTGAATAAAGAATAAAACCAATGATAAAATAGTAAGGTAGGACATCTGCCTCTGGTTCAACTCCACCGAGTTTATTAGAGATCATCTTTAAAGAATATATTCCTTGTATGGTAGTTCAAATAACAACACCACCTCACTAACATTACATTTTATGAGCATCCCTCAAATCAATTAGAAGTTTGCTACTTCTTCCATCACATTCATTTTAGAGATAGGTAAATTCTGCCAGGCCCTGGCCTCAGAGCTCTGGTTTTTCTGAATGCCTGTGATGTGCACTTGGAGGGAAGCACAACAGCAAACAGCTCTCTGCTCAGCAGAAATCAGCACAACCCTCCCCCCCCCCCTTTTCTATTTAAGGCACTAAAATCAATGAGGGTTGAGTAACAGAACAGACATTGGCCACAATATATTTGATGAAGTGACATAGTTTGAGATTTTACATGACCACATACAGAACTGTGATATGTATGAGCTTCTTCAATATTAAAATTTTCAGTAATCACAGTAATCACTTTATCACTTGTCCAGAAGATGCCTGATAAGACACCATTCCCTCCATGATCAAACGATCCAAGGCCTGGCTCAGTTACGGTCTGAAACAGGATGCAGACTCCAAAGCCAGCGCTGTGTCAAGATGTGCTGGGCTTCTGGAAATAGCAGCTCTGCGCTACAGTGATCAACCCCCCTCTCGGGTAATATACTCTGCAGCCTGAAATCCACTTCCTTAATCTTCCCTTTGTAATGCACATTTCAGTTGGCACCACCTGGGATTAGCTTCCTTTTATTTACTTATTTTTGGGTACATGCAGTCTTGGATCCCCAGATTTGGGCCGGTCTGCCTGGAAACTGTTCCAAATTGGAGTTTACCATGAACTGTATCGAATGCTGGGGTGATGGATTTCAAGTGCTTGAGAGCAGACACAAGACAGGAGCAAAAGTGACCCATCAGCAGACACTGAAGTTAATTGCAGTGTCAGTTTTTAAGGTCACTATTTCTTCAGCACGGACGGCCTGTGGGCTGTATAGTCACAGATCTGGCTCCGGTGCCTGGCTGAGCGATCCAGCACAAATGACCCGATTTTGCCAGGAATGCAGAGGGAGTTTGCTGTAAGCATCACTCCCATTGGCCAGAACAGGAAACACACACGTAAATCCCCTTCTTTTAGCACCAAACTGGTCAGAGGGAGAATTAAACCTTCAGCCCTTCTAGCCCTTGCAGAGATCTGAGGGAGTAACACTGAATGAAGCAGGGACAGGCTGCAAGCAATGACTTCCTATCGCCTTCCCAGTGCAGTACTCACTTTATTTTTCAGTGCTATTTTTATTCAGTCTTAGATATAAAAAACCCGGCAGTCTTAAAACACTTTTCCAAGGGCCTAATATCACATTTCCCAGCATGAAGAGCATCTAACTATCAAACCATATAGAGAGTTGTGCTAAACATTTTATGAAAAAAACATTTCATGAAAAAACATACCGTATCTCAGCATTTTTGTTCAAGCCTACTTACCTGACAGACATCGCAACTCACTTCCGCGACAGCCTGCCTGTTTTCAGATATCAGTCATGGTAAGATTACAAGCTTGGCTTAATGCATGGTAAAGCTTCTAGCCAAAACACAGAGTTATTTCAGGAGTGGCCGACAGCCTAATATTATACTTAGATTCATATCAGGAAGCTGGCACATTCCACTCTGGTATGTGTTGATAGCTGCAGCAAGATCAAGGGTGCTTCTTGGGGCTCTGGTGCCCTATGAAACCAGTGAAAAGGCTTGATTTCAGGCAGAGCTGCATCAGAGACCCGGGTATGCAACAGCTAAATCTTGATGGATAGGGCATGTCCCAGCACACAGCTTACGGTTAGTTCATCAAAATGCAAAGTATGACTTCTCCTTCCATCCATGCAATAATCTCAAATCAAAGCCCAGCAGATCTACTATTTGCGCCAGGATGTTGCTATGTCTTCTTAAAAGAACATCTGGTGTGAGTTAACGGATAATATACTTACAGCTCTGAGACTCTTGAAGATCTGCGTTTTACTCCTGGTGCTATCAAATGCCTGATGGATGACCATACCTAAGTTCACTTCACTTCCAGGACATCATCACTTTTCCAGATGCAAAACAAGGATAAAAACATGCACTTCTTAGTAAGGCCCACAGAGATCTACTGAGGGAAAAGTGCAACAGAAAAATTAAGCATCACTGAAGTCTCCCATAAGTTATAGGAGCTTAGCATACAAGACAAAATTTTTATTATTAACTACACCATCATCTGTACCTCTTGATCAGGACTAGAGCGTAAAAATCAGCAGAACTGCCAACAAAAACACCCTGTCATTATGAAAGGGGAATTCACTGAAAGGATCTGCCTTTAAAGGCACCAGAGATGCCTCCCCTGCCATATCTAATACCACCCATTCTACTCTCCTTTGTAATTACCATCAGCTTAAAGAACTCATATTGTTGCTTGCAGCCCCAAACTGAAGTTCACCAATTCTCAGCAGAAAAGGCACATGCTTACTTGTCTGCACAGTTCTTGTCCAATAAAAAGAAACTGCAGAACAGAATTTCTTGGCAGACTAAAGCGCTGGTGCGTACGCTGCAGGAGAATTCATTTGGTTCAGTCTGACTACATTTGCTTTACTTCCTATCAGCATGCTATCTGAGATAGATGTTGAAGAAGATGCCTTTTTCATCATAGTACACCACACTGACCTTATTAATAGCTCTTAAAATCCCAATACCTGCAGTTTCAATTGAGGATTTAGCCAAGGGGAACTCCTGCCTGATATTAAGCAATAGCGTATTTCCCAGCAGAAAGGAGTGCCTAATTGGTTTTCTATGGCTATTCCATGGTTGGTTAGTCCAACATACATGTGGGAAGTTGTCTCCTCTCGGATACCTAAACACAAACTGTCATCGATGAATTAACTAGAACCAAAACCACCTTTAACGTATTCAGAGTGATATTTGCAGCAGAGAAGTGTTTTTATCGCAGGGTATCACGAAGAGTGACAGCAACCGGACAAAACAGGAGATGGTAAGAGACAGCCCTCCATGACAGCCAAATGAGAAACAAAAATGCTACCAGATCTAGTGTAACGGCTTAGTTCAATCCTCTGGACAGGTTTTCAGCAAGCTACAGAATCACTGCAGCTCTGTGCCTCTGCATGCTTTCAGAAAACAAACTGCATCTGCGGAGGTTTGGAACAGAAAGAGCCTCCCTTGCAAGCAATCCCGGCTTCCTCTCTGTAGGGAGCACCAGCGAGACAGCCTCTGCTCCGCGCTCTCCAGCCTGCGCCAGGCAGCATGCAAGCAGCAACGACAGACGCACACGTAGGCTGAACACATCCCCAGCCCTCATAGTCCTCTTTTAAGTCACAACTCTCAATACCTTTCTTCAGCAAAGCACAACCAGAGCCAGGGAAGCACAGCGCCTGCTGTCCGCTCCCAGCCTGGAAGTGTTTTGCCTGTTCAGTGTCTTGCAAACAAAGCTCGTTATCAATGCTGCTAATTCTGTGCCCCCAGCTACAGAAGATACAGAGGTCTCCTAACCCCAGACCTCTGATCATGACACGCTTACAGTTAAGATTGTCTAAAGCAGCTTTTCAACACCATGTAGGTCATTAAAAGAATGTCTAGGCTTAAAAGAAACCAAATCAGTGTTACAAGACATCCACAAGCTCCTAGCAGAAAAGAAGGTGTTTTAAGAAGTAGACAGTTGGGCTCTGCCTGGGCAGCAAAATTTTGGCCAAAGATACTGAAATAGCCTCAGTTAGATCAGATGTCTTTAGGATGCCACTGCCAAGTCCTTGTAAGTAACAGAAAAGAATTTCATGACTGGGTGCAGTGTAACCATGTAAGGGCAACTCTGTCCATCTTGTACAGTACAAGTACAGTTCATTCCCTTTCATGGCTCTAGAAGATCTGAACTATTCCTGTCACAGGAAAACAAAGGACATTTTACATCACAATACTAGAAAATGCAACTCAAAATTAATTTTTAAAGGGACATATGTTCTCCCTTGTTATGATTCTGCAGAAAGTTTTCTAAAACCTAATGCTCCACAATTTCTTTCCAGTGAAGAGACTGTGAACTTCAGGATCCCTTTGTTATAGCACCAGTTCGTTTCCAGCTGAACCACATTTTAGGATATGGCATCATAACATTTCATATCCTTGTTCTGAAAGAAATCAGTGTTTTGTTCGATCCAATTTTCTGAACTTCTGAAATACATAGGTTAGCCGTCAATATTACATAGCAGAGAAAAATTTTAAATTAAAGCATAATTCTTAAATACACAATTAAATTCTTAAATACACAATTAAGACAAGAGTATACATTTCATTTGGCATAGTCATATTCTAATGGACTTTTTTTGCTCAAAAAGACATTTGAGAGACCTGAAGTTCATCTTGAGCTTTTAACCTCAGCTCGTTTTGCATTATGGGGGAATTCCACTGAAATCCACATGGATGAACAGAGTCTCAGAGGATTAGAAACAAGTCAACGATATTTAAACTTTTTGGTAAACTAGGCATTTATCAGCAGTAAACAGTTACTGATTTTATTTAAATTTTTACCCTAACACCAAGGCAGAAGCAGCTAATTTAAGATATGTCGGTCATTTAAGATCAAGTCCAATTAAAACTTATCTCCTTTTACTGTGTACAAAAGAAAGTAATGAGGACTGGACACAAGCCAAGCCTAACTCTCTCCAGTTTGGAGACAGTATTTGTTTTTCCAGAAAGTGTTTTCTGAGATTTATCTGCTGGAAAAATGAATTATTTCCAGGAGAATCACAAATAACAGTCTCATTTTCTTTTGGATGGACTTTGATGCAAGAAGACAGCAAGTCCGAAAAAAGGGGCGGGTTTTTTTGGTTGTAGTATTTAGAAGGTGCCTCTTTTGCATTGGGAATTCAACATGAAGCCTTTTTTGGTCTTTCCAACTGAGTTCCTGCTTACTTGAAACATACAGGAGTTTATTTATCTTTTTAAGTTCTATCAGCTTGGAGAAGGGCTAGAAAATGTAAATGTTATCAGTGGGAAGACAGAATGTGCAACCAAGTATGTTTTAGTTCATAGCTAAGCTAAAAAAGGATAGCAGCCTGCTGATTTCAGCCTTCTCTCTGCTGCAATTGCGCCTGCAACAAAGGTTTATTTATGTACTTCAGTATATCCATACAGTAGCATGCACATGAAATGCTACTTCAGTTTTTGCCTTGAAAAAAAGATTCAAATTTAAAAAAATATATTTTATACTGCAATTAAACATTAATATAACCTGATTTACTATGCCTAGTTCAATAGATATCTATGTAGTGCTAAAAACGTAAGACATGATCTTCCAGAGTATGTTGCACTTCAAAATGTCTAAGAATTAGACAAATACAGAGAAAGATACTATACATAGGACTAGTTTATCCTTTTCCTTAGTTTGGAAGTGGTAATATCCCTATTCCAGACTACCCTGAGGGAACTCAGAGATTTAGATTTCCCACACCCACGTGAATCCACAGCAACTTGCAAACATATCAGAAATAAGCTACATGGTAACTAGCTCTGGGTGGAGACTGCTTACAGCATAAACAGGAAAGCATTACCACAACCATTTCCATCACACGAGGAAACTACAAGATAGGGTCTACCCAGAGATTTGAACAGTGGTAGTTCTATGCATTGTCCTACTGAGGACACATGGTGCAAGCCCATGAAGTGCTGAAGAGTCTCTGTACTACCGGCATTTTGTCCAACAGAAGATCATACAGGTGTGAAAATTCTGTAATCTGGATATAACCTTTCTTAGAAATTCTTCAAAATACACAGATGAGAACACAGTCTGAAGGACAATTTGTGTATAGGGGTAGCTACACCTGGATCCTGAAGGGCAAGATGTTAAACTTCAAGATTTTCTTTCTTTTAGAAAGTCTTTCTAGAGAGCTTTTCGATTCTTATAGCCAGTAATTGTTTTTCCTAACCACACAAACAAGTTGTATTGCTTATTCACAGTGAGGATTCACATCATAAATACAGTGCTTAATACCATTAAGACATAAGGAAGTAGTAATATAGTGGCCAAGGCACCAGAGCCCACTCGGCTGATATACAAAATCCCAAAGGTCCAGTTATAACACCTCGGGAAAAGCTCTTTATTTCTAAAATATAAAAGCCTATTCAGAAGAGCTGAAAAACATTACAGAGAAGACAGATCATGAAATGAGGTATTTCTGGCATATTTATGCACACTAAGCAAGAGCAAGTTCAGAGATATTAGAATACAGTATTGCAAGATCAGGATGGTTGTAATTTTTATACACCTCAGTTTCACAGTACATCTAGGATCTCAGCATTGCAGAATAATCAGTATCTTTATTTCTAATCTAGAAGCTCAAATTAATGCATGACACAGACTTAGCAAAGCTAGCAGTTTCTTAAGAGTGTCAGCGTGGTCTGAGCTAACAAATGGTATTTTTGCTTTCACAGTAACTTCTTCACAATCTTTAACTTCAAATTCTTATCATCAACAAACTAACCAGTTCCAAGTAAAACCAAACACCTGAAGTACAACAGGTAAAATTTTGAAACCTTTTCAAACTAAAAGGTAGAGAACTTTGGTGTGCATTATGCTAATAGTGGTGGAAATTAGCCAGAGACAGGGAACTGGCAGATAAGAGAGGCAGTATCAGCAAACGTAGTCCCATTCAAACTGCCTGCCCCCTTCCGGGGTTCTGCTAGTAAGATAACTAAAAATAACGCATCATCAAGCAAAAATTTTATCTAGCCATTAAAGGGCTATCAAGCTATTTATTAAAATTTTGCCAAATATTCAGTTATTTCTCATCAAATTATTTCCTTGCTTTCAACACTGAGCTCAAAAACAGAAATAAAAAAGATAAAGCCTTCTTTAACAGTCTCTTTCACATGGCAACCCATCTGCTAGCATGCCAAGAAAACAACCATTTCTGATAAGACAGTTCATGAACTACATTTTAATAATTCTCTTAGAGCCTGAGTGTCAATGGCAGAATACATGCTGTAAGCCTCTGTCAAGTGAAAAAAGATGCTAAATTTTGATACCATAGCCAAAACAATCCCCTTATAGACCATATTCTGTGCAAATTTCCAGTGAAATAGCAGGCCAAATTAAGACTGCTGCATTGCAAAAATGTGCCATTACAGATCGAGAAAGGAGACTAGCTACAACTGCAAGACTTCTTAAATCTGAAAAAAAAAGAAAAAAGAAAGCTGACAGCAAACCATAATGGTTATGATCAGAACAAAAGACAGAGCACAAGATAGATTTGAACTGTTTATTTTACATCACATGTTCCATACCAGAGTTTCTTCAGTTAGAAATTCCTAGAAAAGAAAAGAAACAAACACTGTTACAAACTAGTATGCTTCAACAGCTTGAGTAAATGTTTTTGACCAACTGTATAAGCATCCTATAAATATAGTGCATACACTTTCATCCTAGAACTTAGGTTTGGGTATGGAAATCATCCTTGCAAATGTTATCAAGGATGAGATAAACATACTTACTTGGAAACAATTCCATCATTTTTTGCCAGACGCAGAATGGAGTCATCCGATTCCCCCTTTAATAAAAAAGATAATTCTGAAGGGGCCACATTAAAAAGACAGAGAAGTAAGATCATTGCATTTTATGTGTGCCGATTAGCATTTTTAAAACAAGTTGTTAAATTCTCTGTCATCCTGTAGAAAAAGAAATAATCTTAGCTTGATAGAATATACACTTATACTAACAAGATGTGTTTCTGAGTAAAAAAGCTTCCGATGAACTCTGGGAAGCTCCACATCATGTTTGTTTAATGCTAATTTAAGGTATGAGAGCACAAACTTTAGTAATCACAAACAAAAGATTAAAAAAGCAAAGATATCAGTAGCTTGTTACATTTGTATAGGAAAAATTCCACTTCTATTTTATTTTTTTTAAGAGAAACATACATAATTCTCCAAACTAAAGAACTGAGAAAAAAACATTAGAAGAAACTGATTCTGCAAGTGAATGTTTGTTTTCAACTTGTCTTTACAATCCCACCAAAGTGCCTTCACTTCATTCTAGACACAAAAACTCTTCCTCTTTCTGTGATTATACACGGCCTATCTTTTTCTGCAAGCAAAACTTGCATCCCAAGAATGACTAATCAGTATCAAAGGGAGCACTATCATTTCCTAGCTCAAGAAAACACTTACCATCCTACGAATTGCTCCGCAAATGGCGTATGTTTTGAACTGGCCATTGACTCTGCCCGTTACCTTGTCAACCTGTAATTACAAGCAAGTTACTCTACACAAACAGATTCTTACAGAATTCTTAGAAAGTTATATGACACTTGCAAAGCATTCAAAGATGAAAGCTGCTTGTTAGATTTTGCAAATATATTTTTCTGCAAGCTACAAAAATCCAAGGCAAATACTTTAATTAGAAAAAGAACTGTAGAGTAAATGTAAATTTACCGTGAAAAGATTGTGAAATTAAACCCTGTGGTGAACCCTATAATACTTCATGGCTTTGTTTTTGAGTTCTGCTAACCTCTGATCTTTTGAAAGAAAGAAATAGGGATCACTGAAGGCAGGAAACACAGTGAACAAGAAAAGTATCTGCCTTAACATTTACAGGAAATCATAAAATTATTTTTAAAATGCTGTTTAAGTCAAAGAGATAACTCAAGAGATCCAGTTGTTTAAAATATGGGAATGTAGACTTGTGGTCTCACAACTATGACAAGAACAAACTCTTTATTTACAAAACAAGAAACAAATATACAATACCAAGTCAATATAAATAGCTAGCACTCCGCATGTAAAGTTCTAAGCACATAAAACCCAAAATACAGAGCTAATGAAATGCTAATGCTGCACAGAAAAAAGCAAGCAATCTCATCTGTCATCTATCAAGAGCGGCAGCGTTAAGTATTAACACAAACACGGCATGCAAAACACAGAAGATGGCACCCTAGTTAAGTGAAGTAGAACAGAAATAGACTCCTGCCCTCGAAACTACATCTTTCTTAAAGTTTGGACAAGCTAGAAAGAACACAGAAGATCAGCAAGAATATAAATTTAACAAACAGGACACTCAAAGAAAGACTTAAGAATTGTACTTTTTTATACACAGGTGAAGGCTGAGTGAACAACCTTTTATATTTCCTAACTTCTACCAAAGCTGAAGTTACAGCTTTCTCATCAGGTATTTCCATTATAAAACTTACCTCAGAAATATTTATCTGAATAGAAGCATGATCCTTGGCACCAATTATTCGGTTGCTAGCAGAGCTGAAGAATAAGATGACAACGAACAGACTATTAAAACCAAATCTACAAGAAATTAAAGCTGCACAAGAAGTTTTGACAGTAGCAGTCAAAGTTTCAGACATTCCAGACAATGTTCAGAAAATTAAAATGCAGTTTTAAGACCCTTTAAAGGAGAGCAGTGTTATGGTTAAGTTGGTAGCATTGGTAGTATTACGATTAAGTTGCCTCCTAACTCCTTCAATTTGTCCATTACATGCCCAGTTGCTTCCTATGCAGTGCACACACTGGCACAGGTCTTCAAGACAAGTGCAGAATTAGAAGCTTTTCTAACATGCAAAAAAATAGGGCAATTAGAGTAATTGATGAGAATGCAATTTCTATAGCTTTTTCATTAGGAGCTGTTATAGCTATCAAAGGAACCTCAGGTTGTCTAATGTCAGTTCTCCAAGAAATCACATGTTTTAAGAAACATTTACTTTTGAAAGTGACTAGAAAATAAGCCATTTGTATGCTGTTAACTTTATTAAATTTAATAAACGTGTTTACAAGAAGCTCCTCACTGTCCATTTGCTATAATCTCAATGTTACATTCCAGATGCATTATCAAGGCAACATGCAACTTAACAGGTTCAGACTGAGCACTCTTAACGCACAAATGCTACAGTGCTATGAACATGTGCACTTCCCCTAAAAGCAACTGCAGATTAGCTGTTACTGCCACTGTGAGGTTAAGCATTATGTAGCAGAACCAGTTCAACTTTCTCTTCGATGACTTTAGTCTCAAGTTAGCATACTTTATTTAAGATATTTAAGAAATGCTTATACGTGCTTTGAAAAGGAATTTAAATTTATTACCTAAACTTCCTCCGAAGTATGGAAATAAAAAACTTTCAGACTAAACCATATCAATTCAGACACAGCACACAAACCACAGATTCATGTTACAGAGACTACGGTACCCCACCAAAGCATCGATGACTACTAGTGCAATGGTGGTGAATAGGCGGTAAATGAGAAACGTGGTTAATCTCGTTCAAAGAAACTGGTATAAAATGGTACATAAAGAAAATTAACAGGAGGAAGAAAAGCACTGACGTGATTTTTTCACCGCGTGTTAAAATAGCACTTTGCTCCCCAAGCCAGGGTGTTAACTGTTGTGTGGGAACTGCCCTTGGACACATCGTGCTCCGGTAACGGTACCACCAGGGGTGGGGTGGAGGGAGCAGTCCCCCGCCGCCGCCGCCCCGCGGGAAGCGCTCACCATTTCCGCGGCACGTAGAGGTCCACGAACTCGCCGGCGTCGTTCTGCATCTTGCGCGCCTCACGCCGAGCACAGGCACCAGGCGACACCTGAGGGAGGCAGGGCAGCGCTGGCGGCCGTCCCGGCGGGCGCCGGGCCCCGCTCCCACCGGCTACCGCCTCGGCCCTGCCGGGAGCGGCCGCCCCCCCAACCGACCGCGTGGCCGCCCGGAAACCCGCCAAAGCGCACCCCCCGCCGCCCCCCCGCCTCCTCAGGGGCCGCCGCGCCCCGCCGCCACCGCTGCCCCCCGAGCGCCGCCGCCCCGCGCCGCCTACCTCGCGCGAGCCCGCGGCGGAAAGGAAGGAGCGCGGCCCCGGAAGCGGAACGGCGGCAGAGTGCTTCCGGTGCGGCGGCGGCGCGAGAGGGCGGGGCCTCAGCACTGCTCCGTTAAACGGTCGCCGCGGGGCCCCTCGCCCCGCCCCTCCCCTCGCGCCCCGGAGGAGGGCGGGAACAGCCTTGACAGGAGGGCGCGTAGGGCACGCGGGGCGTTTAACCAGGGGCTTAACACGGGGGTTTCTCGTGTTCTTTACCTCACAGAGCCCAACGAGCAGGAGGCTATTGCAAACCCCGAGCAGCTCAGCCCCGCTGAGTACCCAAACCTCGTTGAAAATAGCCTAAAGCGACCCCAACCCAGCCAGCTTCCGCAGCAGGGAGGAGCTTAGGAGAGCTGGAGTACTCAAAGCACCTTACAGACCATTCCAAAACAGGGAGTTTGGTTACAAAACATGTATCAAAACAGTTTTTATTTCACAGCATCTTAAATTTCACAAGTTCATTCAGGTGAAAAGTATGTAACAGGCTACACTTTTAAATTAATGGACGAGGACACAACCGTAACAGCATTGTTTACAGAAAAATGTACAGCCTCTTACCAAGAGAGTTAGTTCTCCGTGCTGAGTCAAAGCAGCATCATATTTACACGGTACACAGAGTTGAACCACCCCTCATCGTAAACCAACATTTCTCTTCAAAGCATGAGGAGTTGGACTGTGAAAACGTAAAGCTGGCAGATACCTTATTTTGGGTCCCATTTTTAGGTTATTAATCAATAATGTAGTAATACTTCTTTGCCACATGGTGGCAGCTTTTAGGTAGCGAGATAAATATTAGCACACAGGCTTAAATGAACAGGACTGCAAGCTACACTCAAGAAATTGAAAACACATACACACATAAGTTACTGTATCTCTGCAGAATGACTGTTTCTGCACAGATGACGAAAGAGGTACCAATTTAAAAGTTGCAGACTAAGTGTCTGGCTGGCATCAGTCCAAAACTAACGCTCTGCAGTGTCACTCGAGAACTGCCTTCTGTTTATTCCAGAAACAAGCACGACGATCACTTTGGGTTGTCATTTTTGGCCTGTACTCTGTACAGCTCTTGAGCTGAAGAACTCCGCATGTGCCGGACAAATGTTTAGTTCTCTTTAAAACAATATTCAGCATTTTGTAATGTAATATTCTTTACCCTAATTTGTTCTTCTGAAAAAGAAAAAGCCTTGCCGTTTTATGATGTGAAGCCATAGCTTCCGTTCTGCGACTGTTAACTCCAGCCCAAATGCCCACTGTAACTAGGCAAACTTCCACTGAATAGAGACCTCTAAGAATTCAAAAAAAAAATCAAAGCATATTTTTTTCTAGTCTGTGAGAAGGGTAAGTTAACTGTTAGAGAAAACTCTTTATATACTAAACAGGAATAAAAGTTCCTGGAGAATTACATTCTCTGACTACACTCATACTAACTGAAGTATTTTACTATTCCTGGAGATATTGTTGAGAAATTTCTACACTCAATTTTTCCTCTCTCCCCTCCACAATCAGTTTAGTAAGCTGTGGACCACTAGACTTGAGTTCACCACTGCTTGCTAATTTGAAGACTTAGGTATATGCTAGATGTTTAATACTTAGGTATTTCTTGCATGCAATAACAGTTACGTTCAGTAGAAAGTTTAACTAGTAAACATTTCGTAAACCTTTTGGAAGATAACTGGCAAGCTTATTGTCTATCTGGTTAGCTATCATCTCATTTTAGAAGACTGGAAAGTCCTTTTGTGTTAAAGAGAAGTTACAAGCATATTAAACTTTACACGAATACCTTAAGTTACATACACAGAGTGGAACACAGTTACAAAAGGTTTGATAGTCACTGTAGTTATACGAAAAATACATTTTGAGCCCCTCTTAAAGAGGAAGAGGCTCCAATAAAGTTTGCTGCAATTCTAATGAAGCCAAATTAGCTTCAGGCAAAACACAGCTGAAGAACAGTTTCAGCTTTGTTTTTCTCTACAACAAACATTGAATACAAGGAACTGGAATTTACATTACTTTACATATTTGACAGCAGGTATCCTTACCTCAGTAAGAGGTCTAGTATTTCATTCAGGAGTCAAACTTAAATTACAGATTTCTTACCATAATAGCCAAGCATCAGTTTTGTTCCTTGCAAATGGACACAGTTACTTGTATCATAATATTGCTTAGGAAAATAAAACCAAGAACCAATATCACAAAAGGTTCCACTTATATGTGAATTAATCCTCAGTCTGGATATTTTAAAAATACATGAAGGAATAGTCAATGGTCAAAGTTATTTAACCTCTGCATAAGCACGAAAGCGCTGCTGGACATCAGCCGTTAAGTGGCTGTTCAGATGTGCAACAAATGCCAGTTTCATGAGGATCATCACAGTGAC
Organism: Dromaius novaehollandiae; assembly: GCF_036370855.1. Taxonomy (NCBI): domain Eukaryota; kingdom Metazoa; phylum Chordata; class Aves; order Casuariiformes; family Dromaiidae; genus Dromaius; species Dromaius novaehollandiae. The sequence goes on from NC_088113.1 coordinate 18,110,679, forward strand.
ACAATGCTTGGAAGAACGGAGTTAAAAAAAAGGTGGCATTTTAGGTATTGTGCATGCTTTGTTTCACTGGCTTAGTTTGGCAGCAATAACTCTACTGACTTAAATATTTGTGTTCAAAGCATACAAGATCATATATGACAGTCATACTAAAAAGGTGCTTAGTACAGACTACAGAACACTGAAACAAATCAAAATCATAAATGATACGTTGACAGCAAGTTGCTTGTTCTCCACTGAAGAGTGAATTAGGATGGCAATCACTTTGCTGCACCTACCTTGTTCAACATGTGATATTTCATGACAGATTTTTCAAACAATCTTTCTTTTTTAAATAAAATGTATATTCTTAAGGTTAGTTAACTAATTTGAAACAGTAATTTCAGTCTTGCTACTTACAGATCTATAGTATAGTATAGATGCCCTATGTATCATTAGAGCAGATATATTGGAATTGTTTTCCCTATATGCAAGGCCAATGCAGGTAAAGAATAAATGGCTATATAAATTCAGGAATCTCCACTAAACAACATAACTAACTTAAAAAGTACTGGTTCCAGACCAGCAAGTTTTAGGCACATCTTTAAAAAAATAAAGTATGCATTTCATTAATGTCGAAGTGTGAGAAGATTCTTAGAAAGATCTGAACTTTATGATGCACTGGAATGGAAGTGATGCTTCCTTTAGTTTCAAGGATGCAAATAAAGGCCTTAAAGAAACAAACAAAACAAAACCAAAAAACCCACAATACCATAGAATTCTTCATAGGGAAGAACAGTTTTTAGTAAAACAGAAAAGATAAACAAGGAATAAGCAGCAGCTGTGACAGCCAACTGGTGAATATTTGTGCTTTAAATGTCCAAAAGAAAATAAAGTTCAACAACTCTTTCTGTACCATCTCTCAGACTCGGCATACATATCCATAATGCACACCTTGACAGTTTAAAAAACGCTGCAGACTTCAAAACTAGCTGTAGCCATGACAGGATGTGCACTGTGGCACAGAAGGGCCAGGGGCAAGTTCAGCAGCGGTGTTCAGTGATGCTATTCCCAGAGCCACTGGCTATCAGCTGGAATGTAGCTTTGGTTAAGACTGCTGCGTGAGCCGTCTGTAATGAGGTAAAACTTGGTTTTCAGGAAGATAGAGAGCCAGTTCCAAAGCTACGAGCACGGTGAATTCAAAACCAATGAGATCTCTTCTGTTGAATCTGAATCTCTCTTCTAGTTTCTATGATAGCACAAAAAAGAAGAGGGAGGGAGAAACAGAATCAGTTATCCACAAGGTATCAATACACTGTCGGATTAAGTCAGCATAAAATAGGAGTAAGTGCCGTGTGGCCAGGGCTTCACCTATAGAATCAAAAATGTTGCTTGGGACCAAACAAGTAAACCAGCTTATCAACTCAGCTGTGACATCCACACAGCAGTTACTGTTTCTCACACAAACATATATAAATAAAAAATAAGCTCACTGCAGGATCATTATGACATGGGACTGTATCAGCCAGGTACTGTTCGAGAATTTAAAAAAAAAAAAAAAAAAAAAAAAAAAAAAAAAAAAAAAAAAAAAAAGCATCAAATAAGTGTCCTAATGAGACTTTGACAGAGAGTTGGTCTTAAATGCAAGCATGCTATGCTGAAAGTCTTCGCTCTAATCTTTGTCTTGTTCTATGAAATACAGACAAGGCTTTGACAACACCTGAAAGAAATCTGATAGTACTTACATCTATAAGGTGTTTGACTTCATGTTTCCTGAGGTCACTACTGATCTTGGCCGCAAGCAGAACACAAGCACCAGCACACAGTTTGCGGTTCTGTTTGTTGAGCTTGCCTTGGAGAACAAGCTTCTCAAAGTAAACATAAGCCATGGACACAGTAACCGGCTCCAGACTGCACTCTTCACTCAGATTCCGCATCTCTCTTTTTAAGCTAGAGATAGAAAAAAAAAAACAAACAAACTGTCAAACATGACAGTTTTTATGAAATGCGCTAGAAACACTGCACATGGGAACTGGAAGAGCGTACAGGCAAGACTTCTGTTGGGAAAACCGTGATGAGTATCATCTTAGACTGGGTAGCTCAGTTGGCGGCAAGGTGGATCTGGCGCACAAACTGATTTAACCTGGCTGACAACATCTACCGTGGAAGAACACTCCCATCTGCCCACAGACATCAGCAGCTTAGCTGCCTCGCTGACACATGGGCTATTGCTGCACAATTCCCACTGAGTTCCCAAACTTGTCTGCAATTCATATCATGAGACTGAATCACCCTGGCCTATGCAATACCACTTGAAAGCTGTGTAGATCACAGTACTTGCTGCATAGAGACCTGTTTACTACAAACACCCAGAAAGAAGCAGGACTGAGTAGACGGGGAGACTGGTTTACATGCTTCCCGCAATGGCTAGCCCTTCATTTCAGCAGAAAGGCAAGCTGGCAGGGGACAGATGCTACCTCTGTCACTGTCATTCATGCTACACCTGCAGAGATCCCTCTGTGAACCTGCAGTTCACAAAACAGCTACAAAGAGACGTGCAGGATAGTCTGGCAGAAAATGTAAACTGCGACTGAGCAAACCTTCCCCTCAGAGCTGAGAGTTACACATAGCTCTAATGATTCAGCAGAATCATGTTTTTAGCTGGCTATTTCAGAGGGCCCTGACTGCATGAAGGCTAGTGTACTACCAGCAAGATCACAGCTCTCTTTAGATGCAACAGTGCATCTCACTGATGAATAGCCAGAAGCATTTCTAGAAGACAAGGAATTCTGCATGGCATAGTCCTATGTGAAGTGCTTTTCTTTACTGAGAGTCCTCAGATCTAAAATTATTCTTTATACTAGAATCCTGTTAGAGTCCACGGTCATCAGCTAGTCTTGTAATTGAAAGGGAAAAATAGCCATATGGTTCAGAGAGACAATCCAGTTAAGAGTGGAACTGCACTGCAGCCAATCAGGTTGCAAGTATTTGTTTCAAGGCCTAATGCTGATTCACTGTTAATTAGCTATTAGTATTAGTGCACCACAGTCGATGAAACAAAACCCTTTTAGGCTGAACTATGAAGAGATCGTTACCCTTTCACAGAATCCAAAGCATTCCTGTACAAGGCTGTCACCCTACAGTCAGCTCAACTGGCAACAAGAGATTAGTGTTTAATCATATATACTATTAATAGATTTAGTGGTTGCTTCATGCGAGTGAAGATAAAAGCAGTTTTGTACAGTGTTAGATTTCCTCATTACTCACTTCTTGTTTCTTACCTCCTAATTTTGCTCAATGTCAGCTTGATGTGAGGAAACTTCTCTCGGAAGGTTTCATTCATGTCCTTTTTCAGGTCCGAGGGTTTCACATATTCTATGACTGTTGTCTGAAACACAGGAGGCAAAATTTGTCATTGCTTCTGTTAGCAGTACTGACAGCCAAGCAAGCCTTTCAAGGACACTTTAATGCAAATGCAAAACCAAGTTCTTTATTCACTATTTTAAATTTCTGTAATGTCCTGCTAACTAACAGCCAAGGTTGAGTCTCTGCCACAATCTTACAAATCTTAATAAGCTACTAAGCAAATGGTCATAAATAAATGGGAACACGGACATAAGGGCCAGGCTGGTTCTTGACAAACTCCATGTGCAAAACTAACTGTTGATATTTTTCCTAATCAGTTCTCAAAAAAGCCACAACTTGTTTTTCTCCTCTCCCCAGGGGTAGTTCTTTATAGCAGGGTCTTCAAGCACTGTTCAGGTATGCCAGTCACTTACCATGTAAGAGGCAAAGATAAGAACACGCTTGTGTTTTCCACAGGGCCACTGAGGATCATCCAGAAGATTTGGATCATACTCTGCTGCTTCCCCAGCTTCATTTCCTGAAGGAATGAAGAAAGCGCAACACTGGGCTACAAGACACACAGCTTTAGAAATTCTGGGCTTCCTCTTAAAGAGAGTTTTCAAACAGCAAATGTTAAGAGTTTGCCTATACGCTGGGATCTGCAGACGCTGCAGCTACAGCCACCTGTCCGCATTCAATAAATGCACCAGTCAGGTATCAGGATTATTAACTAAAAAAAAGCAAAGCTTTCTCTAACAGACGCTTGATGTACCATTTCAGACTCAGTGCAATATAACAGTTCATACTTTGCAAACATGCACAGAAAAGAGCAGCACAAGACTGAATTCATTTGTATATATTCAAATCTTTCAGATGTATTTGTCAGATGTGCACATTTACAAAAGAGAACAGATTGTCATAAACTCTTTGGTTAATGCATTGTTATGGTGCTGGAAGGCAAGGAGGACCACCTGTCCATCAAATGTTTCTTGATGAAAAATGCAGAACCTGAGATTTACAAGGAAAAGGCTGCACTTCTTGAATTGCATAAATATAAGTAGGCCAGATATACAGAAGAATGTAACGAATGCATGCAAGTCCTTTGCACTTCATTAACTTCCTTGCCTTCCTTGCTAGGATGCACTAAAAACAGTCCCTCTCCAACTGCAACAAATCCTTCCTAAAAGTGCATTTCACCAATTGCATTGTTTCTGACAAACATATTTATTTCATGCCGTGTGTGCAAGTGGTAACAAAGCTGGCAGTTGACCTTACCTAGCTCAGATCCTGCTGGTATTGTTTTTGCTGTCACAGGTTTATACCTTGATCCAGGAAGACTCCGTGAAGCACTAGCTCGACATGGAGGAATAACACTATGGCTGTCAGTTTTGCGGACAACTAGAGCATTGGTTGGATACAAGAATTTTGCATAGGACACAACCTTAAATAAAAGAAAACTGTAGTAGTTGTAAAGGGAACTTCATTGAAATGCTTATTTCCAGACACCTAGGACTTTCCTAAACATAGACACCCCTGGATTTTGTTTGGCGTGGGAGACCCCTTTGTTTAATGCAAACCTTGAAATGTGGGGGTGAGGAAGGGGGAAGAATTTGGACACAGGAAAGCCTTTCTTCCATCACTTCAGTAGAGGATGTAGAAGTTGTAGAGGATTTAGGGGATGGGAGAAGAAAAGGGGAGAATCACATCAACAACCTTCTGGCAGTACATAAATTTGATCAAACACGTTTAATTTTTTTTTCATATTCCTATCAAATCATCATTCACAAGTTGCCCGAGATCCAAGAGTCAAATAAACTCTCCAGAAACAGAGGCAGAAGTGATAAGGGACTGTGACAGCCTCCCAAAGAGGAGCATTATCACAACTCAATCCCAACACGTCAAACTATAAGGAACTAAATAAATAGAGCTCTCATTTTATGGATGGCAAAGTACAGCATAAATTAAATGATTTGTCCCAGTGTCGTATTGTGACAAGGCTAGAAGAGGCTAGCTTATTTGCCCATCATCCCCTGCCCCTGTCAGTAGTTTAGTCATCAGCATTACAGATGAAGAGATACAAAGCATTTCCTTACCTTGCCATCAGCTCCTAGCTCTACTCCTTCCATTCCAAGCACCATCTCAGTGGAGACTGAGACTCCCCCAGAAGGATGTCGTTGCTTCTGTCCTTCCATTTTTAGATCGCTAAATGCAGATAAGAGTGCACTAGTGGAAAATGCAGCACAAGCTCAACTTCCTCTATGATAAAACCATTGTCTACAGCCAACACCACAAGGTCAGAGTTCCATTATGTGGGAACAGGGCATCCCCTCGATCCCACTTCCAAGTAAGCATTAATTTTTGAATAATCTACTCAAAATGTAGAGATTCTTCATCAACTGAATAATCAGATTTCATCTCATTTTAACTCAGATCTGTACCAATACAGCTACTAAAAGTAAACTCACGTTTTTATATATAGTCTTTCTGTGTAAAATTATTCCATTTGTTACACACTAATGCTCAAACACTTAACATTAAGCACGATTTATATTACTAGTTTTCCAGGATTAGAAACCTGCCTTTCAATTGCAATTTTCCAACCACTGTGCACACAAGCTCACACTAAGAATTAGGATTGCTAGCAGAACTCTGCTTCAGTGATGGCAGCATACAGCATTGCCACCTAAATTCCAACGCAAAAAAGCAGCTTTCAGTTGAAGAACTGCCTGGCCAGCTTACACACAAGCAGAATGATGCAGTGCTCAAAATCACTCTAAAATAACTCCAGCGACCTTGCTGCTTTTCCATGAAATGAAAGAATATTTCCCCATTGACTATTTTTATAGCAAGCATATTTGAATACAATGCAATTCCCACCACTAAACATCCGTTTCCTTCTTCCATATGTTATGTACAGGACAGAGGTGACAACACAATTGTCTTGACAGAAGTGGATTAAAGTAAAGTGCATATTTTTATAGTATACTTGTATATCACAGACCTTCACAGAATCATCTTAAGAGTTCACAAAGGACTGAGCAAATCTGCAGGAAAATCCAGCTAGCAGGTTATTTCTCACGACTGGTCTTATTTACAGTTCTACGCGAAAGTGGAGTTCAAAATAAACTAAATGCAATATTAATCAGGCTAAATTGTTTCAGTTTCTCTTAGACTGCAAATACGACGACACTCATGGCTTAGAAGAGCTGAAAGCTAAAAGAACATCTTAAACTTATTTAGATATAGCTTCACTATAAACCCTTGAGGAGTTCTCAGTAACAAAGGCAGCATCCTTCCCTAATGCTCTGATTTAGTGCAGTAGTATCTGAGTCCAGGTTATCCTGCAAACTCTGTCAGCATCAGTATAGGTAGTGATCAAGGTGGCAAAGGTACAGTTTTGCTGTGGCAGGATCCAGGTACACAGGCCATCATGCCAACAGAAACACATATTTAAGGTGCAGCTTTTCCTCATTCTGCTATGCTATTGTGTCAACACAATTGCTTTTGCACTAAGGAGAGTTGCTTTTGGATCACTTTAGGAGTGTGGGAATACTCCTACACTGCAACAATCATGCCACATATTCCCAGCTGGTAACCAGAATTCCACAGGGCCGGAGTCTTGAGCATGAGAATAAACATCTGAAGAGAAGCCTGCCCTTTTCCAGTATTCTTTCTTGGAGTTAGAACGAACACTTATGCTGGGGCAATGTCTGATTTTACTGCTCTGACAGCAAGCTCTTATCCATATGTTTAAGTGGCAAGTCAGATATATGTTCACTTGCTTCAAAACAGGATAGCTACAACAACTGCATGCATTTAAGAAGCTCTTTTGCAAACAACACCCCAGAAATTTCACAAAGCAGTTAAAGATGACTCACCTGATCCGTAAACTTTCTCCGTAAGGTAGGATAGAAAAAGCCACACACAGTGTTCGTTTAGCACAGATTAATACTATCCTGTAAGTAGACAGGAAAACATCAGGATAAGAACTAAGAGTCAGAAGCTACAGGCAGCAACAAAGCAGTTTTTTATGGAACACAAACACCAGATTTCTCTTCATTTGCCCTGTAAATTACATAGATTATGTAAATTACATAGATAATGCTATGGATTTTATGTTTGGAGAAAGTGGCACAAAACCAGAATATTCATTCTGATCCTGTAGGTCCTTAGCACCACGCTCTATACCAAATCCCAGTGTTCAGTAACTGGCATCACCATGGGGACTTCTCATAGGAAGTTCCAGTTTTTAGATTTTTATATATGTACACATATATATATACGCACACACATATACATATATACATATATATATATATATAATATATATGAAAAAGCTGATTTAGGAGTGAGAGTCAGCTATTATAGATTCTTGCTATACAAGAATCCCCAAATTATTTTCTGACTTGCTGGCCTGTCACCCAGTGCCCAGGTCTGCCACCCTCAGGGATCAGCAGACAACATACCCCTAATCAATGTTGACTTCACTTCCCTCTCACTCATATTTGGCACCAGCTATAAAAGACAGTTTACCTGCTCTTATAAAATAAGTCACTTTTCCCTAGCTGCTTTCCCACTTCTACAAGCATTTTGCAGCAGTAGCTTTGGTACCACTCAAAAATCTCACAGCCCTATGAATATTGAATAGGGAAACAGCCCCTTCTTTCTCTGCTGCCCAGTAATTAAAAGTCAGGGATTAAGATGAACCAGGCCATTCTCCACACACCTTCCTCAGCTCTGATCTCTCTCTGTGCCAGAGATGAGGAAGCAGCTGGGAGAGAGTGATATCTGCCTTTAACCTCCTCAAAGCAGGATGGCAGAACCACCAGAATATTGCTGAAGCTGTAACAAATATGAACATGTAATGCCTTTAACACATATATATTTAAAATTAACAAGACCACATGGACACCACATATTATTACCACTAATATGAAACAGCTAACCACACTGCGCTCATGGAGTCTATTTTTGAGAGTATCCTATTTCACATGAGCAAAAGGGGCACAGCTGGTCTCCAGAAGTTACCTGCTGTTCTTCGTGTCATACTGCCTCATGTTCTTGATGAAGTGCATCTTCTTCAAACTTTTGTGTCTTGGAGACCCAGAGATGTGCTTGGTTCTGCAATTTAACAAAAAAACAAAAACCAAACAAAAAAACACTCTTAAGTGCTCCAAAAAAAGTCATGCCGGTTTTATGATCAGATGGCAGCACTAGCATGCAGGACCTCAGATATTGGCGTGGAAGAGGGTGGAGGGAGGAGAGGACTGCATGCAACGAGTTAAGATTAATGCTGCTTTTGAAAAAAGTACCTTCGTACACTGGCATATTCCACTATGTCTTCTAAAAAGTCTAGAGAGCAGCGCTGGGAGATAAAACGCCTTCTGTAAAATGTACAACACCACGAAGAGTGAACAATATTAGTTCATGGCCTCCGAGTTTAGGAACTTCAACAGATCTATGAGCTCATACTGACGAAAGGCAGGGTTTTTTTTCTTTTGGAACAGCGCTTAAGTAGGAGTTTCAGATTTCTAAAAGGCCAAGAACTTCCCCCCGCCCCCCCCCATTCTAGGACCTTTAGAGCCTTTTACTTACTTTGAATTATGTATTTATAACAACTTTATTAACAAGGGCATTCACCATCTTCAACACATAGAAACACTCGCCTACAAGTTATACACCTAAAAAGCTTTCAAATGCTTGTTTAAAATCTTACAAGAAATATTACAAAAAGCCTCCCACATTAAGGCAAGTGAATAAGTCACTTTTAATCAATCTACTGATATATATACAGACATAGCTGTATGCTGATGGAACATCTATATCATTATCTGTAATGATCTATAATATCATGCTATCTACATCATTAACTCAATCAAACTGACAGATCTCTCAGAAAAACACTAGAGAGGGCTATTAGAGGAAGCGAGGAGTATTCACTGCCCGTCTGAAATCCCAGAATGGAAGACGCAAAGAGAACAGCAGGAATTATGTGAGTTAGTATAACAGTAATGGGATATTACATTTAAGCAGAAAAATGGACCTTGCCAAAGAAAGATATATTAACATTGTCCAAGTCAGCTCATTCTTTGCTGGTAGATAGTTACAAATGAATTGTGAAATCCTACAGCTGCAATTTGCAGAGGCACAATGCATTCAGATTCAACTGCCACCAACAAAATACTGCGTTCAGATTCTATATTCTCTGCGGTGTTTAAGCATATATTATGATGTATTTTTAGCGCAAGTCACGTGCACTGAAGTCCAAATTTTTCTTACAAGGTTACACAGTAACTCAATAGATGGACAACGCTCCTGTGGAAGTCAGCTTAGCAGAAGCAAACTCAACAAAGCTGCAGGACTCTGGTTTAAAGGTTTTACAAGATCCGCTTTTTTGGGGGAAAGAAAAAAAATCTTTACGCTCCACAGATCTCATCCCTAGAAAAACAATCAATACTTGGAGAAAGAAATTGCTGCTGTTTCTAGTAAGTTACAAATTTGCAATGCAAGAGGCAGCAGTCCTACCCCTTGCGGCACTCTCGCCCCCGGGCCACGCGGCTGCACGCTGCCCTCGGGATGCTCCGAGGTCTCGAAGAGCAGCTTCGGGAGCACCTGCACACGCGAGCAGCCAAACTAACTATTCAAACAGGCTGAGGCCAGGTTCCCAGGCTTGGAAGTTAGCATCCAGCACTAAATTATAAGCACGGTACCTTGCGTGGGTGCAGGGAAATAAAGGATTTCAGGATAAATGGGATTTATTAATTACTAACAGCTATGGAAGAGTCTTATTCAGGAAAGACTTTTATAGCTTCAGTTGGTTCAAGTTAAGTATCACAAAGAGCTACTTGGGAGTAAGTCTGGTCTTGAAATCCAGCACGTCAAGATTTCGAAATAGTTTAACAATCTGCTAATCCTGGTTACTTTGCCTTTCATCCTCTTCAGCTTGAGCTGAATAAGAAATACAAACAGACTATTTTGTTGTTGCAGAAGGACATACGGCAGAGTACTGGACATGAGCAAAATCTGGCCGCTTTGTCCCTAGCCTGGTGCTGAGGAGTGCAAGTACATGCTCGCTTGAGTGACCAAGCAGGTGCTTGCACCTCTTTTCCTCCTTCTTGCAAGTTATTTCCTCTCCTCTGAGTTACTCGGGAGTTCCTGCCAGAGCTGCCTGCCAGAGGCCGTGCCAGCGAGACGTGGCAGTTGCACTCTGCACAGTGCATCGTAGCCACCGTGCAGAGTCACCAACACGCAGCACTTTCCGCTTGGCATGGAAATTTGTAGTGGCATAGATTATTTGCAACAGGGGTATTTGCCCCTTTTGTTTAAAGCTATACCGGTTCTTCTTTCTGAGTTTAAGCGGCAGGAAAAACTAGCACTTCAGAAAAGGTGATGTTCTGGTATTTTTCCTTATACATTGACATAAGCTATATTAAAAAAATGCTGATCCATAGGCAAACTTCTGCAATGAGGTTTCTAATGTTATTCCTGGAGTTGTACATACCAGCATTTATCAAGAGGTTTTCCAAAGAGACATGTCAGTCTCAAAGTACTCTAAAACTAAATTAATTCCTCATTCCTCACCATACATTCAAGAGAATGCTAATTACCATTTTCCCTGCATCTTCAAGTATGTACTGAGAACAAATGCCAAACTAAACAAATGAATGTTTTTCTTCTTCTTCCCAAAGTTTGCTTATAATTTTCTTAGCGTCCTTTTAAAAGGGAATTTGTACCAACTTACACACCCATATAAGGCTTTATTTTTCTCTTAAAGTAAATCTGATATTGCTTTCAGTTTCTCAGCAGCAACATTCTTCAGGAAAAAAAAAAAGAAAACTCCCAGAACACCTACAACTCAAACAAGTAAGTGGCTGAAAAATTAGTGTCCCTTTCTGTAAACACAGGAGAGGCAAGTCCTCCCCATGAACTAACACCTTTATTATTGCTAGCGATCACCTCCTACAAGCCAGCAGCTATCCAGGGAGCTGCTGGAGAGCGTTGCTGGCACGCCTCATGGATTGCCTCCAACGCCCTTCACCAATGCTTCGGTCTTAAAATATTTTTTTTGTTCTTTTTCAGCAAGAACGGAATGAGAAAGCTCAACAATTTCACACCCATGAGGCTTTCCACTCCAATTCGGCATCTGTCCCGTGATGAAAAACACACCTTCCCGAAACGCGGAGCCCAGTCTCACAGCTACTGGCACGAACGCAGTTATCAACCCCTCCCTCGTCTTCCTCCCCCAGCGGGGGAGACCTGGCTGGATGCAGACTGAAAGCAGCCACGCGTGGGTGGGCAAAGGAAAAGGGAAGCTAAAGCCAACGACAACAGGGATGGGTAGAAGTGCACGTGACTGTACAAGGTGCCAGCGTAACTAGCTGGCCCGATCCGCAGAGCCACGCTGCCACCCCGGGGCGGGTGGTCGGGAGCGTCGCTTGCTCCGAACACCCTCTGCGTTTCCCCGTGCTGGGTACGAGAGGGAACAGCCCCTGAACCTGCTCTGTCAGCGCCTATCTCAGTAAAAACCTGCTGCAATGAAAGGAGGATCCTGCCGCTTTGCTCAAAACCACAGTGACTCATCCCCGCTGTGCCAACAGGAAGTGTCGTCTTCAGCTGCATTCAGAGATGATAGTTTTGGTCCTCAAGGGAAGGTGTCACCTTGGAGAAACTCAAGGTGCTGGGCAAGACATGCTCCTCAGATCTCTAGATAGGCACCAACTCCAACTGGACTAGTGAGATCTCTACGTGCACCCGAAATAGTGCGTTTGCTCGAGTAAACATTTTGCAGCAACACCGCTCTGTCGCTGCAGCCTGCGGGAAGCTCCTTGGTCTCCTCAATCCTATTAGTCAGCAGCACTTCTTTACCAGACGGTGCCTTTTTGGAGTATATTGCAAACTAATGCTTTCTAAAGCGTCTGGGTTTATTTTGCAAATGACCTGCTTTAGTTTTGGTGCTTTTTTCATGCAGTTGATTCACACTTCAATAGCAGGGAGCCCAGGATCACTTCAGCAGTTGCTGGCTTCTGCCCGATGAAAAAAAAAAATGTTGAGTCACACACCCCGAGCTAAGCAGATTCATCTAGGATAACACTCCTTGCCTGTCGTCTGATCTGCTGGAATTCAAAGGATTATAATTAGTTTCTAGAGTGCATTTGTTGCCAAATGCCACCTGAATACTGAAACGGAATACCAAAAATCTATACGTGTCCTACAAGTTACCTTACAAACGCTCTTACTGACACACTACTTGGCAATTAAAGTATCCAATATTAAAACTGTAATGAGCTCTGAGGAGCAGGTTATAATTTCAACCATATCCTGAAGACAGCTCAGACGCATCCGCTAGCCAACATCAAGTGAAGTTCATGGCCGTGAGCAAACAGCCGCTGGAGCACAGCTATGTCTTGATAAGCTATGGGGGTCTTTGCTTGCCTGTTTGTACTTTTTGGTCAAGAGATCACTGTTGGGGCTTACCCCCTTATTTTAGGGGCAAACAAAACAGGACATTCCCAGAACCTCAACATTAAAAATAGTAACCGTGTTTATATAACCAGCGCCTCCTGGGACCCACCAGAAGACAACCCCAGGCAGCACGTGCTCAGAGATAAGGGCCGAGCAAGTAGAGGAATTCTGGATTAAGCCTCTGCTTCTTATCACCACATGCACACGCAATCCAACGCAGCTGCTGAATCTGGAATGAGCTAAACACAAACATAAAAAACTCCCTTAAATTCAAAATTCTGTTTCCACCTCCCCCCAGGGAAGCAGTAGCCAACCCCTACATTCATCCTTCTGCATGGATTTCCCACCGAAGAGCCCCAGCCACCAGCACTCCTAGCTTCAGAGCTCTGTCTCCTTCCAGGCCTGACAGCGTCCTACCAAGTGCACATAGGGAAATACCCGGCAGAGGGCAAACAACGATGGCCAAGCAGCACACAGGCTTCCTGGCCCAGAGGTTTACATAGCTCCTAAGTGTCCCAACTGAACAGCACACAGCTAAGAGCAACCTATGTATAGCATCAGTAATCCCCAAACGTCCTGACGTGCAAACTGAAAGGAAAAAGCTGTTTAAGTCACAGCAGATTAAAGAACAAACAGTGACCTTTCAGGTGACCTGCCAGGAGTATTTTGACCCCGTCCCAACAGGCTGGTCTACAAACAGACACCCCCGAGGACAAGGGAGGAATCTACTGTGATTAGACAGGTCATAGTATCTGCTAAAGACGGGTCATCTCTAAGCAAATGCAAAGGGGACACTAACCCTTCCCGTGTTATCAGACATCACTTAAGGCACAAGCAAGCCTCTTCTGCTCCGGCTGCTCCTGGGCCATGCCACCCGCCAAGCGACAGTGTCAGCCCTCTGCACCATCTGGCCACCCACTCCACGACCACAGAACCCGCTGCCGTGCGCAGGCTCCACTTCCAAGCCTTTTCCGTTTAACCACTGAAACCAGCGGTCCTCACGCATCTCATTTTAACTAGTATTTCCCCAGCCTCTCAAAAGGGTATTTCCACATCAATCTATTTCCTTCAGAGGCTTTCCAGCCTTAATATCCATCCATTATTTCCACTCAAGGTGAAAATGAGTAGTCTGGTCTTTAAATTGCAGTGGCTGATGATCTTACTTAAGCCAGTAAGTGTAGCTGCTATTTCACTTTTTCAAAATTTCTCTGTGTAGCCCTTCTGGTTTCTGTATTTCTGTCATAGCAGGTGAACTGGCTCCAGCAGGTCTCTTCCCTTCCTAAGAAGGGGTTAGGTCAGAAGTTTTTAAAAAGAAAAATCTTAATAGAATTCCCCTCCCATCCAAATTACCACCCACTGCTCTCACATGGGCAGGTCGCAGTCTGCACGCACCAGCCAGCCAAAGGGGCAGTGCAGGCAGCGTTCAGCTATTGTCACCTACAAGCATATCACTCAGCCACGCAGCGTCTGGACTCTGTCTCCTGTCGCGACTTTTTGTCATGATTAGTGCCATGGCAGCGTAAAACAGGAGAGGAGAAACACCGTGTTCTTGTTTCGCACCATTATTGCGGCTCTGGGTATATTCCATTTTAAATGCAGTAGCTTTCTGCTAACCTTTACAGAATCCCATTAAAAGTAATGAAGAAGTTGCCAGTGATGCTTCAGGTAGTGCTGGGGCACAGAAGCATGGAAGAGACCCACTACGAGCTTGGAGAACTCGTTACCAGCCTCAGCGCTATCTTCAAGCTGCATAAGCTGCTGGAGTCATTACAGCCCATCAGAGAAAGGACTGCAACATCTGGTTAGGTGCTAAGTTGCTCGTATCACCCAAGCTTCCTCCTGCACCATACTTTATGGGGAAGTTTAGTGACTTCATCATCAGCTACATCGAATGAGACTATCAAGAGATCAGGTGCTGCTCACACTGTTGCTGGCTGGAAATAGGTTCCCATTTCTGGACTCTAAATCAATCATTCAGCCTTTCTCTGCTATAAGGGATAAATAATGTCTTACGATTACTTTTGCTGATTGCAGACTCTGGAAAACGGTCACGGGGAAGCTACTGGAGAATACTGGACATTAGCAGAGGTTTATGCACGCTAGCAGCTATGTGAAACCTGATACGACAATGCACTACATAAATTGCATCACCACCTATCCTAGGATTATTGCTAGTTTCACAGAACTTCTACAGGGAACTCGGCAGACAGAGAAAGGAAAAAGTAGAAAACAAACCAGAGGATCACAGAAAGAAGATGAGAAAAGAACAGGGAGAGCAACAGCCTGCCCCCGACCTATATTTTTGCTCCAAAATATCTGGGCTCCTTCCATACCGCAACATCACAAAGCAGTGGAATGAAATTCACTTAGATCACAGGAGCTTCCTTCTGCTTCTGTGCAGAAGGCTGCTTCCAGGTTTGCCGCTGGCACAGCACGTTTGCCACCAGACTCCTGTCCCCATATCCCATTTTCACTGCACCTCGACAGCAACAGGATTCAAAGCAGGAGCAGAGAGCAGGCAGTCAGGCCCAGCGAGACAAGCGTTAGAGGATGCTACAAAAGCCAGGCAATAACATGACTTGAGATCTCCTCCAGCCAAACGCATAGGCACTACTGATTTATTTTGGATAGAGTCACATCCATCACCCTTCTGCTGGAGGGAAGGATGCCACAATGCATGCACACGCGTGCATGCACGCCCACAGGCGCTTGGCTAAAATTAGCAGCAAGGCTTATATCCTCTGTTGCTCTTCAGCAGTGCAGACTGCTAATAGGTGGACAGAATGGAGGAGGTCAAGGATTTTTAATTAGAGTGTGAAATTAGGGGCTAATAGAATTTGCTTTCCCATTTCTCACTTGGAAGAGTTTTATTTTAATATGGATGTCCCTTTGTAAGGTCTTTTACACGCCTCAGTATAATCACAGCTGTCAAGAGACTGAGTTATTAATACAACAAGGGCAAAAAGCATTTACTGGTTTGTGGAAGCACCAGTTTAGGAACAACCATCAAAGGAAATCTGCACATGAAATCCAGATCCCTACTTCAGTTTACAGTAGGAAGATATACCTGTCACGTTTGTTTTGTCAAGGTGTACTTCAAGGAATTCAGCTGTATAGTTTTCCTTCCTTACATGCAAGCCAACAAGCAGATACGAATTGTGCTTCTGTCTGACTGGGTAAGACTACTGGCAATGGGGATTAAAAAAAATTAAGTTTAATTTTTCTCAGCGACCACTATTTGGGCAGACTGGGAGACATCTACTGTCTTCAGGCTTGCATTTAAGGTGAATCCCTATTTTCATACCCATGTCCCATGCCTTACCACCCTCCATGTTTACATTAATGAGCTTCCTGCTCCTCAAAAGCAGATCGAGTACAACCCGCCAGTAGCTGCAACTTTTCAGTAATTAAAGCTAAAAGTAGTCAGAAACCACATTCATACTGAATCCCATTCAAAACAGTGTCATAACCACATGTGCGGTGCAACAAATCGCCTCAATGAAGAATCTGTGCCACCAAGTGCCGAGGACCAAGACAGACATTTTCATGGACAGATGTTTTCAAACCTGACATCCACCGTGGAGCTGCAGTAGAGAAGCAGACACCCTGCGTAAGTGATGCGGCTCCTGCTCAGCTCTGAAGCGCTCCTTCCTTACAACGCGAGCTGCTCACTGCTTTATGGCAGCACCGCTGGATGCACAAACACGCAGCACGTGGGCCACCGCGCAGAGCTCGTGCGGTGCAATTTGCATTGCAAGCCACTGTCCCCGCAGTTCATCCTGACACTTGTTCAAAATGCCGGACTGCCAGAGCATAAATGCAAGAGTCACACAGCGGCCTAGTTCATCTCTCCAAGGATCTCCATTTTCAAGAAGAAATGCAAACTGATTATCTAAGTTAGCATGGAAAGTGCTTTCATGTTTCAGAGCAGGTCTCTGTCAGACCTCCCAGGCTTAGCGAGGAGGCCCAGTTCCTTGACCTCTCTTCTTATTCAAGGTTTGTTTACAAAACTGAAGGGGCACAAGGGGCTTTCCTGCATCAGAGCTGGTCCAAAACAGCCCAGAAAGAAATCCAGCATTCCCCAAAAGAAAGGAAAGCCACTTGCAAGAAAAAAAATACATCATGCAGCATACACAACAAGTGAGAAGGAACAGAACTGTTGAATTAAGTTGGAGACAAGTAAGACAGAAGCTCACTAAGCCCGAAAGGCTCCAAATGCTAACAAGAAAAGAAATTACCGTAGATACTCGCACAGCGGCTGCTCCTTTATTGCTGATTCACAACTACATATGATTAAGAACCTAATGCTACTAAGAAACAAGCTTTGCATTCACTGCATTTCATATATCACATTGTTTTGGTGCTAAGAGCGTTTAGACAATCCAAGGATTAAATAGTGCCTTCCAGTTAAGTATTACGAAAACCATCTGTTGCAACAGAACCACCAAGCCAGATGTAAGATTTGCTGTGCCCAGAGCCTACTTCTTCTAAAACACGTCTAAACCCCGCTCCTAAAATCCCAGCTGCTTCTCACAAAGCAAACTGTATGTGCTGGCCAGGACACAACATTTTGTTCTGTGCCTTATTAAATAAAAGCATCCAGCAAAACTCCCAATTAAGAAAAGAGAACCTTTTACTTGGAGGAAGACGAAAGAATTCAGAACAGATGACGAGAGGAAACCTCAAAGAAAGTTTGGGGAGGTCTCCCGCTGGTTTTAGGCACACTTGGTTCTTCCCACAACCTCTGTCATCTCCTCTAACCCACGATCAAGAGGTTGTAGCTCAGCAAGGCAAAACACATGCTTACACTGCGGTGACCGCAACAGAGCAAATGCAAGCCTGTCTGCGCTGTAGGTCAAGCGGCTTCGACTGGCACTTCAGCCCACGCTGTCCCCCAAGACAGTGGGGCTGGTTATCCAGCTCTCCGAGGGGCTCCTGCAAGCCACGCTGAGCTCTGCTACCTCCGTGCTATGCAAGAAGTGGCACAAGAAGAGCTCCCTGAAGAAGCTCGCTGCATACGATCTAGCTGCTCAGCGCTTGGAAGGGAAGGGCCACCACGATCACAGCAGGGTTAACCCGTCGCAAGCTCTTAGCCTTTAAAGGCTCAGTATTTCTAATGAATCAGAGTTGTATCTCCTGAAATGTTCTTGCTTCCCTTGCATTTAAGGGCATAGTAAAGACTCATTGAAGGTCTTTTTTAGAAGTTAGACTAAAACAATTTACAGTAAATCACACACACAATAACTATAAACCAAAGGTTAGGAGTTTAAAAGCTCTGCCTATGAAGAGCTAGCGTGACAGACTTTGTAGCTGAGCACCATCAATCTACAGTCACCTGCTTTATCAACAATGCCTCCTGCTCATTAAAGAGTCTAAACTTCTTCATGCATGCACGCACGATGGATTATGCATTTTTAAACTCAAACTACAGAGCAGTATACTTCAAATAGTCTTCAAAAGAAGGATCACAAGCATCTTCAAGCTCACTTAGCCTGACAGTCTCAGAGCTTTAACTGCTTGACGGGTGGAAGATGGGGGAACCCAGGATAGCTTAAGTTAGTCTTCGAGATTTAATGTGACCAAAAGACATATCACAGGAAATTTTAAAAAATGGTTAATAAAGAATTTTGTGGGAGTCACTCTTCTCCTCCCACCCCCACCAAAACCACACACACAGCAGAAGAGCCGGTCTGTAGTTCAAAACTGTTTTTTAAAACTGAAAGCAAAGGTACTTCCCCCTGTGCTTCATTCCACTGTCCACACGAGCACAGCGAGCCGAGCACCGCAGCTAATGACTCTTCCGAACCGGTTTAGTCACTGTGTCAAAAGCAAACAGCAGCCCTGACAAAGGAGCTTCAGCGGCAGATACGGTGAACCAGCTGCCAGGTCAATCGGCAAAGCAGTTGCCGGTTTGAACAGTCCACTTATCTGCAATTATCAGAAGGACTTTTGTGCTAAGCGGAGTTAGGGTGAAGAGCAATGACAATCTAAACATTTCCTCGGCATGTAGGCTTACGGCGCTCAGCCTCCAGCTGCTGCTCGACATGAGCTCCGTGAAGTCTGAGTGCTGAGCCTCAAAGGCAGGCACTTGTTCCCCAACAGAGATTTGAGGGGAGGAGGGAAAAGATAAATATTTTAGACTATGAACCCGAGAAGCTCTGTTTTAAGCCAGTACACAGATCCCGCAGACTCCAGAGCCAAGAGTTACTTTTGAAAATAACAGTCTAATAAAACTTCATTATTTTGCCTGACGCGGAGGAAGCCTCGTACAGTAAACAATATTGCAAGTAAACTGCTATAAAATAGCCTGCACTACTACATAGAGCTTTGGAAGTACAGTCAAGTCCACAGTACAGCAGTATCGGAATAAGGAAGATCTGCTCCCAAAACACCGGGACTTGTTTGCTGGACTTGTTTGCAGCAGCAAGCACAGTTAACGCCGTATGCGGATTCCCCCGAACGGGGAACGGGGCTGCTTGTAAAAGCCCCTCGTCCCTTCCAGACGAAGGAGCTCCAATAACCTCACCGTTGGAAGTCTCCATGATTGCTTGACCAAGAGCCCCTTGCAGGAGGGCATGGGATACGAGGACATGTATTTTCTGATCTTCATGTTTCCTCCTAGGCATACAGATTACTTAGTCTCTTTTTTGATTATTATATCTGTCTGGGACCTTCATATATTAAACAGTATAGCTAGTTACTAATCATAAGTCATAAACATTAATATTGGACCAATGTAATCCACCCGTACGTGCAAATGAGACAAAGCTGCTGAAGTAAACTGTATTTGCCGAGGAGGAGACGACAGCCTTCAGCTGAGCTTTAAATAAAGCAGGGGTTTAGAAAGTATTCGTTTTCAGGTCTGAGCAGCACCTCGCAATCTATTGTTTGTGCCTGTAAAGTCAGAGCCTCCAGACTCTGCTAAATTGCCGCTTCCTGAAAGGCACCGTATGTGCTCAGGTCACTCCCAATATAGCTTAGAAATTAAAACCAAGACCTTTATACGTTAGATTTCATCCACCTCAACAAAATATGCGTATCAGCAGCTCAACTGTCAGCAGGACAGAACAACACATCAACCATCGCAAGCATAAAAGCCTGACCAAGCATTTCTGCCATTTTACACATGGCACAAATCTGATCACAACTATGTCAGCAATATTGCATCCAATTAACACTTCAAAGCAGAACTGGTCCAAAGTACTGCTGTTATCAACTACTGTTTAAACCCTCACCCTTAAAATGATCTAGATCAGCTCAGTCATTTCTGATTTATCAGCAAAAAAATCAGCATTCAGTTCAGCCCCCTGGCCACTGAACATCAAGGGCAATAAAGCTTCAGTGGCAAATCCTTTAGTCCCAGGTTTGTTCTTAGGCCCAGCAACACGCAGGGAATACACGGCAAAAGAGCTGCTCTGCATTACACCATACCGAAACCTCTGAAGAGCACAACAAGCATTGACATTCAGGGCTGTTGTTCCCATTCTTCGTGCTTTCATAACCTGGCTATTTTCAGGGCTCTGTTATTTGTGTTTCCCAAGAAAGCTCTGCCAATTTCAGACCCAGCTGCAGAAATTCATTAAAATCTATGAATGCTGATTTGTTCATTATTTGCTGCCTCCCTCCACTGCTTTTTGTTAGGTTTGTTCTTTGAAAGAACAAAAGAATGGAGCAAGATAGAAAAGGAGGAGGGATGACAAGCATGGTAAGAAAGCTGGTACAGCACAGATTGGTAATTTGAGAGCCTGTAAACAGAACATTCTTTAGAAAAACAAAAACGGAGGATTAAAGTCATTTTAAGTTTATAATGCTCAGCCAGTAGCATGCCAAAACCAGGCGTTTAGATTAAACAGCACCTTCAAGGAAGCACTACTAACCCACAGCCAGGTCACCACCAAAGTCTCCATCCGGAAGGGCCTGACACCTGGGAAAACCTGACTCCGGGAAACTCAACATTGTGTCGCCTGGGCAGTTTACCTGCGCCTTGGACCGAAGCAGAAGTTTTGTCTGCTGCTGATAAAGAAATCCCGGCTCCAGCGAGGCGCAGCCGCAGCCTGGCCCGAGTTATGCCAGCCAGTCCCAGCGGCTTCTCGCAACTTCACCATCAAGTCAAACAAGATGGAGTTTTCTAAAGAAACTGCACAATGAAACTGCCAGTTCTGGACAAATTAAGTGACCTCTGCTGATCTGGGCACACACCAATGCTATGAAATCACCAGTTATGGCACAGGACTCGAGCAATGCTGGTCACCTAAAGCAGAGGGGGCAAGTCTGGGAGCCCCTTCTGCCCTGGTGCATTTAAGGGAGGCTCCACCGTGGGCAATTCAAAGCAGCTCTGCACAGTGACTAAAAAAAGGACCGTAAGGAGAACAGCTGCCTTCAGTGGGCACCAAAGATTAGATGTCCAGAGTAGCAAATACCACCTCCTCCTCCTCCTCTGATGACTTCATACGCCTGTGTATTTGCACGATGTAAACAGTTAACCCATGTGGTGAGCGGCAACATACTTTACAGCAAGAAGATACCCCAATTCCAGAGTCTCAATAAAAGCAAAGCCATTTGGGTTGTTTTGTTGGTATCAGGGATGACAGAAAGATACGCAGCTTTTAGCTGCTTTCTGAATCTTATTTTGCAAATACTACACCACACAGAAAGAGATGCAGTACAATAACAACTATCCTGCACGATGGAAACGCATCCGATGGAATCGCTCTGCGTATTTGCAATGAAAGGAGACGCTGGGGTTTTGCAGGGACCGAGGGCTGCCGTCCACCTCGGGATGGACCATGGAGCCAAACAGGGGGCAAATAAAGTGCTCCAAGTCCCTCACTCTGAAAGCCTTCCCATCAGGTAAAATGGTCATTCCAAAGCATGGCCCATCTCATCCACTCCGGCACCCCACAAGACTGGTAGTAAATACTTCAAGAGAGTTTAATACATCTCCATGGGCAGCATAAAACTGTCCTTTCGCCAGAAGGAGACGGATTCAGTAAGACACAGGCTCATATTTAACATCCGAGAGACCTGTCATCCATTCATTTGTCTAGCCCCTTTATTAAGCCATGTACACTTTTGAGGCTCCTGCAGCCACGAATCCGACAACTTAATCATGCATATATAAAGAAAGATGCGGCTCTTCTGCCTGACGATTGCAACGAGTGCTCCCCGCAACTCTTTTTTAAAGACAAAAAAAGACATGAACTTTCACTCCAGATCACCTTCATTAGAGGTACATAAAACGATTAAGGCAATGCCATGTATCCTTTCAGCCCTCTGTTTCCCAAGCTGAAGAAAATCAGTCTGTTTCGTCATCGCTCACACAGAAACCCTTTCATTCCTCTGAATACCCTCCTCACACGTCCTTCTACCATTTAGTCCTGATTTAACATTCTTTTCAGAAGGGCTAATCAGAATTATTATAGCAAAGCATAACAACATCTAAAATTAGATGCCACGGAAAGAGGCAGGAAGGACATCAAACAAGAGAAACTCCAAGGAACATGCACTTAAAAACGTTCTCTTTGTGTCCTATTGACTTGGCACGGAAAGAGGAAGGAGTGAATAATTTACCTGAATTTCAGAAGTACAAAATTCAGCGTGCCTGGGCACAGAACGCTCTGTGTGTCACACGCAGAGGTTATTATACTTGTAAGGCTCCTGATGCAAAACTTGCCCTCCAAAGCTTGGCATGCAATATTAAAACAATACCGCGAATGGCAGAGCACCTAGTGCACTGAAGTGGCTTTTGAGGAGCACATGAGTGCTATGAAGAAGCTGTGTCATAGCAACACTGTTACTTTAGGCTTTAATGCACAAACTGTACACAACAGCATATGCAGTGCGTACAGGGCATTAAAGTAGCAGGCCCAATCTCAATTTGTTCGAGAAGTGGGGAAAGAAGGTCCCTTCCATTATGAAAGGGAAAGCAACAGGCAGTGCGTGACAATTCAAGAAGAAAACAACCTGGCACGGACGACTCCTAAGAACATTCTTACTCACAAATAGCTGCTCTCCTCTAAAATTCACTGGACCCGCCACGTAGCAGCTTCTTGACGATCACCAGGACGCGTCCATTACCTGGACGTGCACTGAAAGGGAACGCTAATCAACTGTATTAGCAAAGCTCCCCAGCTTTAAAGCACAGACAACATCTCTATACCCGTTTACCAACAAAGCTCTGCGAGCCACTACAAAGAACGGAGAGACTCGGATGTCTTTGATACTGTTTTGGTTATACGTATGCTCAGAGGGCCAGCTCACTTTGCAAAGCTATTTCTGCAAGGAAAAGGCCTGACAAGAACTGCTTTAGAACTTAAACCCCAAAGATCTGAAGAAGATCCTGCCTTTCAGCTGATTAGAGACCTCACGCTTCCAGGCTGACAGAAGTCCCCTGGCTGTAAAACAATAATTTCCCTCTGAAGGCCAGAACATCCTTCCCTGAAGCTGATTCAGAAACTTCCCAGCGTACAAGCATGCATTAATATTCCTCTTCGAGCTACTGTGTAAACAAGCAGCAGAAATTAAGGGAAGGTACTACTCCGAGTAGTCACATTACCGGAGCAAGAGCTTACCTAACACCGCCTCTATTAGCCTCATGCGCAAACAGAACATTTCCAAGATCAGGCTTTGAAAAAAGCACGAAGCGTTCGGGTTACCGCAGAGTCCCAGCTGCAGACCAAGCGGTGGAAACATCCCGCAGCCCCGCGACACTCGCACGGCTTCGGGCATGCCCTGCCCGCGCAGCTGCACGAACGGCCAAGCGACACACGCGGCGCGTCCAGCGCGGCCACCGCGGCGGCGGCAGGGAGGGGGGCGGCAGGGAGGGGGGCGGCAGCGCTGCGAGGGGCCGCGGAACGGCGGGGCAGGGGCGGGACGCGCTGCCGGGCACCGCGGGCAGGTGCTTCCCGGGCTCCGCGGGGGAAGGGGCCGGCGGCGCCCCCGCCTCCCACGGCCGGCCGCCCCCGGGGGCGGCGGTTCCCACGGCCGCGGCCCCCGGGCCCTGGGAAAGTCCGGCTCTTCCCAGGGCTGCGGCGCTTCCCACGCCCCGCCGCGGCGGGGGGACCGCGGGTCACGGGAAGGGAGGCCCCGGCCCGTTCCCACCCCGCGGGGAGGAGCCGGGCCGCGGCCCCGCACTCACCTCTGCCGCTGCACCTCCAGCGCGAAGCCGCCGCCCGCGGCGCTCGGCGTGGGGCTCAGCAGCCCCGGCAGCCCCGGCGGGGCGGGCGGCGCCGGCGGCGGCGGGCAGAGCTGGCCGCCCAGCAGCAGCTGGGGCAGGAAGATGCCGCCGCGGGGCGGCTCCGCGTCGCCCTTGGTGCCCGCGGCGCCGGGCAGCAGCAGCGCCGGCGGCGGCGCGTGGGGGGCCCGCGGCGGCTGGCAGGGCGGCGGCGGCGGCAGGAGGCGCGGGAGGGCTCCGGCCGGCTCCGCCGCCGCCTCCTCCCCCTCGCCCGGGCCCGCGGGGGGCGGCGGCTTCTCGGCGGCCGGGCAGGGCGGGCGCCCGTCCAGGGAGATGTTGTTGAGGAAGAAGAGGGCGGCCTGGCGCCGCCGGGAGTCGCCGCGCTTCCGCGGCGGCGGCTGCTCGCGGGGCGGCCGGCTCGGCGGCGAGCCGCACGCCGTGGCCGCGGCCATTCTCCGAATGAGCCGCGACGGCCTCGGCCGCCCGGGCGGGGTGGCGCGGAGCGCGGCGCGGCCGGCAGCTCGCCCGCTCATTGGCCGCGGCGCGCCGGGATGCAAATGAGCCAGGCCGCGGCCCGGCGCTCGTTGGCTCGGCTGCTCCCCGTCGGTAGTCCCGCCCCCTCCTCGCCGGCCGGCGGGGCTCGGCGCGGTCCTAGAGCCGGCGGAGGCGCAGCGCCTGCATCGGCCCCGCGCGGCTCTGTGGTGCCACCAGCGGGCGGGCCGGGCTGGGCCGCCCCTGCCCCTGCCCCTGCCCCTGCCCCCGCCCCCGCCCCTGCCCCCGCCCCCGCCCCCGCCCCCGCCCGGCGGCCGCGCAGCCCTCCCCGGCTGTCCCCCTCCGGCCCCGCTCCTCGTCTGTCCCTCCCCCCGGACAGTCGCGCAGGAAGCCCCTTCCTCCCTTGCGTATGCCCCTACCACCGCCACACACCCACCCGTGTCCCCCCAGGAACACCCACCGCACCACCGCGTGAGCACCCACCGCGTCCCCTCACAAACACCCACCGTGTCCCCTCACGAACACCCACCACATCACAATGTGAGCACCCACCACGTCCCCTCAGAAACACCCATCCCCGCAAAAATACCCGCTGCATCCCCTCACAAACATTGCGTCCCCTCACAAACACCGCGTCCCCTCACAAACACCCACCATGCCCCCTCACAAACATCGTGTCCCCTCACAAACCCACCAAGTCCCCTCACGAACACCCACCGCATCACCATGTGGGCACCCACTGCATCCCCTCACAAACACCCGTGTCCCTTCACAAACACCATGTCTCCTCCCAAACACCGTGTCCCCACACACACCCATGTCCCCACGCAAAGACCCACCTCTTCTGCATACGCACACCCACCATGTCCCCACACATACACCCAGCCCCACACAGACACCCACCGCATCCCCACACAAACACCCCGTGTCTCCCCACGAACACCCATGTCCCCACACAAACACGCACCTCTTCTCCATACACACACCCACCGTGTCCCCACACAAACACCCCGTGTCCCCCCACGAACACCCACCATGTCCCCACACAAACACGCACCTCTTCTCCATACACACACCCACCGTGTCCCCACACAAACACGCACCTCTTCTCCATACACACACCCACTGTGTCCCCACACAAACACCCCGTGTCTCCCCACGAACACTCACCATGTCCCCACACAAACACCCACCACGTTCCCACGCAAACACCACGTCCCCCACAAACACCCATCCCCACACAAACACCCACCGCATCCCCCCACAAACACCCACCATGTCCCCACACGAACACCCACAATGTCCCCCCACGAACACCCACCGCATCCCCACACAAACACGCGCCGCGTCCCCTCACCAACCCCCCCCTGCCCCCTCACACCCACCCACCGCGTCCCCACCCAGCAGACGCCGGTGGCCTCGTGCTCCCAAGGTCTCCCGGCTTCCCGGCACGCAGGGCGGACGCGTCTGCTGCGATGACCAGCGCGCGTGGGCATGTCGGGCGGTGCCCACAAAGCCAGAGCAGGGCAGCCATTCCCATCCCAGCCTCGGCGGCTGGGACCGGCCTCCCGCTGCGCCCCGCGGGCCGCTCGGGGTGATGGTGGGGCTGGGGCTGGGAGCGCGGGGTCCCGCGGCCATGCCAGGACCCACCTGCAGCACCCAAAACCGGCGCAGGGCGATAAACCTCCGTGTGTCCTGGCTGCTGGGGGAAAGCGGGCAGCGCGGGGCTGAGTGTGGGCTGGATATGGAAAAGGCGGACGCAGAGAGGGCTCGGTGGGGAGCTGGGAGAAGATAAACTTAGCGTCGTCTCCAGAGTGACTCCAGGCGTAGCTGCACAGCACGCCGCTTCTCAGGCTCGCGTGTTTACACTGCGCCGTACAAACATCCCCCCAGGCACTTGAACCCGTCTCCCACATCCCGGGGCGACGCTCTGACCGCGTGCCAAATCAGCAAACGATGCCGTCCGCCTCTCCGCTGCGCTCTGAGGACGCGGATGGGAGCGTCCGGAGGCCGGAGAGCTCTGCTGGGAGTGGAGAAGCCCCGGCGCGTTGAGCATCGGGCTGCAGGGGCTGCGGGAAGCTCATGGCCGCTGTACTCCAGAAACAAGAACGGGCCCTGCAGGCTCCCGGCGCCTCCTGCCTTACCTGCTCCGGGTGGATCTTGCCCGTAGACACGAGCACACCAAATCAAATGTGCCGTTGAAGAGGGGCTAGTGAGATATTCACAGTTCAGCAGCTGCTAGTTTATTTGCAACGCTGGACCCTTACAATGGTAATTTCTTTTGCCAGTTAGGATCCCGCTTTTAAAGAAGCAACACAAGAACAACTGCAATTGTTTGCAGTTTACACCAGGAATCAAACTGATGTCTAATGATATGACCTGAAATGTGCGCACTAAATAACAGCTAGATTTTCAAAGTGTCTTACAAAACCTTATATAGTTGCTAAGTCTTTTTATACAGCTGTTTCATACAATCCATTTTTTTGCATACTGTTCTAAGTAGGACATCAACACTTGTGTTATAGTATTTATAGTATTTAATAAGAACAACACTAATAGGAAACATAAGACAATGTTTTCTGTAGGGTTTCATTTTAAAAGCTATTAAAATAATACAGTGCAGTATAATCTCTCCCTTTAAAATCCCAAGTATATTGTGATATTCAATATAGGTCAGATTTTGAGCCTAAATTATTTGGCAGAATCATCTCATATCACATCTGCAGAAAAAATAATTTGGGATAAAAAAGAATTAAAACCCTTCTTGCTGGCAAGCTTATCAAAGAAGCCATGGGATAATGGGCATGGAAACTTAGCAAGGCTTTCTCCAAGCAGTTCTCCAGAACCCAGGATTTGAAATAAAAAATAAATGGTATTTTTTCATTCTTTCCTTGAAAAAAACAGCTGTAGGATGTAAATTGTCCCACTGAGTCAGCACAGGATGAAACAGAAAGAAGCCAGCCTCCATAGCTATCTTAGTGGGTTGCTAACTTCAAAGCTGAATTCAGAGGTTTCAACGTTGCTGCTCTTAACGCTTTAATGCTGGGGAGCTTTCATCTACATTTGACAAGCAAACTTGCTTACAGTGACTGAATATAGCAGGCATATTGCTATGTTTCAAGGAATCTGCTGCTAAAACAGATGGGCATAAGGTCAGCAGCATTTCCACGGATTACAGTAATGGGGTACAACCAGGGCAACCTTCTCTCCCTGGCCTTTTCCCTGAGGGAATCACCATACTGTGGGGAAAGAGGGAGATGGAGCTCTGTTTTGACTGAACATGGTAGTAATTCACAGCACAGTGATGTGATTTTTGGCAAAAGGCTTGACTTGTCACAGTGTTGCTGCATGGTAGCTTCAAGTTCTGGGCACAGGTATGCTTGAATTTTTACTGCTGCAAACCTTCCGAGATAAATACTAAGGCAGGCAGTTTTGCACTTGCAGCAGCATTATGGCACAAATGTAAAGCATTTTTTTGACTATCCAATCCCTAAGCCTCTCATTTTGCTCCTGGACTAAAAGCTCAACCTTATAGGAAGCATTGGACTGCATGGTCCATAGGTTTGAGCAGTCAAAGCGTTGCTGGAATAAGGAGCTGCTATGGATGGGGCCAAACCTGCAACGCTTTATTCCAACATGATGAGGGGAATATAGTTACCAAAGTCACCGAGAGTTTTCTATATTCAAGAACGGCAGGATTTGGTCTAAGCATCTGATATGAGACAGCATTTAAACTACCTATGTGGGCTGGGTGTTATAATTTTGCAAAATCATGGCCCAAAACCAAGCAAAGATAAACAGGTCATGAATATATTTAGGCTGGGAATCAGAGGAATAGTGTTCCAGTTGGAGGAACTGTTGGTATTAAGATGAAGTGTGAGAAATTTCTGTACAAGTTTTTCCAGTCGAAGTGTAGTGCGGATCTGGCGATCCAACAGGCCTTTTCTAGTCCAGCATTGTTATATATATCACACTCAGGAGTCTCTTCTTGCCAGCTCCTCTCTTCTTTTGCCATCTGTCTCAGGAAAAGGGAAACGGAGAGAAAAATGCTGCTTTTGTCCCAAAGCCCAAACAGACTGGAACTTGGTAAAAAACCTGAACTATTTCTCTCACCAGTTGTGGAAATATCCTCCGGTTTCCTGCGGGTACAGCAGCACTCCTTGCATCCATAAATCTCAGCATTGCTGTTATTGGAGCCTGCAGAGCAGTCCCAGCTGAGGCTGTTAGCACAGGGGACAGGGTCTCCCAGCTTTTCCACTCACACCAAACCCCTGTCTCAGAGATATGCCACATATGAGAAGCACAGTCTCTAGAAGCTCTCTGTGCTTCTTGAAACAAATTTTCTCCTTAAATTGGCAGGCCCAGGATGACCATCTTACTTTGGAGCTAATCTTCGCAATCACCAGGTCCATCTGTGGCACCTAAAGGCCACCACATTTGGGTCTATGCATTCTCCTGAGCCTGTCTACGTGCTCCTACTTAGTAAGTCTCAAAAATTTGCCAGGGGAATATCATTCCCTACATGTGTTACATATCTCACAAATTTTCCTAACTGCATTTCGTATGCATTTTGGAGCACTTTCTCTGCTCTCTGCTTGCACATTCACCTCCTTTGACTGTCCTCCTGCATCCCAAACCTGAGGGCCAGGTTTGATTCAGGTTGGCCTCGCTGTCACATGAACCACGTGACGTGCAACATTTTTAATATGACTGCAGCCAGCTCCAGTTGGGAGTCCTGGTTTCTCTTGACACCTATTGGAGCAGAATGGACATTTCCCCTGGACTCCTAATAGATGTGCATTCATCCGTGCTGAGTTATGTAATCCTCTTCTGTCATTGCAGATTTCCAGTTAAAGCACAATAACATGCCGAGCCCCTGGAGGAAAACATTACCAACAGACCTCTGTGCTGATTATTGTGTGCCTTGGAAAATGACTCAGGCTTTGCTGCGTGACATTAAGTATTTAAAAAGTACAGGACTGATTGATTTAATTGTATAGCTCTACTCTAGGGAGGGCTGTGCGCTCACTTCATGAAAAATGTATGTGATGTTTACATGAGGATTTGTGAATGAATGACTCAAAACATTTCTCCTGAACCACACGGTACAGCAGCTGCAGTACATGGCATTACTGTAGACCAATAATGTGCATGGGGTGATCTTGTAAGAATGTGTTTTCTGAGGAAGTCCCACAGGGCTGGTGATCAGCACATGTAGCAGCAGGTTTGGTGAGAGCAGGATGTGCAGCACAGCCCTGCTAGGGCTGGGAATGCTGGAAGGGCGGATGGCAGTGTTCGAGGGAGAGCACCAACCGTGATGCCCAAGGGATACAGGAGGATCATGCACTTACCTTGGCTCAAAAACTCCTACAAGAAACTTTGCACCAGATAAAGGACAGCATCACAGGAACTCCCAAATTCTCCTGCTTCCGAGAACCATCACTGCATGCTACACTCAGTCACCAGACCTGCTAAACCTATCCATTATCTCACAGTCTCTCACAATCCATCTATAATCCTTTCAAAGGTTTAAGATCTTGGCCTTATGCTTTGTTATGAACATGTTTGAGTCCTCCCTGTCAAATGTCCCACAGCCCCCGCTGATCTCCTGCAGAACAGCACGGAGAGGCTGTCTAGACATGTCACTGCCCTTTTCACACATGCGGGGTGCATCTGCCCTTGGGAAAGACCTACACAGAGTGTCCATCCTACTTAAATCCCCCAAACGGGACTTACGCAAGACTTCAGTAATGCCTGGAATGAGCTTTTCTACAGTGAACCGATGAGTGAAGCT
The DNA here is from genome assembly GCF_036370855.1 of Dromaius novaehollandiae. Lineage (NCBI taxonomy): Eukaryota > Metazoa > Chordata > Aves > Casuariiformes > Dromaiidae > Dromaius > Dromaius novaehollandiae. The sequence goes on from NC_088113.1 coordinate 18,140,921, forward strand.
GTGTTTCCAAACCTGTCGCTGTAAATGGGCATTACTTACCGAGCAGATCTCATTTAAACTCATTTAACTCATCAGCTCTCTTCTCTCACCACAGAAAGGGTGGTGATCCGCCTCGTGAAAAGGGCATGGGTTGAGACTCTGGGGGAACGCAACAGAGCTTTGTTAAACACCTGATGCTATAGAAAGCTTCCCCGAGTGGAGCAGTAATTCCTTCAAATCAACAGTAAAATTTCAACACCGAGAAGGTTAAAATCGTATGGCTAGATTAGCAATTTCATAAACATATCATCTTCATAGTATTTACAGCTACGGAGGGAATAACACTGCCGAAGGCTGTAAGGGAAGGAGGAGAATCTGATATGCACTTCTCTATTTCTGCTGCTGTAGTTCCTGCCTCTCCGTCAGCCGGGTCACCAGCACAGTTCCCCTTTGCTTCGAGCTAGTTTGGCTTCCTGGTTTCCTGCTACGGCACAGCAACATCTCAGTTACAAGTGCAACAGAGGAACCTTTGTGCGGAGGCAATTTTTTTTTCCAGGACGGAGATTTATATCAATGTCTGAATTTGCACAAATTTACTTCTTACCAAATTTTACAGATAAAGTCTAGAGAGTAGCTGGAAACAGTTTACTGCTGAGGGCAGTGGGAGTGTCGTGCACAGTAAAGACTAAGGGTATTTGGCATACATTCCCAAGGTTTGCAAGCTGAGAGCAGTGATACATGCTGTAAGAATGATTCCACGTATACAAATGCTTAAGGATCAGCAAGCAAAGACTCAGGGTGGTCTGTTGTTGGGACTGTTTTGCACAGCAGTGCGGGAGCCAGCCGTGGCTATTTTTGATGGAATAAAAATGAGCAGGCCCCTAAATGCTTGCACAGTTGCTCTTTCCAGTTTGTGGAATTTCAGATCCAGTCCCTGAGCTGGCAGAAACCAAGCTGTGCTCTGAACCCATCCCTCTGGGAAACCAGTTCACCGTCCCAGTCATTCTACCTACATTTCTTTACTGATGACATCAGAGCTCTAATTTGTCTAAATAAAATAAACAAGAGCTGCCAGCCTCCCAGAAGGACTGGTCGGTTCATGGGACAGCTTCTATTCTGCTTTAGTGCTCTATAGACTTATGCACTGCATTAAGGGTGATTTTAGTGGCTTTGGGAGGAAGATCACTGTGCAAAAGAGTCCTTCTTGTGCTGAACAGAAATGCAGCCAAAAAAAAAAAAAAAGATTTAACCCTCCAGAGAGCACAGATCACTTGGCCTGGTACACAGATGCCCTTCTGAGTCATTATTGAAACTCCGCTGAAGTTATTAAAAGGCTGCCATGCTCCTCAGCGAAGCAGGATTAACTCATCAGATTAAACATTGCCCAGCACGCTTCTGCAAATGTATTACCTCGAGCAGAACTCAACCTGCATAGGGAAAACCTCTGTGAAGCTCAGCAGTTCCCTGCATATCTCAGATTATTTCCTTGCAGCAGAACAGTTCCAACCTCAGGCTGTTTGTGCAAGTAATACCACCAAACTGATACATGCATTTACCTGCCAAGAATTATGTTAACAAGAGATCGTCAGGCGTAATTACAAGAATTAAAGGACCTCAGCAATTATCCATGTTTCTGCAGCTAATGCAGAGCATGGGGGGAGCAACAGAAACATGCCATGGGCTGGATATGAGCAGAGTTTATGGGACTGGATAAAGTGCAGTGTATAAACTTACATTTCACTTCAGCAGCTTGTTCAGAGAAGCACTTTACTCAGATCTTACAAGACTATTTTTTGTTTTTATAGTTATGGGATTGTCCTAACTGCGAAATATGTGTCCCTGCCAGGCCCCTCAAACATACTGCATGGAGATACTGGGCATTGGCTGATGATGCCTGTTGGAACAAGGCAAGCAGCAACGTAAAAGACGATAAAAGAAAAGCCCGATAAATGAAGGTGAATTCTGTGGTAGTCTTGTGCAATAAGAGGAAAAAAATCTCTTTGTGAAAAAAAAAAAGAAATTGAAGACTTTGTTATTGTTGGCAGGAGTTTTGCACATTTTGCTTATCAAGAGATCATGGTAGGGAGGGGATTATCTTACAGTTGCGTAAAAGTTCCATCCTTCCTTAAATTCTTCTGCTCTCCAGCTGCCTCCCTGCAGTCTGAGGGGCCTCTCTACAGGTTTATATTTGCATTTTCTTCTCTTGGTTGAATCTCTTTAAAAGACAGACTTACTCGGTGCACCATGCACGTTCACTGCTGCCCTGGGTATCGCTGCCCCTGCAAGTCGGCCCGAGCAAGGGACAGATGTGGTGCTGGCTGCCCCGGACCGAAAGGGGAAGGAATCCGAGTCGTGGCCCAGGTCCAGTCGCCAGGGCTATGACCCGAGGAGCGCTTGAAGCCGGGATGAATCAGCACTGGCACGGGCCCTTCGCCGGCGCCCCGGCTGCTCAGCCCTTGCTCGTGCCAGCACAGCTCGTGTGTGCCGCGTGCGGACCGCAGCACTGCTGGGGCTGCAAGACTGAGGATCTTGCTCATCTCTCACCTCATCTCACCTCATCTCACCTCATCTCATCTCACCTCATCTCACCTCATCTCAGCGGGGCCGAGCTGAGCCGAGGGGGGCTGTCCCACCTGGGAGCGATTCCCCACTGACCCCACGGGGTGACGGACCCCACGGAGGGTGACGGACCCCTCAGGGGTGCCTGCACACAGGGCAAGCGGCGGCTTCACTTCAGCAGTGGCTTCGCTTCCCGCCCCCCACGTTGGCAGCCGCGTTGTGAAGCCCCGTGAGACGTTGTGGCTGGGGGCTGCTGCAGCCTCAATGCACGGTGGCAGGCGGACGTAACGCTAGTACACACACACACACACACACACACACACACACCCCAACACACTAACGCATGTGAATGTGCACACTAACACACACACAAACACACGTGAACATGCATGCGAACACACACACACACACTTTCATGCTAACACACACCACACTAGCACACAGCACACGCATGCACATGCATGCATACACACATACACACGCACACATATACGCACATGCACACATATACACACACACACACACACACACACACACACACACACACACACACACACACACACACACACACACACTCCCCCCCCCACGCGCCCTCTCCCCGCCAGGTGGCGCTGCCGGCTGCGGCGGCTCCCGCGGGCTGGCCCCGCCCCTGGCCCCGCCCCCGGCGTCAGGCCCCGCCCCCGGTGCCGCCCCCTCCCGCGCCCCCGCCACCCGTTGCGGGCCGGGCCGGGCCGAGCAGCTCCGTTGCGGGCGGCGGGGCCGGGCGGTGCGGTCCCGTGCGGCGGAGGGGGAGCGCGGGAGGCCGCGGGCTGGGGAGGCGCAGGCGCCGCCTGGGCCCGTCCCCCCGCTCCGCTTCCCCGGCCGCCCGTTCCCCCCACGCGGGCCCGGCCCGGCTGTCGTGGCGCCCGCCGCGGCCCTCCTCGCCGTCCCGGGCCGGGCAGCAGCGGGACCCCGTGGCTTGGCGCTGACGGGGAGCACGCCCCGCCTTAACACAGCAGAAAAGTCTTTCCAGAGCGATTTATCCACGTGGAAACAAGCTCGTGGCGGTGCTGCCGCGGCCGGCCTGCGCGCCACGCCATCCCGGGGGGACACGTCCCCCCGGCCCTCAGCCGGGACGGAAAGCCGCCAGCCTGGCCCTGCTCCAGCAAGGGGGCCGCGCAGGTTTAACCGCCGTCGGGTTTAACCGATGCCGCCAGCCTCCTCCAGGAGCACCCAGGACGGGTGTCCTCATGCGGTCCCTGCTGCCCAGCCCAGTGTCCTCACTGAACCCTCGCGAGGTCCCCGCCGCCCAGCCCTGCGCCGCAGGAGTCATCGCGCTCCCGGCGTGGGAGGTCTCCGAGCCAGCCCGGCCCTCTCCTCCGCACTGCCGCGTGCCCCCGTGGCTTCTCCTCCCGCCCTGCCGTTAGCTCTCCTCGCAGGCATCGTGCTGGGAAGCGGAGCTGTTCTCCAGGGTCTTGGTGGTCACCGGTGCCCCAGCTGGGCACTCTTCGGCTTGGACTTTCTTTCTTCCCCTCGGCGTCTTCTTTGATGCTGTTAACAGGAAGATGACCGCAGAAGTTAACCACAGAGTTAGGACTCAGGTGCACAGGGTCAACGTGGCTTAGTCTGAAAATACTGACTGCACCGGAGAAAGCAAGCGCAGCAAATGGCAGATGAAGAGAAACCCTCTCACATTTGAGAGGGAAAGGTATTTGGGGGAGGCTGTTGCGACCCTGAAAGCAGAAACTATGTGTGTCCCCTTTGGGCACAGAAGCATGCCTACGAGGTACATCCCCTTCCCAGATCAGTGAGATGTGTTTTTCTGTCTTTCTTCCCCTTTCAGAGCAGTACACACCGCACAACGTGAGAGGGGTTGTGCTTCGCCATCGCCCCATCACTGCCACAGCCGCATCCAGCCCTGGCTCTGGACATCTCCATCCAGTCCCGGAGCCTGCACTCACATGAGCTGGGCTCCAAGCTGGGCTCGCTGCAGTGCACACCGGTGCTGCTGCACGTCTGCCCGGGGGAGGACAGGACGGCTTTCTCCTCACTGTTCCGGGAGAGGCTTGTTTTATGGAGCAGTCCCTCTTCTCACCCGCATGCGATCATGTTCACGGCACTAGCAGGCATCCCCCAAGGCCAGGAGGAGAGCAAGGGGCAGCGCTTCCTTGTTAAACAAGCTCCCTTTTATGCTTAAGCAACAGCCGTCTATATATTTTCAATCGGTCAACACTGCCCTTTCTTTACTGACTGTTAGTAGCAGGATATTTCTGACAGGGCAGTATTTAAGCCTTGACAGGCACACTGTTTTATCCTGGCCCTTATCGGGAACAGTTTTCTGCTTATTCACCTGTAGGAAACCGGGGTACAACACATTCCATTGTCAGCCAGGGAAAACCTCTGCGGCCGCTCTGGAAAATCAACAGAGTCTGCGAGAAACTTTTCTCCGAATGTCAATAACTCACGGTTGGGAATTTGGCCTTCTCCAATCAGCACCTCTCCAGACTGGCTGAACAAACACGAGGGACTTATACCTGTTAGCTTAGGTGTCCAGGAGTGCTCTCTGGGCCGCTGTCGCCCGGGCTCGCCTGGCTAACCATTAGCAGGGAGCTCCTGGTTGGAGATACACCCGTTGCCAAAGCACGGCACAGCGTGTCTTATCGCAGGGAGCCAAGAGACTCAACTGTATCACCTTGGGCAAACATTTGTTTGCAGCGTGCAATTCATTTGGCGGAAGAGCACCCGCCTCTCCGTGGGAAGGGAAAGTGCCGGGGGCCCCCGGGTGTTTCTCTTGAAAGGAGCCCCTCGGGAAGCGGCGGAAGTTGTAGCCCTGAGCTGATCCCACAAGGAACTCCTCCTTCCTACCTTTTGTCCAGGCATCCTGTGCTCTTTTTCGCTTCTTTAGCAGCACATGAGCTCTGTCTTTCACACAAAAATATTTTTCTTCAGCTTGGGCTTCTTGTGGGATGTTGTGTTCATATGGGGCAGCGACCTACACCAAAGGGAAGACCCGTCAGTTTGCAAGTTAGTCTGCTTTCCAGGGAGCCGATGGCTGGGCTGGATTGCCATGCCGCTGTGACAAACGTTGGCATTAAGGAACCCACTTGACTATCTGGAAAGTGCTATCTCCATCCCTTCTTGACAAGTTAGGTAGCAATGTGGAAAAGGGGTTTGGCATCCCCTGTAGGAGCTGTCACCTGTGTGACCAGTGAGTCCAGGCAGGTGGACGCTTGTCTTAGTCTCCCGTTGCCTCCCAGAACAGGAATCCCCAGACCGAAAGCATCGCCAGACCCGAGGCAGTCTGAGTTAATGGACTGAGGAAAGCAAACAAACCTCACTGTCCGTTGTGTCGGGCTCGTCAGAGTCCTGCTTCCCAGACTCAGCATCATCGTCATCTAGGGAAATACAAAAGGAAGGGGTTTTTGTCTGGTACGGGGCCTGACAAACTCACGAGCATGATACAGAGCTCCAGCTTAGTGGCTCTTAGTAGGGAACTTGCGTTGAGGAGGAGAGGAAGGACGACAGGCGAGCTGTTTCCCTGCCCAACAGAAGGCTTTTGCTGCACACAGGCCCCGAGGCTACATGCCGGCAGACACGTACCTGCGTGCACCAGACACGCACCTAACCTTTGCACAGAGAGCGGCTGGCACAGGCTGGGACCGAGCCCTGCCGGCTGTGGGCACCGTCGCCCTGTCCGTACGCCCGGCGTGCACCCGCGATGGCACACCCACGCTGGCCCCGGCACCGAAAGTGCAGCGGTGCAGAAGGGTGGCAGGAGGGGCTGGGGCTGTGCTCTCCTGCAGCACCGCTGCCTTGTCCCCACCACGCCGAGAGCTGGGGGGTCCCACAACCTCGCAGTAAATCTGCCCCCAGGTCTAACCGCAGAAAAGCTCTCGCCTAGGTGAGAGAGCAGATCATCCGTGTTTCAGACACTCGCAGAGCGCTTGTAGCCTGCTCCTGTCCTCACTTTATCCTTCCGGGGGTTAAGGTTCACTAGAAAGTGAGCAAGTATTTGTATATTGTTTCCTGGGCTTTGTGTCAACCTTCAGGTGAGAACTAAAGAAAGTCCTGTATTTTCCCACACCCGGAATGTAATCGGTTGAAATTCTTCTGCCATGATGATATCTCCTTAACATGTAAATCACAGAGGACTCCCCTTTTTTTTCCACTGTGCAAAATCCTGCTCTGGAGAGTGTTCCCAAACCACTCCGACACACCCAGACCAACTAATCCAGGCGAGCTCAACTTTCTGGCCAAGCCAGTAAGGCTGGTACGGAGAAGCTCTCAGGAGACGTGCTTCTCTCTGCGCTCCTCATGGCTACAGCCTCCCACCCACCGGGGGACACCTGCCTTCCATGTCCCACGGCGGTCAGCCGGGGAGGAAGCCCTGAGTGTCCCCAGCTGTTTGCTTTGAGATAGGAAAGGGCTTTAGCCATGGATGGAGCAGGGAAAATGGAAGAGCGTGCCCCGTCCTACCTCTTGGAGGTACCAGCATCCCTTGCTCCTTCTTTCCGTGGAGAAAGGGGGCACAGACAGGGATGGTTTTTCTCTGTGCTAATCCTGCAAACCTCTTGCCTTTTCCCTGTCCCCAGTGGGAACAGTTTTGAGCTTCTCCTTTTCTGAGAGCGACCTGTCCGTGTGGGTGATCATGGAGCAGCAACACTGTCTTGTGTTTGTGGCTCACCAGGGAGTAATGCCAAGAGATCCGTGCTAAATCAGCCTCTTTAGCTCCTCGAGCCTCTGTGCCCACCCGGCCGGTGAGCGCAGGGTGCAGGCTGCTCTGCAGGGCATGCGAGGTGAGAGTGGGTGGGTGCCTCCCGGTCACGTGGGGCAGAGATACTGGCCTCCTCTCCAGAACAGCCAGGGCTGCCTCTTCCCTAGAGACTGAGCCTGACTTTTGGGCATCTCCAGGCTTGAAAATTGAGTAGTCGGGGATAGAAATGTGAAACTCAAAGCTCCCGTGATGGCCCAGAAGAGCTGGGAGCCAGGTGCACCTGGGCCCCTAGAAGGGGGCTCCTTGTTATTTAGTAATTCCTTTTGTCAGTAGGAATTGCAAGTGTTTGCAAAGTCCAGCACAGAGAGTTTCCAGCTGTAAGTTGCCTTCACACAAAACAAAATGCATCTTTTGCTCTTGCCTTCTCCAATGTCACATTTGCCTGGGGCTTTTTACCTGGTTCTCCCTTCTGTGCATTGAGAGACAGTCTCGTCTTGGTCTCCGGAAGGGCCTCAGGGTCACTCGACGTTGACTTGCTTGTAGGATGGGCCTGCGAGAAAGAGAGCTGTAAGGTACAAAGTGTGGCAGCCCTGTAAATGCTTGCCATTACCTTAGTTACTAGAAACACTGCCTTCTGCGAGGCAGGAGACAAGGCCAGTCCCCAGCCCCTATGCGCTGCCTGTGACAACTGCAGGGACGAGCGTCGCGGGGGCATTTCTGTGTAGCTGTGGCATGTTGCAGCAGAGGAGTGCGGGGACAGGGCGCAGACTGTCTGCACACCGTTGCTCTAACCTGGAAGGAAAATCTTTCGGACATGAGTGGGGAAGAGTCTCCAGGCTATTTTCTGCCGAGCTGAAAAACAAAGACTGTGACCAGGTGGCCGTGACTTTATCATATGCAAATATATCTGCGTTGGCTTCACGTGAGGCAAAGCCATTTGCTCACGGGCCTTTCCAAGACAGGACATTAAAGGTCATTGCAACTGTGCTGGGCACCCAGAGCCCGACACTGGACTCCCTGGAGAGGGGAATGCCAGCGCAGGCTGTACTCACCACAGCCGCTTCCTCTTCCTCCTCTTCCTCCTCCTTGACACCGCTGGGCTGGCCCCTGGGCTGGGCGCGGGCGGCTTGGAGGCGGCAGTAGGTGAGGGGCAAGTCATCCCACTCTGCCCCGCGCCGTCCGCAGGGGCCCCGGGCTGCCGGAACAGCGGGGCTCTCCGTGGGGCTCAGCCGCCCGTGGCCAGCCTCCCGCGGCTCCGGCGAGCTGTGCCAGCCCGTCTCCCTGCCGCGGCCGGGGTCCGATAGGTCCAGCGGTACGTCTGCGCCGTAGTCCCTCGCCGCCTCGGCCTTCTCTCCGAGCTCGGAGCCGTCCCGGCTTAGCCAAAGCTCTTTCTCATCTTTCCCATCCGCGGCGTCCTCCAGGAAGGACCTCTCCTCTTTGCGTCCTGGTGTGACGCTTAGCCACGGGGACAGGGACCGCTCCTCGGGAGCGGCTCCGGGGTCGCCGTCCGCCCTGGCGCGGAGGCTTTGCGGGCGCTGGTGAGCGAGGAGGTGCTGCAGCCGCTCCCGGTGCTGGAGGAGGTGGAGTTTCCCCTCCAGATGCTGATCCCGCATGTAAACCACGGCGGCGGGGAGCTTGAAAACGGCTGCGCGATCTTCCCAGTCGTCGCGTGCCCTCGTGCTGCCTTCAGCGTCTTTGGCCCTGAGGAACTGGCTGGAGAAGCTGCCGTCCCTGTCGGCAGAAGCGTGGTTACTCGCCAGCCCCAGCTGCTGCAGGGGAAAATGCTTGTTGAGGAGGCAGAGCTGCTCCGTCCTGGCGGTCAGTTTTAAGTTTTCGTAGGATGGAGCAACCTTGGGGGAGTCCAGTTTGCTTGCTGCTGCATAACTAGAAGAAACAAAAGAATCCCATCGCATTTATTAGAGAGTTCCCATATAATTTCCCAGCTCCTGCAGGTGATGATGCACTTGCTCTCCCCTGCCCTTTCTGTGCCCCACTGACTGTTGCGGCTTCTGGCCCCTCGCGCTACACTTGCTTTGGGTGTTGTGCTGGCGAGGAGGTGTCCGTCCCTGGGACGGGCGCGGAGGTTAGACGCCCAGCAGTGCTGCCGCTCGCACTGCCGTAAGCTGTTACCGTGCCCTTGCCTCCAACAGCGTGTTCCTGTCCCTGGACCACGCTAGCACAAGGGAGGGGTAGAGTCAGTGCGGGGATATAGTGACAGCTCAGATCAGCATTGCTGCTGAAAATTTGCTTGCTAAACTATACCATACAGCCAGACTCACCCTAAATTCCACCCATACCTGTTCTTGGTCTTTCTTAGTGGTTTGGTGGCTCTGAAGACCTCCAGGACAATGTCACACCACTGATGAATAATCTGTCCTCCCCTAATCTCATCCACTGGGAGATTTTTACAGCCCCGTTAGGAAGGCCAGCATGGCGAGTGGAGCTGCTCATGCAAACCACGTCCCTGCTGTTGCTTCTTACTTGACAGCTTGCATGTGCACGAGCACTGGGAATGCACGGCAGGGCTACTCCCACTCTGGGAAACTTGCTGTCTCTACAGGTGAGCTTACTGGCTTTGCTCAGCACTGCTTCTGAAATCAATGGGAAGGATAAGCCCTGGAAAGTGCTGAGCACTGCAGAAAAGCCCATTAGAATAGATAAGGAGCAGCAGGGATTGCTGCTTCCCGCTTAAGTCATCTTCTTGTTCTTCTGCAGGCTGGAGATTGGGGCATCTGGTTCACTTTCTGGTTCTGCCTGATGAAACTGAAATAACTAGAGACTGTTCCCGTAGGGCTGGATTCCAGTCATTGCTGCTGGTGTAAACTGGGAGAACCATTGGACCATCCCCCCATCCCCGCGGCTGTGGGCAGTACAAGAAGTCTGGAGAAGGTGGTGGTTAGTTACAGCAAGAACTGGCCATCTCATCACAGTCTGCTCGGTGAGGTTTCCAGCCCGGCTTGTGGATCCAGTATTTCAGCTTAACCTTCACTGTTCACAGGGATGAGTGGGAGAGGCCACAGGCTGACGTGGTGACAGGAAGATCTAGCTAGTGATGGGGAAAGACACCCCCCGTGAAATGAGAAAGAGGACAGTGGCAGCTTTTTTGCTGGCTGCAGATCAGACCTACGCGAGCCCACCAAGAACTGCAGCAGGGTAACTCACGCCTCGAGGCTGGGGCTGTGCTCACGCTCCGGCTGCAGAGGGGTCTTCCTTGCTGGTGGGGACAATGCAGCCCCTGGAGGACTTTTTTCTGGGAGGCACGGTCTCGAGCCAGGTCTCACCAAGGCAAAGGTTCCGTGCAGCTGGTTGGCGATCCTCTGGGATGTCTACGGTAGGGGGAAAGAGTCCGCGTGAGCCTTTCTGCTGTACTCCTTGGACCGAGGGGGGTCTCGGAGCAATGTCTGGAGAGCCTCACTGAGCAGAGACAGTGGGCTTCTTGTGGGAAGCAGACTGAGTGCTCCCTATGAAAGACTTCACAGCATCTTTCTTAACAATTTCTACCCCAGAAGTGATCAGAAGTGATTTGATTCAATTCCAACCAACAGCTAAATAATATTCTTATTGGTTTTCCCAGGAAAGTTCCCTTCATTATTTTCCAGTGGGATCTACATTATTCTTCATTTCTGGCTGCACCATTATGTAGCCCAGGAGGTCATGTGCCTCCTCTCAGGTCAAGCCACGATTCAGTGGCTTATGCAAGATAAGACCCTGCAAATTTCCAGACCCCTATTCAGGCCACTAAACCTCATTCATGTGAGCTCCTACCCTACCTTTATCTAATGGGTGTATTTCCAGTGGAGGCCCCAGTTGTGAGGCCAAGACATCATGATCTTTATCTATTGTCATATAAGGCTCAGAACAAGTTCTGACTTGACTTTTCCCTGCCTGCTTGGAGATGTCACCAGCCTTTACTGTGATCCCCATTAATTATCCTCACAGCCTGCCCACAGCCTTACCAAAACCTCTTTTCACCCACTCTTTCAAGTTTTCTGTGGATTCAGGTAAGTGAATCCTGTGCCAAAACGGAACCATCTGTGTGGGTGTGTATGTGGGCTCGAGTTCCCACCTCAAGGAACAGGGCTCAAGGTCTTGAAGTCTCAGGGCCCAGTGCCCAATATCTCCAAATCATCCTGCATCCCTCACACTCTGTGTTTCAAAGGCACGGCAGGCTCACATCAATGCACAAAATGGCATCTATTCAGTGCCAGTCTCTCTGAAAATACACACAACTCTGCTATGGCTGCACGAGCATCCCAATATTCACTGTGCTGCAGATGGAGAGATGTCTGAGATGCTTGTGGGTAGGGCTGCTGTGGCGTATTCATGCTCTGCACTCAAAAGCGCCCACGGTTCATGTGTTTTACAGGCTTTTCCATTATTCATGGTGCCCCAGACTCTTGTCCCCCCAGATAATGGAGAACTGACTCTGTAACTCAGGGTGAACTACAGCAAAATGTGGGCCTGCGTGATCTCCCAGGGTTTGTCACTCCTGAGAGGTTTCCCTAACAAGGCATCCAAATGGGGAACCAGTGTGATGAGCAGAGGACAAAAGGATACTAGACATGTTGTAGATCTGTCGTGAAGTACAAATATGGAAACAAACCAAAGATGTGGACTCTCACAGCAGGAGACAGGAAGCCTGTACCAAACTCTGAATGCTTTTCTTGTAGCTAGGGGCAATTTCTGCAGAGAGGTTGTATCTGGCAATTGGTAGGTTCTCTCATCAGCTGTGGCAAGGGCATGCTGCCCAATTCTTTCACCCTCTAGGGCCTCTTGGCCATTCACTATCCTATTCTACTCTGATCTGGTGAAGATGGCCAAAGTGGTGGGGAAAAGGCCTGAAGACATTAGGCAAGCTCTGACAACTCTCACCATTTCTGCAAGGCTGGTTTCTTGGAGGACAGTGCTTGGGGAAGTCCTACTGCCTGGAGAATTTCTCGTTCCTGTAGTCTTTTCTGCAAACAAAGACACAACCAGTGACCGTGACAGCCCCGCAGCGTAGCTCCGGGCTGCCCTGCATTCCTCTCCCACGTGCTAGAGTCTCGCAGCCTACCGATGACTGTAGCGTGGAAAGCTAGCACACGACAGCTGGGAGGAGCTGGCAGGCACCAAGCACTTTCTACTGAAGATTTCTCACCAAAGTTGGGCCAAGATTTTTGCCTGACTCAAACCAGCACCAGAATTAATGTACCCTCTGTTGCATATGTAGTTGACAGCAAGGCAAACACATAGTCTCTGCACCAACTGGGTAGTGGGTCCACGTTTGCATAGCATTTTTCTTACAGTAATGGCACCCAGGCATCTCCAGGGACTGTTTGCTCTAAAGCAGAGCACCGTGTTTATCCCTTGACATGCAGTTTCCCTCACGGCAGCTATTCTGGCTACAGCAATGTCTATCCAGGCTTCCAAAAACTTGGTATCTGCTCCCCAATCCCATTCCCAGAGCGGCTTTGTGCTATGGCTCAGTCATTCTTCCCTTCCCCAGTCCCTTCAGGTGTGGCTGGGGCCAGCTGCTCTCACCTTCTCCCGGCTCGAGGCCTGGCACGTCGTGGTGTGCCTCTTCTGCCCCTCTCTGAGCTGCTTTGTCGGTGCTGGGGGTCCTGCTTACTGGAGACAGCAAAGCCAAGGGGAAATTGGGGGTGGAACTGCTTTCTCTGGAGATGACTCCTGGGTGCTTTATCCTGTCCCTGTTGAAAGGAGAGGGACACAAATGAATGAGAAGAGGCAGGAGAAGGAGATCACCAGTTTGAGAGTCACTGAACTGTGAGCTGTGAGTTATAGAGCTATGTGTATATATGGATATGGACATACTGGGTCCCCAGACCCACCTTCTTCCATTTTAGCTTATCACAGGTTCAGCTGCAGTCAGGAACATGGGACAGAGCCAGCCCAATAGCTCAAGGTCTGATTTCCCCACTTTGCCGTGGGTAACGTTGCAGGAAGCCACGACGTTGGGTAAGCCAAAATCCAACTCTGGCTATTGCAAAAGCTCTGTGAGAAACTGTCTTTCTCCAGCTGGGATTTCAGCCTGATGGAGTGGGGTGGATTCAGCACGTGGATTTGAGGACTGTCACCCTTTACCATTTCCAGCCGATGGGGCTGATGCTCTCAGTCACTATGAGGGAATTGCTGTGAGGCTCAAAGCCCCGTGCCTATGTCCAGCCCTAGCTGGATCCTGATGCTGAGGCCCCAGAGTTTGGCTGAAAATATCCTTGTTGAGCAGTGCAGGGAAGAGCGGAGCAGGAATGCTCAGGGACCACTGAACCCCACCAGATCCAGGGCTAGGAAACACCTCAGGCCTCAGAAAGCATCGGGACATAAAAGTGAGAGTTTCTCTTTAAATTGATGGAACTTTCTGAGCTCCAAAGAAAACACATTTCTAAACTAATCCCTTGGTGCTAATTCCTCTGGACTTTAAACCCTTGAGGAATGAGCTGATTTGTATATATTGGCTAGCCCGACAGGTTCCTTGGCTTTCACCACAGCGCTCTGCTAAGATATTAACCTGTTGGAGCAAATCACTTCTCCCTCTTAACCCTGGCTCAGTCCTCTCCTTGCTTGCTCTTATCCCCACACAAAATGCAATCTGTTTCCTGCAAACCTGCTCTACTGACTTGGGAGTCTGCCTTTCCGCTGCAGTCGCACACGCGTGCGGAGCCCCCGTGACTCTGCAAAGAGGTGTTAGGTCCTGCTGGGGGTCTCCTCTGATTCCCACAGTCTGCCTGCTGCAGGAGGGGAGCTGTTGGCATGGAAAAGCTGTGAAATCCTACAGCAAAGACTGTGGCCAGGCAAGCAGCCCCAATTTTACTTCCCATGATAGTCCACCATGGGTGTGTGCTGAATACCCTTCGCTCCCCAGGAGACATGGGAGTCGACCTGCACTGCTGGCCAGGAGAAAGGTACTTTCTCCCTTTCCCTTGTGGCGCAATCATTGTTCAGTAGAAGAACTGGACTAGTGGGAAATGCAGGACTAGAAAATGCCCACAGCTTTCCTGTACACTCCTCATCCCACTACGTCCTGCTTCAGCCATACCTTGCTCCAAGGAACTCAAAGATTAAATCCGTGGATGCAGGTGACTAGGGGAGTGAGCAAAAAATCAAGAGAGATTTAGATCATTGCAGGTATTCTGGTGTCTATCTTCTACCGGAACCTATGGGAATTAGACACTAAAACACCTCTGAGGATATTGTGGTCTGGCCATAGCCCTGCTCAGCTGCAAGGAAGCCTCTGGCCAGACCAGCGGCCCACGTAATGAATTAAACCCAGAAGAGTGCTTACTCCAGGCCTCGGAGCCGCTTGAGGTCTTCCTTGAGAGCTTTGTTTTCCTCCTTCAGGCGGTTCATCTCGTTAGCTGCAAAGAGAGGCGAGGGGAGCGGTGGGTTAAGGTGCTGCTGGGAGGGATGCGGGAGCTCCTTGCAGTGTGCTGCGGTACCTGTGTTGGGGAGGAGGGGGAATTTGAGGGGGTTTGACTTCCCTTCCTGCTCCAAAAACATGTTTGGTGCTAAGGATAAAAGGGAGCAGCTTTCTGACTCAAGCTTGGCCAGGACCGAGGTCCGTCAGAGCCTACTTGGTTCCCGGGGAGAGGGCGGCCGGGACAGGGTGACCACCGCAGGCCGCGGTGCAGCAGGAACGATGCAGCCAGCATCGCGCCCGCGAGCGCTGCCTTTCCTCCTCCGATCGACGGGCACCGTGTTACAGCTAGAAAGTAATTCTTTGGAAAGCAGGAGTGACAGTGTGACAGGGGGATAAACCGAGGGCTGCTGGCACCTCTCCATCCCTCCTTATCCCTTTTCTCCTTCACCCCCACTGCCCTCCCCGGGCCAGATACATGGAGAAATACACCCCGGGCTGGAGCAGCGCTGGGAGTTCTGCCAAGGGCTCGGGAGAAGATCCCTCATACATGTTGCTTGATTTCCCTCTAGCTGCGCTGAGCCGCTGCGAATTTCCAGTCTTTTCCAGAGCGTTGCTCCTGCCCTGCCAAGCGCATCTTTCTCCAGGCAGCCGACACCGCCTGGCTGGGGACCCCCAGCAGCAGCCGAGCCCAGGCTGCAGTCGTCAGCTCTGCCGGTTCGTGCCAGCAGCTACCCGGCGGCATGCCGTCCCGGTGCTGGAGGTGCCGTCCCGGCAGTGGGGCAGCCTGCGCCCGGGGAAAAGCATCCCTGAGCCAAAGCCAAGCTTACAGCAGAGCTCGGTACGTACTGAGGATGAAGATGTGCTGGAGACTCTGGAGGTGGGAGGTCTCGTATTCATTCTGCTTCTTTTTCGCCAGTTCCTGGGTGACCATGCATCTGTCGCAGAGACCCGCTCGCAGCCTGGGGGGAGAGCCGGGAGCTGGGGCACCGAGACCCGGCGGGGGCCTCGACGCCACCCCCGCCACGGCATCCGCACCCACCCGTGTGCAGCCGCGGTGCAAGGAGCCGGTGCCCTCCACGCAGCCCAGCCGCTGCCCCTCTACCTGCCCGCGTCCAAGCCCACCACCACCACGCTGTGATGAGAAAAGACCTTCGCGCGCTGCAGCCCGCTCCTGGGAGGACACCAGAAAGCAAGCCCTGCCTGCAGGACGGTGCGCTCACTGCTGCAAAACAGTGCTTTCTTCAGAAATACATCTTACCTGTTTTCTAGCACTTTCACATTTTCCTTAAGGACCTTCTGTTGTTCCCTTAGTTGGTGATTTTTTGCAAAGAGCTCTTCAATCCGCTGGGCATCACTAATGTGAGAGACAGCACAGAACGAGCAAACAGAACGGGTTATTGGATTTCCCCTAGAGCCTGGGGCTCTATTCTGGGGGCACTGGCAACGGGAAGGAGTTACCCTCCGAGCCCGGGGTGCTGCTCGCACTGGATGGCTAAAGGGCTTTTACTGGGTGCGTGGGTGCCAGGGTGGATGGGTGCCAGGGTGAGGAAAGTCCTGCTCAGCCCTGGGGGCAATGCAGGGGAGGAAGAGGAGGAGGAGGCGGCGGCCAGCTTGCGCAGGCACTGCGGAGGGCACTCGTGGGTTGGTGGGATTTTGCCTGCTGAACATCTGACAAGTCACTCCTGTCTCCTTGCTCCGGAAATCACCAAACCGTCTCAGGGGAACGTCACCCCAAGCCCCGCCTGTGTCGGGCCCTGCGTGGCGCAGGTCACCCAAAGGTGTAAACGTGGCAATGCCCAAGCATAGGCGAGCCATGCTCTAACCCAGGCAGCCTCTCTCGGGACTTGTGGCCTTTGCAGGCACCTAGAGACACAGCAGCCTCCGAGAAGCTTCTGCGAAGGTCTTAAAATTAAGCAGTGCAACCCCTCGTCCCCCCCCCCGCAGGCCTTAAACACCGCGGGGCAGATGGGGAGCACAGCGTGCATCGCTCACCAGCATTTCTCCGTCGTCAGCTCCGTTAGCTTTGTTTGCAGACCTGGAATAATTAACAGAGCCAGAGACAGGGGCATTTATTGCAAATTCCAAGGCAGTTTGGAAACAAAATGCGATAGTCTAACGTCAGGAGGGTGCTTCATTTTAAAGAAGCATCATCAATTTACAAACCTTATTCCTTGTTTGCCTGTGTTAAATGACAGCAGCTTAACATAACGGGAAAAGTTGCGTAAAATGTGAGGACATGTTGTATTTTCATGATTTAATGAGTTTACATTCCCTCCCTCCCCCCTGCAAAATCTGATCGGTTTTACTTCTCGTTATTTCTAGTTACACCATGCATTTCCCAGGTGGGCAGTATTTTATAATTCTTGGGGCTGCAAAGCATCTTGGAGAGCATTTACAGCTCAACAAGAACCGCTTTCATTGATGGATCTGCAGACATTACGTTCTGTCAACTCCATTTTATGCAAAATAGATGTAAGTGTGTGGTTTAAATTGCTCAACAGTTTCCTCTGTACTCTCTCATGGCCTGAAATTACACAAGACAAGGATGAATTCATAAGCCAGAATCCTGTGAAAGCACTGTTGTGTTCGTAATATTAATACTGAGAATTATTCTAATAGGAAAACAATTGGATCTGGCATTTGTTTGCATAACTTAATGGTTCTTATTTTAGTAGCGCATGACTTGGCAGCTCCCCAGAGGACTGAACTATCTATCCTTATCCTAAGGTTTTCTTCAGCAGAGCCGCACAGTCCTGCTGCTTCTGTCCTGCAGATCACTGCGTCTTTCTGCTTCCCCTTTGATCATTCAGTATCCAAATAATACTCCAAAGCCGCGTGGCCGCAGCTATAAGGTATACATTGCTGATCGGCTGTGCTCTCCGGCAAGCCGGCATGTCCCAGGTGCAGCCGGGATTCCCGGGGCCTTCCCAGCGCGTTTGGGGAGCTCGGATGGGAATGGCATCGCCTCCGCCACGTGGGAATTCGGATTTATCACAGACCGCGGCGGCAGGGCAGGAAAGGGCAAACCCTCCGCGGTTAATGCTTGGACCAGGGGCGATTCCCGCAGCGACGGCCCCCGGGGCTGCGGGGACCAGATCAGACACAAAAATGGGCTGTTTCCTCCTTTCCTCCTTATAACCCAAAGTGCTGCTGATTTTCTCTGTAAACCTCAGTCTCCACCTGAACGATGGATTAAAATACATCAAGGTGCCATCGGCCTCTTGGTTCCCTCGAGGGTCAGGCTGTGACCCTGCCTGTCCCGCGGCTCTCCCGCCTGCACCCTCGCCTCCTCCCGTCGGGTTATTCGGCACCAGATAGATGGAGGGGGCATTAAAAAGAACCGGACCTTTTTTTTTTTAAAAGGCCGGCCATTTTTTAATGGGAGCTCTCATGTCTCCTTACCTTGGACCTCTTTCTCGTGGATTTCTTTGAGCTTATTCAGGAACTCTGCAAAACTGTCTGTGGTCATGTTCAGCGCCGTGCCGTGCTCCCGGGCTGCCGTGCAGCAATGCTCCGCTTGCGCCCCGAGGCCGTCCTTTTCTTCTAAATCACTCAGGTTTTAGCCTAACATGCACACATGGAAAAGCCCCCAGTGAAACAAGCACCTGAGTATTTTGTGTGCATTGCGTTTTGCAAAGTCTTAGGAATAGGACAAAGGGACACAAAGGAACCCGGTATAGAAAGCAAAATCATTTGCTAAACTAAAAAGGGGGAAAAAGTAGCATGCTCACATGGAGACAGATATTCAAACCTGTCCAGCTTATGTGGAGGTGACACGCGCTGCTCCGCCGCCTCCCCAGCATCGCCTGGGCTCCCCACGGATGCTGCTGACTGCGGCGCTCTGAACCCTTGGGAGACACAAAACCAGGCGTTATAGGCCCCGTTTTACAGCCAGGCCCGGAGAGGCAGCAGACGGGCTGGGAGCACCCTGGGGTGCTCGGGCTGCCTCGTGCCCCGGGAGGCATTTCCAGCCCCACGGCAGCATGGGGGGGCTCTTGCCGGGCTGCTCCCCTGCCAGCAGCCCCGTCGGCTGCATGTGCAAGACGCCGGCACGCGGAGCTGGAGGAGGAAACTTTCCCCTGAAGGGTCTGATTTTAAAAAGAAATCTGGCACGTGCAGCAAAACGGTGACCTGGCTGCACGGAGGAGCAGGTAAATGCAGCACTAGCCGTGGTCGCAGGAGCTTGCAGCCAGCATCGCAGCGGCAAAAGCAGGCCCTGCAAATGCTCGTCCCAAAGGGGTTTCACTTGCCTTTTGAGCAAATCCTGTCCAAATGGAGCAGAAATTTCCTCGTCTTGGGAAATAACAAGCAAATAAAAGTCATTGTTCCCGCTTCCCGGGGCATAAAACAGCCTTTGCAAGCTCCAGGTGATCTTGTAGTGAGCAAAACGCAGCCGGCACGGCATGTTGCGGCTCGCAGGGCCAACGCGCTCGCTTGGGACCAGCCACCGTGGGACGGCGTTGGGAACCATCTCCTGAGCTCGGCCTCCAGAACTGCGGCTTAGCGATGAGCCAGGTGAAATAACGCCCAGCTCTGCTCCCAAAAGCTGGATGAGATGTTAACACGAGCTGCCTCCTTGTACCCAGCAGTTCCTTGGCACCCACACGCTGGGCACGGGGAAGCGCTCACGGGGAGCACTGAGTCCCGACCCGGGCAGGCCCCCGGCTGCGGGCAGAGCCTGGCAGGTCGCGGTTTGGGGCTGCGGTTCTGGCCAGGGCAGAGGCAGCAGCTCCGCAGCCTGGGTTTTCTTCCTCTTGGTGCCCCCATGGCAGCAGGGGAGCTGGGACCTGCCCGGGGGGTTCATCCCGGCCCTTCAGGTGTGAAAAGCTATTGCAATTTTCGGTGCTTTCCCGAGACCCCAGCATCCGCTCTCCCCCGCAGACGGCACCGCTGCCAGCAGACAAGCCTGGTGCGGAGCTCGGTCTCCTCCGTGGACACCCACCGTTGCAAAAAGAGGGAGAAACGCGAGATGCTGCATGAACATCGATCCCTCCGCGTTGCCGGACCCACAGCCAGCATGTTGCCTAGCCACCGTGTGCAACTCTCTGGCAACGGCTGCCGTGCTCCCCCCAGCCCTCTGGGGCTCCCCTGAGTCCCGGGTCTTGGGGCGCCCGAGGGGGGTGGCGGGGCTGGTGGCAGTGCAGCCTGAGCCCCGGCCCCCGCCGCCCCGCAGGATTTACTGCGGCGGTTTCCTGACGAAGCCCAGACGCGGTGCCCCCGGCGCAGCGCCCGCTGCCCTGCACAGCGGTCTCATTGACAGCCCCGTGCCCTCTCCAGAGCCGTCACCGTAAAATACGCCCGGGGGGGCCCAGCAGGTGCCCTGTGCAGACAGAGCATCGGCGTCGGCACTGCTGGAGCTCCGCAGCCTCCGGCTAGACGCGTGCAGGATACCCGTCGCTAGGCGATCGCCCGGCAGGATTGCTCTCGCTAGCCAAACTCCGTTTTCTTGGCTACCCCTTGGTGCTCTCCATCTAATTTTAGCACTATAAATTGAATTTATGTTCAGAAAGGCTGGCTGATCAGTCATGGAAAACCTGCAGTGCCAATGGTATTTTGCAGGCCAAAGCGAAGCTGTTCTGCTTTTCCAGTGCTCCGTGCACTCGGCAGCTTTGGGAGGTTTTCTTTTTTCCTGGACATTTATTTATTTGTGTGACTGACATCACATGGCACAGGCCGTCCTAAAGCAGAGTCCACGGCTTGCTCTCCGCTGAGCTGGTTTTGCACGTGGCCGTTGGAAAGAGGCTAGCGAGCTGCAAAAATACCCCCCGCCGGTGGGCTGGGGGTGAAAATTGGCTCTCACCTACAAAGGGATGAAGATGCAGTGCCTTCCTCCACCTCGCGCTGCCGGCCCTGAGCAACGCTCACTGCAGCCGCTCTGCGGAGCCGGGCACGACCCGGAGCTGCCTGCACCGGCCGCCGACGCGGACCCTGGCTATCGCGAAAGCAGCTCCTCGCCCTGCATCCCAGCCCTTCGCAGGCGACCGCTGCTGCTCCCACTGCTGCGGCAGTCACCCAGGCGATGTCGGGGTTTGCCCGCTCCCTTATTATCGCACCCGAGCCCGGGAGAGCCCGGTCACCTGCAGCATCCGAGCGAACCCGGGACCGGAGGCTGCGGGGTCTGTGCTCCCCTCCCCGGCGCCTGCGACGAGCTGCTCCCTGCCGCTTTGCTGCGATTCAGCGCTGCGCATTCGTTGCGCTCCCGGCACGGGGGGACCCGCACCCCAACCCGCTGGGGGTGCCGCCCTCGAGCATGGGGGGCTCGGGCAGCGAGGCCAGGTCTGCCACGGGCGCTGGGAGCTGGGAAATGGCAAAACCAGCCACTTATCTGCCTGTGCATCTCGGGATAACCGCAGCTTCTGTTAACGTTACTTAATTAACGCCTCAAAATGCTCTGGGAAGTGGCTAATGAAGCATTATCACATTTTTCAGGTGTTTTAATTGCGAAGCGGTGCAGCTGAGGGAATAGCTGGAGGCCTTGCAGCGAGCGCAGCCCCGAAGCGCGCTGCCTCCCGCCGCCCCCGTCCCCTAAGCAAACCCCTCGTACTCGATACCCCGCGAAGGGCGGTGAGGAGGCAGCGTCAGCCCCTGCAGCTCCTACGAGGCCGGGGCTCATCCCGCGGGGGCTCCCCTGCAGCCCGGTCGGGGCCAGCGGCACAGCCCCCCCCCAAACCCCGCTCTCACTGCGCTGCAGCGCGCCCGGGCGTCCTGCTCGCTCCAGCGGCCGTGCAAATAACCATGCAGATAAACCTCTCTCCCCTGGATATGATGCGGCTAATGAAGCCCATAATTGTATCAGCTTTCCTCTGGAGCACTGTTTATAGGAACGGCGATGTGCTACGGCGTTTCAGTCCTGCAAAACCGCACGCGATGCTGCAGTCCCCGACCACCTTCCTATAGGGGAAAATCTGTATTTTTACATTCTGGGAGCCAGATGTTAAGCCAGACAAGCAACGCTGCTGTTTGGCAGATAGGAAGGAGATAGATACATGCCAGTTCCTCTGCGGTTCTTGAAAACACCGCAGGACTGTGGCTCGGGTTGCACGGGGTCGAGCCCGGCGGCGAGGCGAGGGTCTCCGCGGAGCCCCCGTCCTGCCTGCCCAGCTCCCACGTCCTGCCTGCAGCCGGTTCAGCTCGAAGCGAGCGCGATGCAAGGGTGAAACTCGGTGGAAGATGGGTAACGCTTCGGGAGGACAGCTGCCCTCCTCCTAGCCCTTCTCCCTGGCCGTCCTCCCGGGACCACGCTTGCCCCTTGCACGGTGCCTGCTCCGGCAGAGCAGCCCGGTACCCAGGCGGAGCCGCGGCTCGATGCTCTCCGGGGCGGCTCTGCCTGCGCTTTGGCCGCGTCCCGGTGTCGCAGCCGGCTCAGCCCCGCGCTATGCTGCCCGGCAGGCAGCACGGCCCCGTCCAGGCATTTTTATGGGCTGAGGTGTCCCTGCCTGTCCCCAGCGCGACCTGTGAACGCTCCGGCTCACGGTGGCATTTGACTCAGGGCCGGGCTCCCCGAGGGGCTGCTCGGGTGAAGGGCACGGTCAGGGACGTGATCTCTGTCGGAGCTCGACGGGGGTCCGATGGCTGCAGATCGCTGCATCGCTGCAGAGGGGACCAGGAGCTGGTGACGGTCCAGCCCACAGGGGCAAAACCCTGGTGCAGTGTTGAGGGGACACAGCCCCGCTCCTGCTGCCGTCCCAGCACCGCTTCCCTGCTCTTGATGGGAGGGAGAGAAGGGAGGGGGGGTGACAGCCCTCTGCGTCCCCGCAGCATCGCGCCGTGCCCCCGGCGGCCCCTCGCAGCGCCGGGAAGCTCCAGGATTGCCGAACATTTGCGTTGCCTGCAGGAGCGTTCTCCAGCGGCACGGGGAGTGGGAGGGCATCCCGAGGGACAACGCAGCGGGAAAGGGTCCGAGCAGGGGCAGAGGGCCGCCCTGCCCGGGGAGCAGAGGTCACTGCAACCCGACTCCCCTCCGACGGGGGGAAAAGAGAGCAAATTCCACCTCAGCCCTGGCAACAGAGAGGTGCTGGGTGTAGGGTGGGAAGCCGGGGGAGAGCAGGGAGCCTGGTGACCCAGTCTGACGTTATTTACTGTTGAATGTGTGCACGGTTTGGGCCAGGCCAAAAAATGCTCTTGCCCCAAGCCAGCCCTCACCCCCTGCCCTGCCGGGCCGCCGCCTTTGCCATCCTGCCTGGCAGGTTTCGGAGCTGCCCGCACTTTGCCGAGAAGAAGCCGTGCCGGGCACGGATGCCCCGGGTGGAGAGGCACCGGCAGCGGGTGCCCGGTGGCCAGGGATGCTCAAAGCCCAGGCGCTGCTGGGGACCGCGCGGAGCCGCGGGGACCCGGACCCGGCTGAGGATGGGGCTCTGCTCGCGTCGCGGCTGTCGCGTAGCCTTGGGTGTTTGCTCCAGGAGAAAACGTTGCTGTTTTGACCCCCAGGCCCTGTTCTTTGGATGTAAATCTGGCTATTACATAAATCTGGGTACCCACCAACTGCCACTGACCCTGGAGCAGCTATTGCATTTAGACCGAGTGGGATCTGGATGACATCTCTTCGCATTGCAGATGGCAATGACACCGCGCTACCTTTCACACGTAGATGGAAAGCACCAGGGGAGAAGTTTCCAAGAGCCACACAGTCCCTGTCCCAGGGCCATGCAGCCCAGCCTGGCTTAGCTCTGCTCCCTGCCAACCCGCCTGCTCCACGCCGGCTCTCCTGCAGCAGCAGAGCCGGCTTTGCAACAAGCCCTCAACTCACTGACTGCTCAAAAACCCAAATTTCTTCTACAAACTCAGACAGGGCAAAGGAAAGCAAGCAACCCCCCGCCACAAGCGTGGCCCCATCCTGGGACAGCTGGACCAGGCGCTGGCTGCCGGAGCTGAGTGACAGCTCTGCCCTGCGCGCTTAGGCGCGTTTTGCTGGCACTTGTGCTTCCTTCGCACACGCACGGCTCCCTCCCCAGCTAGGCAGGGCTGCAGCCGTAGGGGATGAGCAGAGACCAGCGCGGGCCCAGCGGTACTCACATGGGGGGCTGCCTCCGCCGCCGGCTCCGCTGGCTCAGTTAGGCTGCGCTCCGCGGACGCTCATCGGGGACGCGGGAGGCAGGAGTGAGCAGTGTGGGTGAACTTGCACAGACAATATGCCATAATTTTTTCTTTGCAGTCGGACTGGCTTTACTGGTTTGCGTTTCTTTGCCCCAGCAGCAGAAAGGAGGCACAGCTCGGCTCAAGCTGCTGAACGGGTTCTGCTATAACACAAAAAAGTGGCAAGACCGGTAGAGTTTGAACCCAGATAGAGATTTGATTGTTTTCCTGTAATTACAGTTCAGCCTGTGCTGTTGGTTGAAGTCAATCACATTAGCAAACAGAGCCATTTAAACAATTCATCCACCATTAAGGTGGGAATTATTTCTTTTTACATAAGGTGACTGCTTTAGAAAGGAGAAGGAAAATAAAACATGACGGGGCAATCCATTAAACCCTTCCACGCTTTCTTGGCTCGCTCAGAGGGACATTATCTCCCCAAATTGCTGTAAAGTGGCCTTTTAGGAGAGTCATTTTTCGGTGGGGCAGCTTAGGCTAGAAGCAGGCACGCATAGCTTTTGGTGTGGGGCCGATATTGCTCTCCGTAGGCACCGCTGACTATCAACATTGACCATTTTTGATACCGACGGGCCTTGATGAGTATTGATTTCCATACGTACCGCGAAGACACAACACCCATAGCTACGGATGCCTCTCGGTACACGTGGATACCTCTCGATGCCAAATTCATGTGACCTGCTGCTGGCAAATGCCGGATTGCAACCTCTGTCCCCAGACTGTCACTCAGGGGCACTTTGTAGCAGAGGAGGATGCTCTGGGGACCAGCAAGGACAGGCAGGGTAGTCGGGGTGCTGATGTTGCCCGGCAGCCCCAGCATCCCTGCAGGCTCCAGCTGCTGACACAAGCAAGTCCCATCCCCAAACCTTGGGCCAGCAGAGCCGAAGGGAGCGTGGACACGTCCTAAGCCTTTGAAGTGCGGCTATTTCAGCATTCCCCGGGACAAGGCTGGCCGTGACCCCCCTGCCCGTCTCTGCCGAGGTTTGGCGGGTGCGGGAATGACCTCCCGGGAGGCCCGGCCCTGCTGCGCCTGTCCCTCTCCCCGAGTCACTGCGGACGGCAGTGGCACGCAGCAGGCTGCGAAAGCAAAAAGTGCTCGCAGTGCACATTGGCTCACCACTGGTGTGGTAATAAATAAAATAATAAAAAATAATAATAATAAATAAAAAGTAATAGAAAGTTGTTGCTTGAAAGCGTGAAATTCAAAGCGCGTGCCCTGTTGGGTGGAGATTGCTGGTGAGACCTGCTTTGCGCATGCAGCCACCTCGAAGCACGGCTCCGTGCTCACACGGGAAGCGTCCACATTGCTTCACCGGACACGTGAGCCCGGAAGGATGGTTTCCATGTGATATTTTGGGAGTCTGTGGGTAGGAGAGGTAGCAGGGAAGGGGATTCAGGGCGCCGAGGCCGGGGTCCTGCCCCGGCGGAGGCAGCACGAGGAGGGCAGCGCTGCCACGGCGTGCATCTTCCAGCCATAGGAACAGCTCCGTCCTCAGCCGGCATAAAGTCACACGTGTGCAGTGACAGCAACGTCACCAGGCCCGTTTGCAGCAGGACTGCTGAGCTGGCTGGCGATCTGCGCTCTGCTGCACAGCGCTGCCTCGACGCTTCGCCGCGCCGCACGCGGACAGGCTGGGCCGGGGCTCCCGGGAGCGGGACCAGCCTCCGGCGTGGTGCCCACGGGCGGCAGGGAAACACGGTGCCGCGGGGCGAGCCGCGCTGCTCGACGGACCCGCACGACGGTTTGGCGGTCGCGCTGCGTGTGCGAAACTCCTCGCTCGCTCTTCCCGAAGAGGGATGTGGGACGAGGCTAAGCGTTATTTTCCATCCAAGGCTTCTCCCAAGCAACCTGCAATAGGCGCAGGGAAGCTTCTGGCTCCTTTAAGCCCTTCTCCTTCCTTTTGGGCTGTTTGTTTTCCTGGCGGACATGTCAGTGAGGGAATGGTCGGTTGATACAGGCCGGTACCTCGGGCTCATGTTTGCCACGCTGGAATTTATGGCAACCACACGGAAGGCAGATCTTTGGCTGGACCAGCCGGCAAGGTAACAGGAGCGGTGGTGGGGAGGCGCAGAGCTTGGCGAGACAGCCGGAGGCAGCCGCACCCCACGCAGCGATGGAGCCACCGAAGCCTTGCACCTGCCTCCAGCGGTTCAGCGACTGCTGCGTCTGCACCGTCTCCCGTGTAGATCCTGGGATGGGAAATACTAAGAGGAGGGGTTAATGCCCCCCCCGCCCCGTATGTGGGTGGAGGGGCTGTGCTGCCCGCACGGGCTGCAGTGGCGAGGAAAGAGCCGGGAGCAGCTACCCGGGAGAATTGCCCTGATGCACGAGAAAGCCGAACGGAGATTTCTGGGAAGCAAGAAGTGATGCATTTAGAAATGCTCTCCATCTCTCCTTGTCAGATATCTCCTGGAAGTCAGGTTGCTGACGGGAGCCACAGTTAGACTAAAGACTGCCATTTCCAGGCCATAAAGTCGAAAGATCTGCACAGGAAATGTGTTCCTTTGCAACTAGAAACTGAAACACAAATAATTTTCAAGTACTTTTTTACTATTAAGGAGAAAAGTCTCTTTAGCAAAGAAACACAAACCCACTAATGCAACCTGGAGGTTTATGGCCCAGCGCGAGACAGACGGCTGCAAGCGGAGGACCAGCGAGAGGAGAGGCAGTGCTGCGGCGCGGGCAGGCGGGACGCTCAGCAGCATCTGCAGCAACGGGACTGCAACGGGCAGTGGGGAGGAGGGAGCCGTCGATTAACCATGTTGTGGA
The DNA here is from genome assembly GCF_036370855.1 of Dromaius novaehollandiae. Classification (NCBI taxonomy): domain Eukaryota; kingdom Metazoa; phylum Chordata; class Aves; order Casuariiformes; family Dromaiidae; genus Dromaius; species Dromaius novaehollandiae. Next base: position 18,167,366 of record NC_088113.1, read on the forward strand.
AGATGCCAGCCAGCTCAGAGCGGGAGCTGTCAGAGGTCACCGCCTAGACATGCGGCCACAGGAGAGGACGATCCATCCAGAAAGCTTGTGACAATCCCTGCCTGCTCGGGCCACCGGGAAATGTCCTCCTTCGCGAGGACGGGACAGAAGTCACACAGGAAGCCCTGCGCTCCGCACAGCCCCAGCCCAGATCCAGCGGTCTGGGAGATCCGAGTCACCCCGAGGTGCTGCCGCGCGGGTGCTGCCCTCGCCAAGCCCTGTGCCCCGTGGGAGTCCCTCCCCACCCGCTGCACCGCCAGGCCAAGCCGGTGCCCAAACAGCCGCTATTCCCCAGGTCGGTCATCTTCTGCCCATATCTTCGAAGCCAACCTCAGCAGGAGCCCAAGGCGGGACACGAAGCATCTCCTGCTACCTAAGAAAGCAACCTTCACACCGTCACCATCTTTGTGCATCCAGAGCTTGCTGAGGAACAGCAAGTTAATGGGTCCGAGAGCACCAGCTCGGGACAGGTAACAGGGAAACTGGTTTGGTGGTGGGGAAGTCCAACCCCTGAGCGAGGCGGCAGGACGGACCAGGGAGCACAGCCAGGCGCAACGCAGAGCCCACAGCGCTGGGGAAGCTCCTGGCGACGGTGCAGGCCTGAGGCCAAGCGAGGGGGCCAGCCCACAGGTCGGGATCAACGGGGGCCTTGGCCAGGTGCGGGCACGGATGTGGCTGAGCTGGAGGCTGGTTTTACAGGCGGTCGGATCGCGAGCCTGCTGGGGCTTAGCTTGCTGCATGCGCATTTCTGCCCCATGTCCGTACTGGACGTCGATATGAACCTGGGGACGTTGAAGAGACGGGTCCTCCCAGGACTTTGGTACCACCCTGCATGGACCAGCCCACGGCCCGATGCTCGGGGCATCCCTGCAGGAACGAGCCGTCCCAGCAGGCAGGAGTTGCGCTGCCGGGTTCATCTCCGGAGGACACCGATCTGCAACGGATATGCAGGAACGGCGGCAGAACCAGGAGCGATACAAACCAGCCGGGCAGCTTCTGCAACGAGCTGGTTAGCCTCTGCCTCGTTAGACACGTCGCGGCCGGCGCGGTGCTGATATATGACACGCGGCCTCCAGCAGAGGCTGCTCGCCGGCTTCGCAACGCGAGCCGCAGCGCTGAGCCGCGGCACCGGCCGGGGCCCCATCCCACCACCCGCCAAAGCAGCGCGAGGAGCTGCCTGCTTCCTTCTCCTGCCTCGCCGAGGTGGGAAGGCTGCACAAGCGCGGCAAGCCCGGGCGGAGAGGGACCGACGAGCGGTGTGTCTGACAACCGGAGCCGCGTCGGACGTTGCCCCGGAGCCTCCGAGGGCGGCTGATGACAGATGAGCCGGCGGTGCCGAGGCTGCGGTGCCGCCGAGAGCTCTCCCGGCTCTTTGCAGCGGGGTAAATGTCATTATCCCCCCGCGGAGATGCAGCAGCTGACGGGCCGGGAGATGAGCGTGGTTTGCCGGACGGCCGCGGGAGCAGCGCCGAGGGATGTGCCGGAGCCGGAGCCGGAGCCGGTGCCAGGCCGATGGAGACGCATTGTGCAGCCCTCGGGCTTCGGCACGACCTGCCGCTCAGGAAACACCTTGAAGATTTTCTTGCTCCCACCTAAATTCACCTGCTGCTCTCGCTATGGCTCAGATTTTCCCAATAGCCAACACATGGATATTTAATACCCTAAAAAATCCGGCTAAAAGCTTCGCTCTGGCACCAAAGCTGAGATTTCCAGGCTGCCCCGCGGAGGCAAAAGGAGCCCAAGGGGGGCTCGGCACATCCTTAGGGCGAGCGCAGGGAGCAAATCCAGCCCCAGCCTTCGCAGTCAGGGCCTTCAACGAGAAAGACGGAAGGGAAAAAACTAAAAGATGCTAGAACAGCACATTTTTTGTGATTTTTTTTTTTTTTTTTTGGCCGCACCTGTGGGCTGTGGTTTGCTGTGCAATGAAGCCCTGCTGCGCTCATCGAGCTCGGCTTAGGACTGAGGGCGGGCGAGATGCTCCCTGGCTGCCTGGGCCATGGGGACCCTGTGTCCCTGGTCCCCAACGTGTCCCCGACGTGTCCCTGGCGTGTCCCCAGCGTGGTGTGCAGGACACACGCCGGCACCACGGAGGTCCCTGCCCGCGCGGCGATGAGGACCAGGCTGGTGGCGGAGGCTGTGCCGGGGGCGGCCGCCCACCTCCCAGCCTGCCGAAATGGACGTTTCTTAAATTTTGTGAAAACGCCCCCTTTTTGGCTCAGGCCTGCGGGAGGAGGGAGCGGGGAAGGGAGCCGGGGCGGGATGCCGCTGCCTCCGCAAGCCTCCGGCACGGCTTGGCTCCCACCAGCACGGTCGTGACCCGGCCTTTGGGAAACTCCCCGCTTAGCGGTCCTCCCTATCTCCTGCTCCTCCACCTCTGCTCCTCCTCCTGCGGCATCCGCTTTCCCTGGCGCCTCCCTCCCTCCTCCCCATCCAAAAAAAAAAGCAAATTTCAGAGCCAAAGATGCTTTTGGCGTTTTAAGCAGCCACCAAGGAGTAAAAAAGCCCCTTCTGGTGAATTATAGCCCCGTGGAAATGGCCCCAGTCGCACAGAGAGTTTTGTAGATTAGAAAAGATGCAAGTGTTGATGGAAGCAACTCTTGCAGGAAATATTTCTCCCGACTTCTTCATTAGCAAAGTTTTCCCTGGAAACGCTTCTGCTCTGAGAACGTGGGAAGGATGGCAGCTCTTTATTTTTGGTAGGTCTGAAAAAATTTCCTAATAAAACACAACCACACCATTTAATCCCTCTGTAATTAATTCATCAAAAATACCTCAGGCTTAAAAACAGTATTTCAATGCTTTTCCCGTTCATTGAGACCGCAGCGTTCCCGCAAGCCGCTTCCATTTTTGACAAAACTGCGCTTGCAGGAAGAAATCGGCATTAGCCAATTATTCTTTTTGATCATTTCTGCCCTTGGCACATCGTGCACACTCACCGCATCGGCTGCCGTGGAAAACGCCCCGGCACAGCCCTCGAGGCCACGCTGCCCCGCGTCCCCAGCGCCTGCCCGTGCCGGGGCTCGGCTCTCCTTCCCGAAAGCATTCCCGTGCCGCGGCGGGCTCTGGGGAGCCTGCGTCATCCGGAGGGTCCGTGTTTCGCCTGTCACCCCACTGCTGATATTACAGGAGGTGTTTTAGGGATTTCATAGCAATAAAAGGCAGGAAAGGCCTATTTACCTGAGTCTGAATGAAGCGGAAAAAATGCATGTGAAACCAGCTGTAAAACACCCGGTGCCGCTAATTCAGCATTGTTTTCTTGCCAGCCTCCCGCAGCTAAAGGTTTTCTTTAAGAGCCAGTTTGCAGTGGTGTCTGAGCAACTCTCGGGGAAGAAAAAGCAGGTCTCCGTCAAGTTACGCTGCAAAGGAGAAACTAAGATGTTTCCTACAGCCTTGAAACCCAGAAGGTAAATAAAAAGGACTCAGCTAAAACAAGCACTGCGCTTACATGTACAAATTGCTAAGCCGGTGCTAGCAACACTATTTTCTCCTTCTAGGGCCAAAATCTTTGGAAATGCCGGATTTGCCTTGGGGCCTAATTGCTAATCCGCTGGGTTCATATGATGCAACACTTCAAAAGTCGTGTATGCAGTTTTGCAATGCAATAGCTCACACTGTATTAGCTAGTGATTTATGTGCCTCACTCACAAGCACAAATAAAAGAGACCTCTGTGAAATTTCGTTCGCTAAGTGCGAAAGCTCCGTTTGGGAATACGATTTATTTTGACAGCCTCCTTTCCTGCGCGGCGAAAAGGGTTCCCGCGTCCTCCCCGGCGAGCTTGATCCAAATGCACCACTTTCTCCTCCCGTTCGTCTCTCAGAGTGTTTTAGCAAGTTCTCCAGCGTTGCCTGGAGGGAAAAGTATCCATGCTGCGCTCTTTGCAGGAGCGAATATGCAGTAAAAGCTGCAGGTGAAGGGCTCTCGCGCTGCCTCCGCGCCTGGCCCGGCCGCTCGCCATGCTCCGAGTGGGCCCTCGCCGCTACGCTATTTTTGCGTTTGCTTTTGCTTCCCTTCCCCACAGCCCTCCCAAAATGTTTTTCATTTTTATTAAAGCAATTTATTCCTGGAGCTGCCAAAGGCTTATCGGGTTGGGCACGCGTTCAGACGAGTCGTGCCTAGTGATTGGGGGGGGGAGGCGTGTTTGGGGGAAGAAAATGAATGAAAAGCCCTGGAGCAGGGCGCCGGAGCGGGGCTGGAGCCGGCGTGGCCAGCCTCCAGCCCCGAGATTCCTCGTCCCGGCGAGGGTGGAGGTCAGCAGCGAGGCAGCCTGCGCCGAGCCAGGGAGGAGCAGAAAAGGGGCAAACGAGGTGGGGAGAGAGATTTACACCCCCTCGAGCTATGTGCAATATCCCTGAGGCCGATCCGGAGCGGCTGGTATTTCGAATGGCACTTGGGGAGACAGCTTTCCTCACTTGAAGGGACGTTAATTAATCCTCTGTTAAGAAACTCCTTGGAAACGTCAAGAGAAGAAGAATCTTCTCGGTTGACGAATTAATTTTCTCCCTCCGCTCGACCCGCCAGCCCGTGTTGCCAGCAGCGTTCCCATCAGCTCCAGCGGAGTTTGCCAGCATTTGCTCAGCTCCAAGGCCCGCGGAAAGCCACTGGAGCCTGTCCATCGATTTCAAGGAGCTTTGGGTCAGGTCTTCTGACTGCGGGATAATGCCTGGGGTATGCGCGTTGGCTTGCTGCGCTGAGCCTGCTCGTGAGTGATGAGCTGCTGAACGACATCTTCATTTTGGGGCAGGGCGGGGAGGAGGGACCGGGACGTTAAGTGGAACCATCCCGCGGTGAAGTCATTTATTTCGCCGCGCCATTTCCCTTCTCCTGAAGGCTCCCAGAGAGCGAATCGGCGTTTGCACGTTGCGACTTGTGCAAAAACCAAGGGCTTTTGCTTTGCTTTGGTTATAAACTGTAGAGATTGAGGCTTCGTGACAGAGCCTTGGGGCAGGTTTGGTGAAGGTTGATGTTCCCCTGCAGCCTGGGACCACCACAAACCCCCCACCGCTGCTTTCCTGCAAACACAGCGACTCTGTGCAGAAGGGCCAAGGCAAAGCACGCTGCACGGGGCGAACCGCGTCCGCCGGCGAGGCGATGGCTCCCGGCCTGCCGCTGGCAGCCTGCTCTTCCCGGCCCCGTCCAGGGAGGACGCAGGATCTCTGGAACCAGCGGTTCTCAAGCGCTCCTTGAGAGGCAGCTAAACACGGGTTTTATCAGCGCATGAGAGCTTGCAAAGATAACACTTCAAAGAAAACATGTTTTAAATACACCTTTAAAAGCCTTAAAATGTAATTCCATAAATGTTTGTGTTACTTGGGCAATAGATAAAGTGAAGTGGTGTTGCTGAACTATAGCGTGGCCGAATACCTGCAAACTTCGCCGGTGTCCCTATCAGATGAATGGTTCACTTATTAATCTGTATCTATATATACTAGAGCCCTTTCCTTTCTCGATGATCGTTTTGCCCTCATTTCTCCAGTGTTGTCCTCCGTTTCGCCGCGCGGGAGCACGTAGGAGCCGGGGCAAATGGGAGCAGGGGTGAAGCTGTCGTGCTTGGTCGGGCGCAGAGCTGCCCTTGCCCTGTAGATCCCGGCCCCGTTCTTATTTAAGTCGTGATGCTGATCCCACTGCTCAGAAGCGATCGATCCCCTTTTTCTCTGCCATCGTCAGGGCAGGAGTCGGGACGGTGATGCCTGGCTGTTCCCGGAGCGGGACCGGAGCGGCCGCAGGGCCGTGAGTCGGTGGGAGAACGGTGACGCAGTTCCCCAATTAATTTCCTTGTAGCACGTTTAGTCCCCGGCGCTGTTTATCCGGGGAGCAGGCAGCCTGCTTAACAGGCTAACGTGACACACCATAACAAAGCATCAGGCCGACACCTCTGGAAACGTGAAGCCTTGCGAGCGCCAGCCCCAAGACGCTATTTTGGGAGCCGCGTCCGCCGGCGCTGGCACTCGTGAGCCCTCCAGCACCTGCAGCCGAGAGCAGCCTTTGGCCCCCAGCGCGAGACCTGCGCTTCTCCACCGCCTCATTCCTTCCCTCAGGCTCCAGCAGCTTTCTTGAAGCTCGACCAGAGTTGACATTTGGGCCAGATTTCACCTTTAATCACGGCAAAGACAAAACTGGTGGCAGGTCAGTGGCTGCACCGGCCTGGCAGGTGCCGGGGGTCCGTCCGCAGTGAGCAGCGATGCCGTGGTCCCGCGGAGGGATGGCTGGTGTCCCGGGGGCTGCACTACCTATCTTTTTTTTGCCTACGTGAAGATTGCAGCTGAGGCCATACGTTTTGGGACCGAGCCTGCAGCCCCCACCCTGCGGGAGGTCCCCCTCGACAGAGCTGGTGGGCCGCGAGTGGAAACCGATGGCCGTGCAAAGGCAGCCCACATTGATCCAAACTCCTGTCCGATGCACAAAAACTCCTGGTGTAGCAGTCAGTGCGCTTATTCTTAAATAATTAACAATATTCTTGAAGTGTTTTTTTTCTTTAAAACTCTCTACATACCTTTGTCTGTATTTAACCTGTCCATATCACTTTTCAATCTCTAGCATGTTCTTTCTTACAAAACAAACCTTCTGGATTTCCTCAGATGCCAGAAAGCAAGAATTCAAATTTTTGTTTTAGATCCAGAAACGTTTCCCTCTCCCTTCCAGCCAGAGAAAACGCCTCCGAAATCTCTTTGCACCGTGCAGAGCAGAAAAGCTCTGTGGAGCTGAGAAGTAGAAAGTAGAAGTAGAAAACAGAGGAAGGGGCACGGGCACCTGCTGGGCACCACCCTGCACCCAAGCAACGCAGGGAACCATGGTTTTCCCCCAAAGAGAGCGTCACGCCATCCCTCCGGTCTGTGGGGGACCGCAGTAATGATACACTTTACCGGGAAGTGGTTATATACTGCAGGGATAAGTGGCCGTGCCAAACCCCGCGGCAGGGAGGAAGATGGATGTGAGGACCCGGGCTTGTGAGCTGGGTGATTGAAATCTAGAGTCAACAAGGATAAAGACTCGCAGCAGGAGAAATCCTGGGTTTCCTCGCCGGGAGATGCTTTCTCTCCTTTATCTGCAGCACAGGCTGTCCAGGCTGTGTGTCCGTTCAGCTGTCGGTGCCCGGGACACATCCCATCTTCCTTTCTGGTCAGCACCTGGAGGCAAACCCAGCGGTGGTGGTCCCACCGCCCCAACCAGCCCAAGGGCTGCTGAGCACTGTGTACCGGGGGTGGCTTTGCCACACCACGGAGGTGAAGCTGGGGCCTCGATTAAGTCCCTGGCAAAAGAGGAGATGGAATTTTATCCGTAAGAAACACTGACTTCCAGCACAGCTGCCTGCTAGGCGAGAGGCAAAGAAACCCCTTGAAGACAGGAATCCCCAACGTCACGGAGAGGTTTGTATCTGTGTGCAGAGCTGGCCACACCGGTGTATTCCTCCCCGTTTACTGAAACGCAACCAAAAATGTTGGTCTCGTGAAAAGCCTGAACCGAATCAGTGCTGGAGTCCAGTGGGACAGAAGTCTCCAGCCCTGATCCTTCTCCAAACGTCCCTTTTGAAGCCCAATTCTGCTCCTGCCGTGCAGGGGGAGTTTGGAGAGCGTGGGCATGACAGATTAGCACTCCGGCTCTGTAAACCGGAGTCACTGAATGGTAAATAAAGGCTTAATCATTTGTGTAATCTTTCCTAATTACCAAAGAAAAGCAACCATTCTGAGCCCACCCAGAGGCTCCAGTGTCCCTGTCAAACACTCCTCCCGGTGGTGATTGATCCTGGGTCCCCTCAAATTTAAACTGATATGGGTTTGTTGAATGAATCCTGATGGGAATGGAAAGTCACCTGGGTAGTTTCTGGGCTCTGTTTTGTAGTCCTCTGTGACCCATCGTTGTGAGTATCCTGCTCTGATTTCCACCAGTGCCTTCAACCACGCTTGCTGGCATGATCCACTCATGAGAAGAAGACACATTAAAGTATCCCTTCACTTCTGCACACAAAATGCGGCTCCATCCTTGGCTGCGGGTGGACTCCTTCCAGGCGCAGCTCTGGGGAAAAGGCCATTTGCACCCCGAGGGTCCCGTAGCCATTCCCCAAGTCCGGTGCAGCCCGGGCATGCTGCGGCGTGACCGCGACCCACCTGCCGAGCTGTGGCTGGGCTGCAGGGCCCCCCGGCCCCATCCTCTGGGGCTCTGTGACCTTTGCTGAGGCCCAGACCTGCTCCCGGCACTCCCGCAGCTCCGCTCGTTCCTCCGGGAGCTCAACCGCATGGGACCACGTCAACGGGCACGCTGACGGCTACACACAATGCATGGCAAGAATGCACGGGACCACCACAAAGGGTTAACTAATTAGGAATTAATGACCCTTTTTGGCTGGGTTACGGAGTACAGAGATGCCTGGAGATGTCCTCAAGGTGGGGTGGAGTAGGGCTGGCTGATAAGAAGTGTCATGAGGTGAGATAAGCAGGTGAGGCCCTGCAAACGCCTCCCCCCTTCTGCCTGGAAGGGCCGAACGTGCCTCCGTCTTTGGAAAGCTGCTCCTAATCCCACCCCAGCTCATTGCTGAACAGCTGGGCCGGGCTTTGCCACGTGTTGGCTATTGCTCCACGGGAAAGCGTTGGAGTCGGCGTGTGGGGAAAGCGGCGGTGTCAGCTGGGAAGCCAGCAGACCTGCGGGCACGCTGCTCTCCGCCGCCGGTGCAGGGCTTTCAGCGCTTTCACGTTTCCCCTCCTGCTCTTCCAGAGGGGTTTGGCCAGAAGTTCCCGCACGTTTCAGGAAGAGGCAGAGGAGGCGGGAGGGGACCACGCTCATGTTTGTACGTGGTAGGCCTTCTCGCAGGGACACACACTGAGATCCCTCTCGGTCCTGCTCTGCTCTCCCACCATGGCACCAATGGGACCAAGCCCGTCTCGGCCCTCCTGACAGCATCAGCAGAGCTACTCTGGATTCACACCTGAGCAGCTAAGCCCAGTGAATCACCCTGTTACAACTGCATTTTCCAGGGTGGCACAAGGATAGAAAATGAATGAAACCATCCCTGAGTGGGGCCCAGCTCTGGTTTCTCACGAGGAAGCCAATGGAAGTCCAACTTACCTGTTACTGCAGTAAAGCATGGGTATTACTGATGCAAGCAAAGGTATTTTTAACCCGTAGAGAGAAAAGAAGGAGCTGAGAAGATATTTGTTCAAACTAAGCATCTGTGAGGATTTGGCACTGAAGGGTCCTACCCTTTCTCTTACAATTTACTGTGTTTCACTCGGACCATTAAGTCAGGCCATCTGCAGCGTGATGGGATAAAAATCACCAGATCAGCGGGTAAAAGAACGCAGCGTCCCTGAAGTCCATGCAGATGGGGAAAACACGATACCTGGAATTTGCAGGGGCAAATGGGCTGTTTTCAAAAGCAAATCCAAAAGGAAAAGACAGAAGGGCTGGCTGAAGACACTCTGGAGCCGTGTTTAGACTTTTCCTGCTTTAAATATAATGTGGCCTGTGCAAGACAGACTCACTGCACCACTCGTCCAAAATGCTCCTTATTTGCAATGAGAAGAAGATATTCTCCAAAATGCCAATCCCATGAGCCGACGCTCCGCTTCCTTCTGGCCAAGATATCCAGTCTTATTGCAGAGACGCTACTTTTTTCTTTCATTTTACCTTTCTGTTGTGCTTCTCTTCCTGCAGGACTCGAGTGCTCTACACCAGTGGTGCCGACGAGGCTTTCAGGTTGCCAAGTCCCTTCAGTCCTCAGCAGAAATGAGGGAGATATTTCTTCTGTTGTGTGACATCTTCGTAGCAGGAATTGCCTCATGTTTTACAGCGCTCACTTGCAGTGCGCTGTGCATGGACGCTAGCACTGATAATTTTTCGGCTAACAGTGGTATTAAATCATCAAATAAAAACTAATGACGGAGAGAGCCAGAAAATGCGATGATGATGAGGGGGAGGAATTCACAGCTGCGGTGTGTGCCAGCCATCCTGGGCCGCAGCCATTCAGCCAGGCAGGGCTGCCGAATTTATGTGCGTGTTAATTAACATTTTGACTCATTAAACGTGGCTCACTGCATGGCTTCATTGATGGGAAGGCAATTTTGGAGCGGGTGCCAAGCAAAAGGAGGTTCCTCCAGCTCTCACCCTGCCCTCGTTACGCTCATGTAAGACAGAAGTGGCTCTTAATGTAAAATGCTAATGAAAAGAGAGCTTAAACTGAGCCTGAATGAACATGAGGACGAATACTCCAATATTTACCAGGCTCCCGGTATTTGCTCAGAGGTGACCCGTGCCGAGCACCCGTCAGCAGCTCCTCATCCGCAGGGAGCGGAGCGCCGGCTGGGACGCCGCGGCTGCGAGCCGAAGGACACGTCTCTCAGACGCTCTCGCAGACGGCATCAGCGCACCCGAATCCAGCTTTCCGTGGCATTGCAGTGGTTAAGAGAGCTCCCTGAGGTCTGGCATCTGCATCGTCTAGCCTTCGCATTTAAATACACAGAAAACATTGTGCATCTCCTCCTGGGCGGCATTACACGGCATAAAGAGGTTACTGATAGAGAGATGGGGATGGGCACATTACTCATGTGCCGCCAAGTGCTGAATCATTTGGGTCACCTTATGAGATGTCATCTGTACTTGTCATATCTATTTTACAGAAGGAATATTTCCAGGGCATTTTAGAGAGCATTAATATCATTTATATGTATTGCTTCTTTTATCCCTTTGCATAAAAAGGCAGCTGTATTTTTTGCCATGAATCTGGCCACCCAGGACTTGTAAGGAGAGAAGAGTTATAGCTAAAACATTTCAGAAATCTCTAAAAAGCACCTGCGATGGTTTCCTCATCCATCATCGCATTGTTATTTTAAGATTCAGCACCCTGGGACTTCCCAAGCCTCCGTGCGAGCGTTGTACATCATCCGGTGATGCTCCGAGCCATCCTGTCCCACCAGCGAAGGACTTGCGTCCTTGACCCCCGGGGATCACAGATTATCCGCTGGCCGCCGGGCTTGGCTGCGACCCTCCCCGGCCCCGGCCCGTGTGGCTTTAGAAGACAAGAAGCCCAGCTGGGAGAGAGCAGGAACCTCCGCCTTGCTGGGCCAACCCCAACGCCGGCTCCGTGCAATTCCCTGTGCTACGGGCAGCTTCAGCGCCGCTGGCTTCCCACCATCCGGAGCCTGGCAGTGGCCAGCTATTCCCTTTCGGACAAGCTCGGTGCCCAAATCCTGCCCCGGGCAGCCGTCGGAGGAAGGTGGCCCTCACTGCGTCCCAACCAGCAACGCAGTCCCGCTGCAGGGATGACACGGTTCCTGCGGGGTTTCCTGCTCCCAAAGGGGCTATAAATACCGGAGAGGTGGATCCATCCCTGTTCACGCTCCAACTAATTAATCCCTGTAATCAAGAAAGTGCACCAGCTTCTCCAGGGGTTCAAATCAGCCCGCAAACAGCAAGATCCGGCTGCGTTATGCCGGCGGGTCCGGCCCTGTGTGGCTCCGGGCTAGGAAACGGGGGTCCAAAAATCAGAGTGATGCGAATGGTCCTTCTTGTGGCACTTTAATGCCTTTTCTTCTGGCCCTCAGAAAGAAGTAGCAATTACAGGGGCTCATTAACACTGAAAAAAAGCTGAATGATTCTATCTGAGCATCAAGAAAAGCAGGGCTGAAGATCACGGCCTGGGACTTACTGCATCCAGTCTGATTTGCCCAGTGCCCAGGGTCCAGCGTTTTTACGGATATTGCTTTTTCTCCAGAAAAGAAAAAAAAAGAAAAGCCCAGCCCGATTGCTCTGCCAGCTGCACTGTACTTTTAAGAAGTGCATCGGGTCTCAGGAGAATGCATCAAAATTTTGATGCTTAGCAGAAAATAAAAATATTTGCACGCAGTTCATTTCTAGAGTTGCACATAAAATGCTTCCCCTCCGGGCATATCCAAGAAAAAGGCTAGAAATAAAATATAAATTCTAAATAGCAGTAAAATGTTTATCACTTTGGGGGTTATGAGTGTTCAGCTTTTATTACTATGAAAATCAATTTACTGAACTTCGGTTTACTGCAAAATCAAAAAAAGTTAAAACCTGAATTCATTTTGCAACCGTGGGTCTTCTCCTTGTTCTGCCCAGGCCACCAGCAGCGTGGGAAGGGGAGAGATGCCGATTCCCACGGTGCCGCATGTCCCAGCGGCACGAGTCCTCCCAGGAAAGCTGGAAATTGGGGTCCCACGTTTGCCCTGATCCAAAGGGGCGTCCGAGCTCGCTGCAGGTAGAAGCCCACCAACACCGCAGCAAGAGTTGAGTTTCAGCCAAATCCCCCTCCCTTGCAATTTTGCAAGTCTCCAACCTGAAAAAACAAACCCTGAAAACAAGAGGAAGCAGCCCGTTTCCTCCGAGAGGATTTTCGGCTGCGTTGATGATCCGTTCACACCGTCCCGCGGAGGCTCCTGCTCGTCGCAGCTGCCCGGAGCCGGCGGCTTTCCGTGCGGCCGGCCGCGGCGCGGGGATGCGGGATGCCGCCGGGCAGAGACCGGCCAAACCAGCCGGAGAACGAAACCCTCACACGTGTTTCACTGCAGAGGAACCGGATTTTTGCTGGAAAGTGCAAATCTGCACGTGCAAAATAATATAGGAAAGTGTCGTAATGCTCAAAATGCCCCCAAACCCTGAAAGTTAGGTGCACGGAGGTCACTTCACCGTGGCTGAGTCCTGTCCAGTGCAACCCAACCCGCCGAGGACTCCCAGGCCTCTTCTGCGGCTTCATTTCTGAGGTTTTTAAGGCTCAAGTGAACGCACATTTTACCAGAGCTAGCGAAAAGTGGTGCAAGCAGCTCCGCAGAAGAGATTCGGGTTTGTGGTTGTTCTGAAGTCGCCCAGAGGAGCGTTGCTTCTGCGGGTGCCGCCACGGGAAGATTTTGCACAACGCTCACAGCCCGGCTTCATTTACCCCATTTTTTTCCACCCCCCCCCCAAAAAAAAAGTCGAGGGAGGGTTTGGTCAGCCCCACAAGCAGTCGAAGCGAGTGTTTCGTGCGCGGCGGGGTGGATGAAAGCGGCCGGACCCAACGAGTCAGCACATAGCTGGGCACAGCCGCGGCGGTCGGAGGTGCCGCTCGGGAGAGCTCGGGCGGGCGCAGCCCCCCCGGCGTTGGCAGGCTCGGCCGCTCTCCGCTGCAAATCCACGCTGCAAACACGTGGAAACGGGGCGCTGGGGAGGGAGGGCTCGGGCCGCGGGCGAGCGGGCGGCACGGCTGCTGCAGCCAACGTGCCCGGGTACCGCTCAGGTTCCCGCGCCGCCGGCCCCCACGGCACCCGGGACTTTGCGTTTGGCCTCCCTGGAGACGCAGAAACCAGCACGCGCAAACTTGGCCTTTTTCTCCCAAACGGAGCGCGAGGTGCCGGGTTTCGGGCCGGGGGAGGCCAGGCCGGCGGGCTGCACCCAGCGGTGCCGCGCAGCCCTCCCAGCGCCGGCTCCGCGCCCCGGAGCATCCCGTACAAATGAGGTGCCGGGGAGCAGCGAGCGCCGGCTCGGCCAGGCCGCCGGCAACTCCTGCCAGCAGCGCAGATTTATGGGGGAGCCGCTGATACGGCGGTGTAAACAGCCGGGCTCGGGGCCCCGCGGCCGGCCCTGCGGCAGCGCCCAGCCCTGCTCGGCGCCGGCCCGGCCAGGCAAACACGGTGCTGCTCGCCGCCCCGATTTTTTTTTTTTTAAGTCCAAGCACTAAGAGGCCGCCAAGCACGTGCAATGAAGCCGAGCTGGCGGCACCGCCATGAGCACTGCCATCCCCTTCACCAAGGCCCGGTTGAAAAGGCAGCGCGTCTCTCGGGGCAAAACGGTGGCCAGGGACGTCTTGGTCCCACTGAACATCCCCACGTCCCATGGCAGGAGATGCGAAGGACGATGGGGAGTGGTGCTGCTCCTGCAGTGCCTGCCTGCAGCAACTGTGCTGCCGTGCACCCACTGCATCCCGCTGCCTTATCCTGCTGCTACATCCCGCTGCTGCATCCCACCGCCGCATCCCGCTGCTGCATCTCGCTTCTGCATTTCGCTTCTGCATCCCGCCGCCGCATCCCCCCGCCGCATCCCACTGCTGCATCCTACCGCCGCATCCCACCGCCGCATCCCGCTGCTGCATCCTACCACTGCATCCTACCACCGCATCCTGCCGCCGCATCCCGCCGCCCCCCTGCAATCTTCCAGGACCAAATAGCACCAGCCGCCTTTGCACTGCAGGGTTTAAACCAAACACGATTTGCTTTCGTCCCTGCTGAGGGGGTGATGCGTGCACATCAGCGTGCACCGGTGCTGCCGTGGCACCCCGTGCCCGTGCCCCCAGCACCGCCGGCTCTGCGAGCAAGCAGGACTTCTGCCCTTCCCCTCGCGCCTCGGGCCGGGTTTCAACACCCCGCTGGCAGTCTCACCAGCTGCGTTTTTCAGCTGTTGCACCAAAAAAAAAGCCCTTCCAGCTTTATCTATCTATCTTGCAAAAAAAAAAAAAAAAAGATGGAAAGTGCTTTACAATTTTTCAAAAGGTCATCTGATAACCTTGTCAGGCTTAATTGTGCCGTAACCAAATCCCCCCCCGGAACGGGGCGGGAGGAATCAATTGCGAGCAAACACCGCTGACAGACCTCGTGGACATGAAAGGCGAGAGCTCACCAATAATTCATTAAAAATGTGCACGAAGGAGAGGATTCGTCTTCATTTCCTTAAAAAAAAAAAAAAAGAGAAAGGTTTTCTTGGCTTGCAAGAGAGCAAACGCGCGCGAGGTGGAGAGCGGCACTAAGCCGCCGTGAATCACGTAGGAAGCGAAGCGAGGGTGGGGAGCAGCGGGAAAACCCACGAGAGCTGAAATTGCTTTCCCATAAAGCAGACCCCCCCAAGAAAAAGAAATCCTGGTGCAAGGACACACACGGGCAGGGTTTAAGTCATAACGACTGAGTTTTGCATCCCTTGAAGACCCTTTGGCCAACATCACTGGGAAGATAGAGAGCGCATTGGGAAAATAACCTGAATTTCCCCCAGGCTCGGGCCATTTTCCCTGGAGAGGCTCCGGATTCCTGCTGCCTGCCTGGAAACCCCCCCGCTGCCCCTCGCCGCGGCAGCTGGCGTGAGCGGTGCCCCCCCCGCGGCAGGGCAGCCCCTCACCCCACCGCGGCCTCCGGGAAGGGGGCAGCGCTTTTCCCTGCGGCTGCCCGCGCGCCGTCGGCAGCAGGAGCCGGAGCAGCGTTCCCGCCTGGACAGACTCCTTCACCCATTAAAACGTTGCGAGGGTTTATGCATCCCCCAAGATTTCGCACTAAATACGCCTATTAATCAAGCTTTCCAAGCTAACAACCCCCCCAGATTAGATTACGGATTATAAAGGAGGCCAATGCAGTTAGCGCTTTCCCGGGGCGAACGCAAGCATCGGCCGCCCGCGATTTTCCCGGACTGCCACCCCCAGCCTCCGCCGGCACCCGCGCTTCGGCCTCCTGGGCGGCGCTGAGACCGCGCAAACTCGTTTCACCGCCTGCTCGCGCCGCGGGTCCCAGCAGCCGACCGCCCGAGCATCACGTCTGAGCAGCCGCCTTGATCCGCTGGAATTTATATGGCCGTTAATGGGGACTGTAAATTGCCATCGGTCGGGATAACTCGATCCACGTTTTCTCGGCGGGGTGGAGGGGAGGGGGAAGGTGCCCCGGGATGGACACGAGGAGCTGTACAACAGCTTTAAGGCACTGCTGTCTGCTGGCACATCACAGATAATAAAAATATGTTTTAATTTAGCATATAAGGATACGGTGTCAAAATAAAATGTCTCAAGGACAAGTAGGGAACATAAAAAAGTCATAGCCCATGCTGTGAGCATCAGCTGCACATCATAAAGATACATTAATGGTAGATTTCTTTAAAAGAAATTTTCATACTTGGAGGTTTTATGAGAAATAAGAGTTTAAAATATTAAAAGTGGAAATTTTATGATTGGAGGGAAAAAACGTTCAGATTAAGGTGACACGAACAGAAAGAGTGCAGGGGCAAAGCGCTCTTCACTCTTGGCCCGGCAGCAGCGGTGGAGGGGGGCGAAGTGGGGTGGGGGGTGAACTCTTCCCTCTGCCCATCTGCATCCACGAAAACCCACAGGATTTTTGGTTTTTCCTTTTCATGGAACCAGGATCAGGCCCCAGATGTCAGAGATACAGACACAAAGCCCTGTTTTACTGTAAAGCAACAGGAAAGCAAAGCTGCTTAAAACAGACCTACTTGCGTGCTGGAAGGCAAAAATAAAAGCGATGGCAGAGCCAGCGCCTTGCGACGCGACGCGAACGCTGGGAGCAGCCTGGGGATGGAGCCAGCGGCCGTTCGGTCCCTCCCGGCTCCGCGCTCGGAAGGCGGATGCTCTGCGAGACAGAGAGAGAGGGGCACGAGCTCCTTTTCGCCAGCGAGGAAAAAAGCATTTTAACCCAACGACTGAAACATCCCTTCCTACTGTCCCACTGCTCTGCCCAGCGCTGGGAAGCGCAACCCGACGTTTCCCTCCCCGCCCCGGCGCTGAGAGCTCGGGCTTGCAGGGCTCGCGCTGGGGAAGCTCCCGTCTTTCCAGCTGCCCCAGAAACCCCGGGAGCCACCGGGATGGGATCCAGCCCCAAAAGCTGCCGTCAGCAGAAGCACCCGGAGGGTCCTGCTGCCCGAGCCAGGCTGGGGTTGCTATTTCCCTGTATTCCCTATTCCCTATTTTCCCATTAGCGCATTGCGGTCCCGAACATAGCCAAGGCCCCGTGCAGCTCCTTAGCCGGCTTTCTCCATCTGCAGTAATTTGCTGATTCCCTACTTGCCCTTTAGACAGTTTCCTGCACCGCTTTTGGCCGTTAAAGACGACAAGACGCCGTTGCAGCAGGACAGGAAGGTCCTCACGGGATGGGAACGCCTGGGGCAGGTTGCATCTTTGCATCCCGCGTTTCCAGAAGTGCAGGACATCACCGCGCCGGCCACAGCCGAGTGCCAAGAGCGGCATGAAGAGCGGCTGGCGCGACGCTCAGCTGCGAGCTCACCCCGCCAGGCCGGGACTGCAGCTCCGGGGAAACAAGGACCCAAATTTCATCCAAACCGGCTGCCAATGGGAATTCCCCCAAATACAATGTCTAATTTGCAGCGGTTTGGATACCATAAATATTAATGCAGAGTATATTATATTTGCATACCGTAACTGTTCCTGAAGCATGAATATTCACGCCTTGCATGTGAAATCTCTCGGGGCACTTGCAGAACGTGCCAGCTAAACTGCTGCGGGTCACGGGCGGAGATCCTGCCTGCCCTGCATTTAAACCTGCACTCAGCCCAGCCATGCAACAGCAGCAATTATGAGCATCGCTTCTGCTAATCTTTCGCAGGAATATCCATAAAATTTTTAAAAAAAGTCTTCTCTCAGCCTCACGATCACGTAACAGAGTACCTGGCTCACATTTTACGCAGCCGGCGTCGCGGTGAGGCTGGAGGTGACATCGCTCTGCCGCGGTCCATAAAGCGTGCCCACCGTCACCGGGCTGCTCCAAGCCTTGTGTGGTCCATTATATTTTATGCTGGTTTCCTAAACATTCGCAGTTAAATAAACTATGATAACACTTCATAAACATTTTTCTAACATGCGGAATGTTTGACATGAATTTCAGCTATTTTAAAACTAATAAACAATTGTCAATTGGACGTCGGAGACTAAGCAGAAGCCACAACCGTTCTTATGGAACATCAAAGGCACAATAAATATCGTATTTTTTTTTTTAAGCAGGGCTTTTGTACTTTTGCATACAAGCCTCTGTCAGAGTGCAGCGGAAGAAGCCCCGGGGCTGCGCGTTATTGCCTGCCACGCTCGGGGTTTCACCAAGCAGGCCAGAAATATGAGGCGTTACCCTTCAGACCGCACTAAAGAATTCTCCCGGTATTTGGGAAAAAAAAGAAAAAAGACGAGCGAACGCCGGGCTCCCACTCCACCGATTGCTAATGCACTTTTTTGCCTCCCAGGTGCAGCACGAGGCACCTTGCAAAGCCGCTTGCAACCTCCCACGGCAGCGCCGCGAGCCCGGAGCATGTGCGGGGACCCACGGAGCCGGGCAGGGATGGGGACGGGGACGGGGTGCCGTGCGGGAACGGCCCTTTGATGGTGCCCAGCCGGGTGGCGAGAGGAGACAGCTCACAGGAATATTTATCAGGAGCGATACGACGTCGGGGGAATATTTTTTTCTGAGGAGTGCCCTGGATTGGAAAAAAAAAAAGGAAAAAAGAGGCTAATTTAGCATAACAGCTCATTTAGCAAGAGATAGCGCGTCTCCTTTAATCTAGTGCTCACGAGGTCCCAGCTGGAGGGAGGATTCCCCGCCTGATAGCGGGGCTGGGGCTTTGGGAGAAGAAGCTGTCGCCGCTCCGTATTTATCTCGCCGCGAATGTGCACGTGCACGGGGAAGGAGGTGCTGGCGGCTCCGGTTCGGCATCGCGACGCAGGACCAAAACGCCGGAGAAGTCCCCCAAATCGGCTGTGGTGGGGCGGTTGCTGCTGGTGCCGCTCACGGCGATGCAAAAACCCTCTTTGGCCCCGTTTTGCAGCAGCCCGTCCTCTCCGAGCCCCGGGGGCCGGCGGACGGGCTCGGGATGCCGCCCGTCGCCCTGCGCCAGCCGCGCTCTGCCGCGGGAACGGCCCCCTCCGGGCTGGTTTTTCCCCGGCGCCGGGACCGGCACCCGGTTTTTCCCACCGGCAGGAAAAAGCTGGTGAGCCGCGGCGGAGCCAGTCTGGCTGCTGCGGGCCGAGCCAGGCGCTGGGGCAGATAAGTAAACACTTGCGGCTCTGACATAAATTACTTTAGTCCTTGACAGCAGGACACTGACCAGGGTCGCCTGATAAGGCCGCGAAAGCCTTGCATGTCTCTCCGTCCCACTCAGATATTTCACAATAAATGTCACCGGGAAAGAATAGACACTTCTGTAACCATTAGGCAGCTGCATGTTCCCGTCACCTTGGGGAGGAGGGCGGCGCGGCCCCGGCGGGCAGGAACCAGCTGGTAATCTGCCCCGCATCCTTCCTCGCGGAGCGGGTGTGAACGGGACACGCTGAAAAGCCGGGCGGGGGGATTAAAAATAGTCCCTCCGTGATGGGGGGCTGTCAGTGCCGCCCCTCCTGGCTTCGGCTCCGGGAGCCGCCCAGGCCCGTGCCTCGGTTTCCCCGTGTCGGGGACCTCATCGTCTCCCGGTACCTTCACTAGTGGCCAGAACACATCTTGCCATCTCCGCTCTCCCCGGTCTCCTCGCCAGGCTGACGAGCGGCGTGGCGCTCGGATGGGCTTCACGGACTGATCGGTGCAGCGAGGAGGACTGGTTTTGGGGCTGAAGGTGTCCCGTGCGCCCAGAGAGGTCATTTTGGTACTCCGGGTCCTGGGCACCGCGCTCGGCAGCAGGGCGCAGGGCAGATGCTGCCCAGCAGCTGCAGCCAGATGTGGGCTGAACATCTGTGTGCTCAGATCTCACCACCCTTGTGCTCACCCACCAGCACTGCTCCCTGAAGGCCCTTGCCCAGATCGTTTCATGGGCAAAAGACTCCTGCTCCCCTCTCCTTTTCTTAGCCACATCATCAGCCCTCATACAGATTTCTGCAGTAGAAACCATCCAGATTCTGGTCCCAAATCACCGCAGACCCATCTCTGCCTCAGCAGTTTGTTACTCACAGCAAGGCTTTACCAGCCCAGCTTTTACACCCCGTAAATCACCTACGTGCGGGATCCACCAGGTCTTTCAGCTATTCCCGGATCCCTCCGTGTCCCCAGATCTCCAGGGCATCACTGCACGGCCCTTTGGGTACGGATCCCTTTTATTACTTCAGAAATTAGGAAATCTTTGGCGGAAGACATCTGGTTAGCGTCTAACGGGCTTAGGATACTCATTAAAGGGATACTTTCCCCCTTATCTAGCGCCTGATCTCGGGAGGAGCATGCTTGCGGCCGCAGCGGCGTGCAGGGCCGCTCTGGCGATGCTGCCGGGCTCCCGGGAGGCAGCGCGGGCTCCGCTCGCCCAGCTCGCGCTCTCGCCTATGGAAAATAGCCCCGGCAGACACTGTTAGCTGAAACCTTCCTCGCAGCCTGATGCTCAATATTTGATTTTGCTCCTCTGTTTGGCCTTTTAATGTGGCTCTGCTTATTTTTACAGGGTTCCCAATCCACCCCCTCCCCAGCTTGTTTATATTTTTGGAAAGCCTTCTGTTTAGTGCCTGTAATACCCCTGACATCCCTCAACTGCAGCGGTCTTCCGTTGCCCTCCTCTCTGCCGAGACTTAACCGGGATTTGTTTCAATACAGATCTCTCAAACTGTTTATTAAACCACCTCCCGATTTATCTGCAAAAGATTTTTCGCGAGTTATAAAATCTCAATCAAAATTCCTTGGGGCGTTTTGCATTCCCCTCCTATGACCACTAAATCCTATCTGCTCCCGGAGTGACCCCTTGGCTAGTCGCCCGGGTTCGGGCCGGAGCCGCTCGAGGAGGAGGCTGCTCCGGCCGCTCCGCACACTGCCGGCGCACGTGGCCCTGTCCCCGTCCCAGCAAACGTGCTCCTTTTCCGAGCAGGCAGCAGCGTTGGGGCAGCTTTACGTCCATCCCATGCGGGAGGCTGGTTCCCCACGCTACGTTTTCTGGAATCGCTCCGCTGCAAGTTTCTTCCCTTTTTGGCTTTTCCGGGCTTTGCTGCGAGCAAGGGTGAGGTCTCGGCGCTGTTCCATCCCATCGCACCTAGTTTTAAGCCCGTAACCTGCTAAATAATTCCCCTTCCACCTTGGTGTTTACATTCTTCAGATACTTCTCATGTCCCGACTGCTTTGTCCCTTCGCCGGGTTACACACGGCCCCTTTCATCTCCCCGCGGGAGCAGCCGCCCGGCCAGCCCGGAGCCGCGCTCGCCCCTGGCCCTGCCGCGGGCACCCGTCGGTGCCAGGAGCAATGGCACTTTCCACCAGCGCCCAGGACACTTTCTTTTGCTTGTTTGCTTTTTTCTGCCAGAGATGAGGACTGCAAAGTATTTCACCTATCCGGAAAAAAAGCCTTTGGAGTTGGGTCCGATGAGCAGCTGTCGCACTCTATTTACAGGAGGATAAAACTCCTTAATGGCCTTTGCACACACAAGGATGTCACGTCAGGGTTTCGAACCCTCCGAGGGTTTTACCCTCGGTGTCATTTGATTTTATATTTACAGTAGCAAACGACTGGCGAGTCTGTAATTGGAGTAATGCAGCTATGCAGAAGGAAAAAAAAAAATCACTATTATTTTAACATACACTGTTTCCCCCAAACGTGGTTCCCGACTGAGGCTGCCCAAACAGAACAGCCCACCTAATCCACACTTCAAAGAGAAAACTAAAAGGGACAAAAGCAACGTGAAAGGATGAAGAGTCCCAGAGGGGCCTTATCAGGACCCTGGCAGTGGCTGTTCCCACGTTTCAGTGGGAAAAAGGAGACAACGGGAGCGCGAGCCTCCGAGGCTGATAGAGGATTTTCCCCTGGCGAGACAGCGAGGCTTTAGAAAAGCTGCGGCCGAGTGTGGGATCATTAAACACCTTCCGATCCCTCCCGCGCCGCCAATCACGGCCGCGGCAGCCGCCCTCTCCGCGGCGTCGGCCGAGCCCGCTTTGAAAACCTCCCCATTTATCACGGCCGGAGAGGTCCCGCCGAGACCGCTGGAGCCTGCTGCTCGTCAGCGGGGCACCTTATCTTCCCAAAACATTTACTTAACCCTTCGTCTCGCGGTGGGAACAAGGGGAGCCCGGCCGCGGGCGCCCGCACCGGTCCCGCGCGCACGGAGAGGCGCCGAGCACGCAAGCGGATTTTGGGTGGGTTTAGGTGTTAAACACACCTCCCAGCCAGTGCTATCACCCGTCCGCTGCGACAGGCTGTCTTAATATTAGCCTCTACCTCCTTGGAAAGGGTCATTGCAACCACCGAGCAGAGCTTTGCTTTTAAATTCGTTCTACCAGACGCAGACGTCCAAGGAGCATGCTTTTCTAGCTGTATTCAGGCAAAGAAACGCAGTCTGAGTTAGTTCTAGCAGTGACAGGAACAGTCGCCCAAACCCAGCCCAGCTCCCTGCAGGGAGGGCCGCCACCGCCAGCAGGTGCAGCTCGCGCTGTGCACAGCCCTAGGGGTTATTTTGAATTATTCTGTAGCCAGCATCATTGCAACTGGAGGGCTTTGAATTATTCTATAGCCAGCATCATTGTAACTGGAGGGCTTTGGATGCATCCTCACTGAATGACAGGGTTTCTTACAAAAGCAGGTCTTTGGGGAGAATTTTGCTTTGATGCAACAAGTGAGCTGGTGTTACAGGTTTCCGGCGAGGGACGGGTCAGACACCTACGAGGGGAAATGAAATCTCAACGCTTGACCTTCAGTTCAACAGGAGAGGGACGCTTGGGACTGTTCCTCTTACCTGCAGCGTGAAGCGACGTATTCCCCGATACATCTGCGCTTACAGAATAAATCAGTAGCGATGAGTCGCTTGCTGTCAGAAAGCCTGTCCACGGGGGACAGCAGAAAAGCAGGACGGCCCTGCGGCGTGCCGGGCACCTTCGGCCTCTTGGGAAACGCACGGAGAACCGCAAGTGTCTGCGCCCTCAATGCCCAGCAAACCGTGGACCAAAGAGCATTTCAACCCTTTCAATCCTTCCCTGACTCCAACGGGCTTTGGATCATGCCGTGATCTTTCCTCGGGTGATCCAAGAGCAACGTGCCAGCAGACCCACAGGCGGGTGACGGCAGGCACGAAGGCACTAGTCTAGCGATGCAGCAGGGGAAGAGCAAAAAAACACAACCAAAGTGAGGAAATGCAGGTGAGTATGCATAGCTCTTTCCCCAAGTGCGAAAAGCCCTCAGCTGAGTGGTTTAGCAGTTACACCGGAGACAGCAAGCCAATGGCTGCCTTTCCAAAGCCGCATTTTAAGTCTTTGTATTAACAACACAAAGTATTGCCCTGGCATCTGTGACAAGCGTTGGGAATTCACGTTTTTATCTAGGAATACAGACTCGCAGATCACGGTAGTGTTTGACAACACGACAGCCTCCGGAAACGTGGGATAAAGCCAGCACCAAGCAGCTCTCCTGTGACAGCGACGGAGGCAGTCTGGCACACCGCTCTTAATTCCAGTCTGTATTATTGCAATCTCTAAAGTGTTTTAATTAACCTTCCTTAACCTACTCACTTAGCAGAGCTGGGACTGAGGTTGATCTCTGCTTGTGTGCCTCCTCACGCTTCAGCAATTACTGCTATCCAGGTGGTCTCCCCAAGTCCTTCTGAGGGAATGTAGGAAGGAAGAAATAGGAACTTCATGTTTCCAGGTCATATGTCTGTACTGTCACTTAGTTAAGCACACATTCACAGCCCTGCTGGAAATGCATTTCTCCTCTGTTGGAATTTATTGCTTAGATTTTGCCAGCTCATTTTCCACCTATGCTCAGCAGAGGACTTAGGGCCTTGCCCAAGGACGCACATCCTGGAGAGTCTGGGAATGGTCATACCTCAGCTTGGGTCCAAGCTCTCGTGCATTTGGTCTGCACAGGCCAGACAGCTATGGAGCTAGAGGTGCCCCAGCAGTACTGTGAAACCAGCTCCTCCTAAGGCCAGCAACTCGGTGGAAGCTACAGCCAGGCTAGGAGCAAATCAGAAGAAAGGGAAACAAAAATAAAGAAAATAAATCACAGGGATCATAAAGCTCAGCCTGATTCCCAAGTCCACTCTTCATCCTGCAAGGCTGGACATAGCTACAAGCAGTCCCTAGCCTTTCCTCACACTTGTGTGCAAGTGAATGTTGTGTAGCTTGCTGATAAACATAGGATTCTGGAGTTTTCAGAATTCTCTGTGTTGGGCTAGGCTGCTGGAGAAGAGCACATCTTTACTGGGCCACTTAATTCATGCCCATAGGGAACGTGCAGCCACCCCAGGTGCATCCTGGTCTCCACCAAGAGCTGCCAAAGCCACCTTCCCTTTGACAAGTCAAGTTCTTAACTCACATGACATCGAGTGTGAAGTTTAGGATCCTTTGCAAGGAGAAGGGCTATTTATTCTTCAGCAGTGAGTATTTATACTCTGAGCGTTACTGCTGGCAAGCAACTAACGCCCTGTTTGTGTGACATGTGGCAGGCCAGCACGGCCTCGCGGATGCCACCCTATTGTTACTGAGGTGCAGGAAGGGACCTTCAGTAAAGGAAGGCACTCCTTCAAATACAGCTTAGACTGCATCTGCGAGAGCTGTATTCTCCTAGCCCGTGGGAACAGGGGATGAAGGAGAGTGACGTTACCTGCCGCTGCAGAGCAGCGTTTAGCACGGATATCTAGAGGCGATGCCCCTGGATCACCCAGCTAGAAATCAGCAGCCTGCATACAGGGTGTGGGGATCTTTCGGACTCTGAGCACACGAGCAGAGCTCTCCAGTCATCGCTGCTTCTTGCCAGAAGCAAGGTTTGAAGAGCACACAACAGTGCCTTTGAGCCCTGGGTGGAGTTAGTCTGTGTCCTGGATTTGAGCAAGTGTGCAACACTTAAGACCAATCTAAATTTCTCTGAACTCAGTGAAATGCCTGCAATAAGAGTTAGATTAGACAACATTCACAGAACTCCTTCTAGCAAGAACCAAGTTCCTCTGCGTAAGGGAAACCTGTGTTCAGAACTATGCAGCTGTGCACTTGGGCAGCTGATGTTTTGGTCTTTGTTCAATAGGAAAATTATTAGGGATGCTTTCATGTTACTCTCCATCCTTTTCGGAGTCAGTGGGAAGTGTCAACTTGCCCTGAAAACATTAACTCACTCTTATAAACATCTGTGACTAAGAGCTAGTGTTTCTTTAGTGTCTACCCTTTTTCCATAGGCTTATGTGACTTTGGGCAAGGCAATGCACAAGCTTCCTACTAATAAAACAGAGATGAAACTCCCTCATCTTGTATCATTTTTTTTGAACAATACTCTGATAGAGAAAAGCACATACAATAGTTCAAAGGAATGGTGTCATATCTTAAGTGACATAAGAGAAATAAGCACCTACCTTTGTTCATTTTCTAAAAAATAAAATAAAAATCCAGGATGCAAGTAGCTCATATAGCTTTGAATCTAGAAAGAGCTTTGCTATGAGGAAGGAAAGCAGACTTTGGATGTAGCTTTTACGACATTCATCCTAGAAAAGCTATAGGAATGTGACATATATTGTCAACGTGCCTTGAATTAGAGGCACTGCTGTGTAACTCATGACTCCCGTTTCCTCATGTTTTTATGGAGAAAGGCTCACTGAGATTGCCAGACATCTGATGTATTCCACTGCTAGTGAAGATAGTCCTTCTGGCCTGGAACACATAATCTTTTGTTTTTACAGAGCGTTACTGGACTGACTGGTGAAGTGGCTGTCATACTGCAACGGCATGCTTTCCCCGAGCTAAGTGACATTCCCGTACTCTTGGCAGCAGAAGACATGCTTCTCCTGCGGTGGAAGCGCTCGGAGGAAAGCCCCGCGTGCTTTGGCAATGCCATCCAGGTACCTGGCAAAAATCACTCGACACTGCCTGCCCTCGTTCCATCCCTTGCTCCCTCCGCTCTGATAACGGGGGCTTGCAAGCGTGCTCGTCCTCATCCTAACAAGGAAAAGCATCGTTACAAAAATCATTCTTAAGGGAAGAGAAAGATGCATGTTCCAGATGGAAAGATGCAGTATCTCACAGCTGATTTAGGATGGAGGGGAAAGACTAGGGTTCTAGCTCACGATGGAAGAGGGTGAGTGCAACCACGAGGCACAAAGTGTGGCACGGGTGCTTAAACACACTGAAGGCAACTGAGCTGGCATGAAAGAGTTGCTACAGTGTTCCCCCAGTGCACTCAAAAATTCAATGGCAGCAGTTTAAAGTGCTTTCTTCCACCCCACAAGTGAGGGGGCAGATGTCTGAGGGTGGCAATATCCTAGAGCCCCACAGCCAGATCCACCTGGACTCAGTTTTGGCCTCTCAGCTGAGGGATCTGACAGATGACATATACTCCCTTAAATGGGGTTTGCAAGCTACCTAAAACACTTTAAGCCACTTCCAGGAAAGTGAAACATTTAGCACTTGTGTTGGCCTGAGAGCATACACGCAGGCTATCGCCACAGTCCAGCAGATGCTAGTGGCTTGTTCAGGTGCAGTGACAGCCTTGTCCCTGAGCTCGGTGTTACAGTGTTCAAGGTAAAGGAACCATTTTGGGATCCTCAGAAGCACTCACGGGATTTTTGGAGCATACCAAAGCTGTAGGTCTACGTAGAGCTCTCTCTCCCCCTTCCTTGGAGTTGGCTGTGCAGGAGATACGGAAACCTGTTGGATGGATGAACATTACTGGTTACATGGTGCCTGACAGCATCACTGACACTAGAGCAACGGGTCCCTACCCAGGCAAGCATCTGCAACATAGCTCCTTCAGGAAGGATTTTTTTTAGGAAGAGAACACTAGTCTGAAAGATGCCTTGCATTTCTCCTCTAGGCATTATAGCTATTAAGTAGAATAAGGTTTTTTTCCCCTCCCTCCACTGAGGTTAAGTTAACTTAACAGTACTGGGAGACTATCAGAAAGAAAGTCATACTGTTGCATAATTCTACAGATTGCACAAGTTAAATCTCATCTTCAAGCTTTCCTTTAAGTAGATATACTCCACACCAAGCCCACCAAATCCAGAGCTTTGGAGTTGCCCCTTTCGGACCCCTTCAGCCCTGGCCTCACCCAGAGGAGCACGTGTTTCTCTCGTCGTAGCCATGCCAAGCTAATGGACTGGCTGTGCTTAAGCACACCAAGACTAGCTCCAGCTCATTGAGTCTGAGACAGCGCTAGAGTTGAAAAAGAGACGTTAAGCCCATGTAACATCAGTTAAGACACCATGGGATTTTGCCAGCCAGTAATTAACTGGCTGTTAGAGAGCAGATGCAGTAGGCTAGTACCCATGAGTGCTGGCTGCCTGCTAGCTTGCCACTAACAACTGTGAAAGGAGAACCTATGAGAGCCCTGCAGTTAAGTCTTATCCACCAAAGAAGTTATGAACTTAATTTGGAGGGGAAGATGATTGTGAAGCAACAGGAAGCAAGATGAGGTATCTGGGACGGTCATCAGGAGCCACGGGAAAGCTTAGCATAGAAATAATCCCTTGAAAATACTCAGCTGTTATCACGGCAAAACTTTATTGGCTAATAAAGCAACTAGGAATGCCTGCATTACCCTAGATTGTCCCATATGCAGATAAATAGCTACAGGTGAAGCCAAACAGAGCAAGCCACGAAAAGTCCCCAGGTAAGGTTTTGACCAGGAGGCACCTGTGAGCAGAGGTCGGGGTTGGGGCAAGCCTTTGCACGAAGGAGCTGCCACCTGAAGGGAATTTGGTCCTTGAGGCCTCTGGGAAGGGCCAGTGTTACACCTCCTTATGCTTAAAGGAGAAAAAGAAAGAAATCCCAACTCAACCAAAGCAAACAAACAAGAAAACCCCTGGAGCAAAGAGGAGACATGACTTCTCCCTGGCAGGATAGCTGGTAGACACTCCAGGACCATTCCGATGGGCTCACAGTTATTACTGCTTCCATACAATTACACTAGTCCTGACCCCAAAGATTAAGGAGTCACCTGAACTGTAATTAAAGATACTACAGCAGCAAGAGCAGGACTACCAGAGCCAGCCTTCACCTACCTGGCTTGCTTACCTGCAGCAGCAAAGCTGGTGTAACACAGGGCACTGTGCAAACCTCCGGGGAGCCCTGAGCGTGCACAGATGCCCTTCCCTCTTTCACCACTGGGTTAAAGCCAGCTCCTCAGGTCCCTCGGCACTACTGCTACCTCGCCAGCGTGGTGCCAGTGCTGCAGCCTTGGACTGAGCAGTCAAGACCTGCATCTAAAACCACCGCTGAGTCCCCCCCTAAGAAACAGAAGAATGTCATCCAAAGAAAACCAGCCCCAAAGCCCATGATTTTGAATCTGTGAAAACCTCACCCCCTGCTCTCCCCAAACATCCACCCCAGCTCCCTTCCTTCCCTTTTATAGCCCGGCCCCCCACCCGCAGCCCTCCAACCTGTGCCGGGCCACGCTACCTGCCCTTAAAGAGGTACCGTTCGGATCCAGCCTGGCCCTAAGGAAACAGGGAAAACACCGCACAGGAAATTTTGGGCTGTGTGTGAACTGCTGGTGACAACAGAAGTGCCGTAGCCAAGGGTGAACACGGGTAAGCCCCCACCTCTTGCTTGGGCAACGCAGAATTTACTTGCTTTGGCTGAGTTCACGCACTTGAATTACTACCACGGCAAGGGACAATGGCATCTTCGGCTGAAGGACAGAGCTTCTGCTCACCGCTGGATAAAGGAGGCCCATAAGGAAGTGCAGAATGAATATTTTATTCACAACTGGTCATTATTCACTCATCGTCACTTCAATGAAGTGGCTCCAATTTACAGGGAATTTAGCTTGAAGGATATAAAAAAATATTTCACATTCCTGCACTCTCTTTCATTTAACATTTTTCCAGATACGCTTCCCAGTCTTTACTCGCATTGTTCCTTTACCCATCACAATCTTCTTTTAGGCGTAACATTGTTATCTATTATTTTAATCCCAAAATGGTAAGGGAGTGCTAGGTGGAAAAAAAAAAAACACATCATGGGAAATAGGCCCAGCAAATGGAGTTAAGTAGAGATAGGAAGGAGCCAGGGTCTGTCAGCTCCCCAGGGTCCCGCAGGATGCCTGCGAGTGACAGACAGCATTTCCCGAGTATCAGACAAGGCCAGAGAAATTTCTTGATAAACTAATTAAGCAAATGTGTTGAAACAATGTGAGTGTGATTGGGTCTTTGCTCACTGCCCGCAGACAGGCTCGGAGCTGCTCCTGGGGCACGGGCAGGCTTTGGGCTGCTCCTGCTTTGCAAGGCACACGTTGCTGGGGGATAAACCATCTTTTTGGGGAGATGATGACGAATAAAGTGATGAGCCTCCTTTATAGAGTGGGACCCGGGATCTGGGAGTGGGTTGTGACCCGGGCACCCATCGTCTCCACGTGGCGCGGGGTCTTCGGTGCCTGCTGCTGGGAGACCCGCTGGGTGCGTGGTGCCAGGGCCTTCATCCCGCTGCGTCAAGCGAGGAAGGGTTTCCTTATGGGATCTGCTTGATAAAGAACAGGGGGTGCCAAGCTGGGCTGTGAGCACCACCGGCTGCTCACCCGCGGGCAATGCCTCCCTGGGGACGTGGCGCTTTGCGGGTGAGATCTGCAGGGAGCCCTGGTGAATAAGCTCCACCAGGCCTGGACCAGCCTGGGGACCTCTGCCTTGGCACTGGGAGCACTGGGGGATGTGGTGCAGGGACCTCGGGGCAATAGCTATGGATAAAGATGGCTGCATGTATGCATTTATTCTTAATGCTGATGCTGTTGGGGTTGCCAGTGAAGGCGAAGAGGAAGGAGGTGGTGGTGTCCTGAGGAAGGCTGTGCATCTATCACCACTCTTTGGGGTGACCCTTGGAGCAGCTGCCCCGGGGGCTGCCCTGAGCTCGTTTCCATGTCTGCTCGGTTCAGCGCCGTGCACACAGCCTCCCTCCTCGGCAAACGGGTCTGCACCAGCCCCTGGCCCTGAGCACGCAGAGGGCCTTTAGCCCCTCTCTTACTTCTTCATTACACAAGAGGTGCCGTTGCGCTCAGTGTGACTGCACATGCCCGGCATTCTCTGCCTTTGTGCTTTTCCTGTGGCCAAAAATAGTCAACAGATACTGAGGAGAGCAGTGCCAGGGCTGCAGAGACGCCGGCTGCTTTCTGGCAGGGCGGTGGGGACTCTCTTGCTCTCCCTTCTCAGTGCAAGACCACTGGCAGTGGCATTTGTTTAGAAATCAATGCAGAAAGAAATATTCCCGTGCTGTATGCTTGCTTGCGGAGTGAAAGATTACATCCTATTCTCATGACGGCTGCCTCTGCCCTCTATCCTTCCTTCTCCTCCCTCTCGGTCCTCCTCTGCCTTCCAAACATAACGTAAAGGCCGCGCATATCCTGAGCAGTGTTCGCTCAGACGCGGCAACCTGGACTTGACCCCTGAGGTTCTGGCTCCACCGAGTCTTCCTGACCGTTTCGAGCAGCAGGAACCTCTGTCAACGGCGGTGATGGATGGGTTCAGTGGGAGAGAGGCCTACAGACAAAAAGTCTCGCAAACACAGTGACAGGCAAAAATAAAAAAAGACCCTGAGCTCTACTTGCTCCGAGCAGAGCTGGGGAAGGGCCTGCTGACGTTCAGCAGCCACACAGGGCTGTCCCTCCTCCAGGACTGCCCGGTTATCACTCTCCTCCTCTTAGCTTGGGCTGTATATAGGGCGCTTATCTCTTGCCCAGGTGTAGGCTGGCTTTCAGGCCTTCCAGTACTTCAGCTTAGCCACCAATAGCTAGAAATAAAACAAATAATGGCGAACATTTCTCCCGTGCGTTATGATGAGAGTGGAGGTGCGGGACGTGCGGATGGAGGGAGTGCCGTTGCGGGGCAGCCCGCGCAGCCGCCGGGCGGGAGGCTAGCAGGTAACCTGAGGAACCATCTCTGTTCACAAGTCAGCTTCCAGGCGAGCAGATGGTCCACACTCGCATCTTGAACCAAGTGTCATGGTCAGACTGAGACGGTTGGCTTGACCAACATTGTTTCATTACACTGTGCAGAGCCAGGACAGCTGCTGGGCAAGATCCACCCCTTCAGGACCTTACTGCCCATGAGATGTCACTGAATGTGAGGCGCCTGGGCATCCCTGTCCAGCACCCACCCCTCGTGGCTGCCTGCACCCTGGACTGGGATGTGTGGTTCACGTTGCAGGAATCCCCAGCAAGACACGTCCTGGAGATCAGTCTCAGAGACATCAGCCCTCAACTAACCTCTGCAGCGTCTAAGCAGCCAAAGAGGCCAGAAAAGGAAATGAGAGACGAGAAGAGAGGATCTGACCACCTGTTTCTGCCTCCTTTCCCAGGTTGTTTCCTTGTAAGAGGAACACACACCCTGCAGTCCAAATATTAGCTGAGTTCCCATTTCAGGCAATACCATCATTAGCAAACTCAATCCCAGCACGCATTTGCACCCACTCTCTGTTCCATGACATTTTAACACTGAAACTCTATTCATTTTGTTAAGACTAGTCTTGCTTTTATTTACGTATCCGGCACAGAAGGCAAGCTCTGAAGGTAATCTGGACTTGGGTCACTGGTAACCTGTGGGCGCTGGATTGGGGGAACATCAAATTAAAAGGACAAGTCACAGATTCAGTGGATCTTTCCCTGCTGAGCTAGACACTAGAAAAAGAAGTGAAGAGAAATAAGAGACTATATACCCTCTCCTTTAAAGAAGTTCTTGCAAGGAGCTCAGACCTCTGATCTTCTCCGAATTTCACTGCAATCTCTACAGCCAGCTGGGGAAAACGGAAAGGTTTTGACGGTGGTGGTTCTGTTGGAAGCGCATCACTGTTGCCCGCAGGAGTAGCACAGTCTGCCAGAGGAGAGCAGGGGAGCACGAGGCTGGGAGGTGGTGCGAGGCCAGCGTGGGCCATTGCAGGGGCCCTTTGCCCTGCCAGCCCCTCTGGCAATCGCTGCCTCCTCGAGCAGGCCACGTGGCACCAGCCTTTCCCGCTGCTCGCGCTGGAGAAGTCATTCACGTGTTTTGCTTCCCTCCTCCATGCAGAAACACCAGTCTTGCTCCACCACCAAGCAGCAAAGGCAGACCCGTTGTGCAAACTGTTTCCTTCGACAACGGTGATCGAGAGTAAAGACAAGTCCTTTGAAAATACTGACAATGACCAACGAATAGTGGTTATTAAAAGACAGGGACTATATGTACTTCGAACTCTTGTCCTTATTGCCTCTGCCCATTACTTCACCTGGAACTTTATGATGGGTTATGCTAACATACATGAAATTTAATTTCCGGTTATTAACCCACATAAGGGTATTGCTGTTTTCACAGAAATTACATTGCTTCCAATTAGTGCTGCCCTTTGGTTTATGGTATGTTGTTTTTCTTGAAAACCTTTGAACCAGGTTATACACCAACTGAAAGGCATTCTGGGGCTGTTGAAACGATTAACTCTTTCGAGCAAATACATGCTCATTCATTTGTGGGTATTGTGCTGTTGCAAAGGAAGGGGAACTCAGCACATGCTACCCAGTTCTTGACTTTTTCTTCTTTCTTGTGCCTTCCTGTTTTTGGCATCCTATTTTCCAGCTTTGCCAAAGGAGATGTCCTTCTTTCTATTACCATGGCAGGATGGGCATGAAAAAGTAAGGGCAGTTGCCTTCCAGAGTCAGTCGTTTAACAATCACTCTGCTTCTGCTAAAGAAAAGTATTTTGGCTAGCTTAGTCCAATAGCTTTGTAAAACTTGTACAGAAGAGACACCAAGAAGCAGGAAAGGGTGTTACTATAACTCAGGGACAGTTACACACAAGTCTATTTGACTGTCTTGTTCAGTGATTACTCCCACTGCTCATCTTCCTCCATGCTACCATGAAATCGTACGGCTCCAAGTCTTTAGTCTTTTTGCTTTTCTGGTATCATTTACTCACCTGCTTACTTTCAGACAAGTGACATACAGTAGAGATACAGGCAAAAGCATCCTCAGTGCATGTATTTTCACTCTGATTTACTTTCAGCTTCCTTTTATTAAGACATTATACTTTTATTATGCTGCCAAAGCCTGTTGTCTCCTGTGCTTATTTATTCTGTCCTTTTATTAGACCTTCCCCAGCCAAAATATTAAAAAAAGGGAATTTAGCTTTCATCTCTGCCTTTCAAACACTTCTCTAGACTTTCTTACTTGTAGTTCCTACAGAAGAAATGTGATTTAAATTACAGGTGTTGGTACTGGTACTGTACCTCTGCAAGGCAAGGTTATGTATTTGTCTAAAAAGGATGAAAATACTACTTTTCCCTCTATTAAAGCTGGTAGCATGGACAAGATCCAAATCTTGTCTTTTATTTAAATGAGGCATGTAGCTAGCTCTATCCTGTAGTTTTGCCCATAACACCAGCACGTTGCTCTTGCTCCCCAGCGAGATCACTTGAGGAGGAGATCATCAGTGTTTCAGTAGAAGAGGCTGTCCAAGGTGATTCAACAGCTAACGTCACAAAACCTTGACTTTCGTTTAGTAGCTCTGACACCCAGGCTGTGACTTGATGCTAAATAAGCAAAAGCCACAGATCTGAGCCACCCACCAGCATCTTTTGTCCAAACTCTTCGATTTCCTCCAGGATGTCCTCCCCCCCCCCCCCCCCCCCCCGCTTGGAGAATGTGCCTGGGTGGCATGAGGGGTAATTTTGCACTCACCAGGAGCTTCCTGAGTCAGTGCTGACCTTATGGCTCCCATGTTGCCCCATGCACGTACACGTCTCCATCCTGGGGTTTGAGGACAGAGGTATGGCAATGCCACTTCATCCTCCCGCTCCAGGGAGGCACAAACACCTTATACCTTTACAAACCTACCTCTGAACTCTTTGATTTCCAAGGTGTAGAGAAGTCCAATTGCTTTAATTTCCACCAATATCAAGTGATTTAAACAGCTTTTTTTTTTTTTTAATAAAGGGCTTTCAATTTTAGGGAGGTCATGCCCTGCCTGGATTTCATTGCTATTCAGGAGCATCTCACCACTTTTCAGATGCAAACCCAAGACAAGATCTACATGCCAGACAGCCACAGGTCAATGTATTCCACAGCCATGCTCCTTCCCTATGGAAGCAGGAGCTCAGTTTTCATCCAGTCTGAATGGACCTGTTTAATCTATCATGGCTAGTGCTTCTCCTGAAAGCTGGTCTATAAAGCAATGAACCTGGGATCCTGAGCAGTAAATACATTGCACTTATGTTTTGAGCATGGCCATATATCTGCAAGGACACACAGCACGCAAAATGGCTCCAAACTTGGTGGGTCTGTGGACATTTATTGTGAAAAGCAGCCAGGGAACAATCAAAGTAATTGCTGCGGGCCAACGTACATGTTTCTAATGAGTCTTGTTGCAGAGGGACTTATTCAGTGTGTCTGCATTATTTACACAGGACACCACTATCAGTAAGAGGCCTTATTATCTACTCTATATTTGTTTCTGTATCTTCCAGTTTAGCAACTCTCAAATTCAGTGCATCTTTTTTTTTATTTTTATAGCTTGTTTCCTCTTTAGTGATATTATCACAGAGCCAATAAAAATGCTTTCCTTCTACATCTGGTCAAGGAAAGATTTTGCTGGGTACACAAGTCATATTTCTGAAAATGCCTCCAAGTGAATATAAAAAGCTGTTGGAAGCAATTGAGTTTACTGTTGCCTTATGTACTGTCATTAATTAGGAAATAAAGCAAACAGCATTTTATATCACTTGTAATCAAAATGTTACAGTCTTAATGTGAAATCTTCCAAGTGCTGAGCCTGGAAACAGACTCTCCCTTTTCATATAGAGGAGCAGAAAAAGGATGTGAAGCTTCTGTGTTAAAGACCACAGCCCTGATCTTCAGATCGACAGCATAAAATGGGCTGCCATGCTGCAAGGCGAGGTGAGAGCACCCACCCCGACCAGGCAGGCAGGCACGGTAACTGCACGCAGTGGTTACCCAGATAACCCAGCAGCCACCGTGATTTATTCCACCACTGCAGCATCACAGTAATTCTGGTAACTGGCCAGAATGCAGCTCCTAGTTTGAC
Source organism: Dromaius novaehollandiae (assembly GCF_036370855.1). Taxonomy (NCBI): domain Eukaryota; kingdom Metazoa; phylum Chordata; class Aves; order Casuariiformes; family Dromaiidae; genus Dromaius; species Dromaius novaehollandiae. Next base: position 18,202,017 of record NC_088113.1, read on the forward strand.
TTCCATTCCTGGGTATCAGAAATCAATGTTTCTGGCAATTTTTTGTCTCTGCTTAGAATTTGAGGGTAAAAATGTTGATGTAACCTGTTTTCAGAGAATTCAGAGCTTTTCCTGAACTCCCTTCCCTTTGGCAAAAAAGAGAACTTCCAAAACTTTGAGCAAGATATTGACTTTTTCAGGAATATTAGTACAAAAAAGCCCAAACAAAATATTACAAAAAGAAAAAAAAAAAGCATTTAATCAGCAACCTCTGTTTTTGCAACCTTTAGCATTAGGTGCCTTTGTCAATTCCATTAGGACCATATCTGCGCTTTCCGGTGCTTGAATACCTTTATATATTTGGCTCCATATGAACAAACTGGGGGAGCAAACATATTAGTAGATCATTTGCCATGTACATGATTCAGATACCCAGACATGTACAAAACCCAGGCAGGGATTAACCAAGTCTGACAGCACTGATGTGACTCCAGTTTTATGTATGTATAAGCGATAATGAACCAAAGGCCCTGTTTGTCTTCAAATAATGCACAAAATGATTAATTATATGGAGGGGCATGAGTAATAATCACAATATTATATGCTCTACCATAATGGAACACTGCTCTCCTCTCGCTTTGTTCCTCTAATCTTCGAGAAGCAAATATCCACAGGGTGTTGCCAACAGAGCTGGAAAGAAATTGCAGTTGCTTACAGTTTATAAGCAGCACTTTTTCCATTGTGTTTTTATACTGCTGGGACATACAGAAAACCTCTTTAGAAAATGCACATTGTTTCTAAAGGATTAAAGTGATCTGCAGGAAAAAAAGCAAAGAACTCTACTTGCACAGTACAGACTCTAACATGCTCCCATTAAATTCAATGGCAAAATTTTCTTTGATCCACAGTTGGCTCCTAACAGAATGCATTATTTTTGATCAAATACTTTCTTACAGAGATGCATTAGAAAAGAGACAGCCCCTCAACCCCCTATTTACTGTTTATTCATCTACTTCTGCTTAAAGGCAAAACATCTCTTTTGCTCTTTTCTTCTGCTCTTTTGCATATTTACCAAAGCGGTTGGTGCAGACAGCTTCCCACCGAGCTTGGATACTTTGGACTGCTTCTCCCAAGTGCTGCAGCCACCTCCAGAAAGGGTGCCAACCCTTTTGGCAGTGGGGTTTCCACCCTTTCAGGACACTGGCATGAGATCCAGGTACAGAAAACCAAACAGCAAGTGAATCTGGTTTTACTCAGCCTTGAGAATAAGCAACTGCCACTGTCCAATTTTGCCCGAGTAGATGAATGCAGGTGCCATGGAGGGGTCTGCGGGCCTGGGTATGGTTTGGGATAACTCACCTGTGCTCCCAGCTCAGGGCTGGGATCTTGCCCCAGGCTCCCCGTTTCGCTCTGCTGGAGTCGGCAGAGGGAGCAGCAGACCCGGCTTGCTCACATCTCCTCTCGGGATGGGGAACTTTGAGCTCAGAGTCCAGCATGAACTGGAGAGCAAAAGGGGAAGGCAGGAGCAGTCCCAGGCTGCTCTGCAGGACAGAAAGCCAGGCAGCAGCTACTGCACTGCACCAGTCTCTTTGCAGCCCGCCTTTGCAGCAGAGCCCCGTCCTCCTCCTCTCTCCCCACCACAGATAAACAGCATGGAGAAGTGGCAAATCCCCCCCCGACAGCCCATTCCTGTACAGTAGGATTGCCCTGTTTGCCCCTGCAGGGCTCTGCGCTGCACAGCAAAATAGTGACACACTTGTTTTCCTCATTTGAAAAACCAAACCCATTTTTCTGTATGGACTATATATAGCTTTTCCATCCTCCAAGTTTAAAAATATTATAGGCAAATTCCTGTCTTCAGGCTATTTTTAGTCGGTATTGTCCACTTTGACATTTTGGTGTCTAGTATTGAGTTGGGTTGTAAGGAGGCAGCAGAGGTTTTGAAGGGCTTTTCAGTAGGAAGTGACCAGGGAACACAAGCTGTGATGCATTTTTGCATTTTATTTCATGAATTAGAGCACAGCTCAAGGGAGGCTGTGCACTTCCTTAAGTACCATATTATCTTCTCCCCCAGGGTCCCTTGGGTTTGGAGGGGATGATGAGGCAATTTCACCACCTGCTTGGGAACCGGCTCTGGACAATGGAGTGCAGAGGAAGGGTTTCCTAACTCAACACTGCTTTTTTGTCACCACCATACTTTCCACTCAGGGGGATGACTCCCACCTCTCCTTTCCCAGATAAGGCTTGGTTTAGGGGTGCTCTCTGCAAGCCAGCCACATTATCCAAAGGGGAGCAGCATCACTTTGGCTAGGTCTCCCCACACCTTCCCATTCCCAAGGTCAATGTCGGGTGGAAACTGTTGTATCTATGATTGCAAAAGGGCCTGTTCATTCATTCGGTAAGCGCATTTCCTCTGTGACCTCTTGGTCCAGCTCTGCCTTTGAAGCACCTCATGGAGGCATTTGCTCACAGTGAATGGAGATTGTGATATCCTTCAGGGACTGTGCTGAACTCTTGCTTGGGTCAGCAGAACCTGAGCATTGGCAGCAAGATAGAAGACTTCTAGTCTACTCCAGAAATGGTACCTGGATAAACCTGGGAAAGAAGCTGGTAACTATTAATGTAAAGATAGTACATTCATGATTGTAGTAACATCTGAAACACACCATCAGGCAGCTCTGGCAGTGTAAGTCATTAACATTAGCCTTTCCTTCAACACTTGGCTGCTCCACAGCATGCCGTTCCCAATATGGGCTGCCCACCAGGCACCCTTCCTTCCTCCGTGGCCTCCAGAGGACCCCGCGCCACACAACTACACTCATTTCCGAGGAGCAGTCCTGACATTTGAGCACACGTGCCTGTGACCGACCTCTGTGAAGCTGGAGTCTGATGCAGAAGGGAAAATATTCCCTTCACTTGACATACCTACACGTTAAAATGAAACAGACTTGCACAGGGAAAAATCTCCCCCATTATCAGTGTGACATTGTGGAGTCTAATGATCATAATCCAATATTAGCATGTGATAGGGATCCTGCTGTTTGCTCAGCCTGTGCTGGAGGAGAGGTTGGACCTTGGGGGTGACCTCTTCTCTGCTCACCCAGGTCTCCCTTCAACCAGGCTTCCACCCAGCAACACAACCCCAGCATGTCCCTGCTCTGACACAGGTACTTTTGACTTTGGAAGGGGAGAGGAACATCTGGAACCCTTTCTCCTCCCTCATTTTACCTGTGTAAATAAGGATCTCCTTAAGAGGGACCAGCCACCAGGAACAGCTGGATTGCTCTGGACCTATCCTCTCTCTATTCTGCCAATACCTACTCCCCATGCAGCACATCAGCCACTTGGGGAGGGCAGGACAGGCTCACCACTTCCCTTTGCGGGGGAAAACCAAGGCACAAGGAGCCAGGTGACTTTCCCTGTCCCCAGACCAGCCACAGGTAGAACCAGGAACAGACACATCCTTGAGGTCTCACAGTGCTCCAGGACAGGTCAGAGACCCAAAGCTGGATGCAGCCCTCCAAACCCATGGCGTTTAACCAAGGCACCCTCAGGCAGCAGGACAGTCACCTCGAGTCACTGGACTCATGGGATCCAAACTCCCTCCTGAGCTAAGGAGATAACCAACTCCTTTTTAAAGCAAAGGCAGAGATGTAACATGAAGCTGGAAGCTGAATCTCTAAGGAAAAGAATTCAAATAGTCCAAGACTAGTAATAGGAAGTCATAAGAACCCACTGAACTGGAATACACCAGAGAAGATTTGCATTGGTGGGAACATTTTTTTCCTTTATAATTCCTTTAGGGAAATGACTACACACCCTTCCCAGAGCTAGGCCTCCAGCATGCAGGTTACAGAGCAGTCCTTTACTCAAAGGTTATTGTGTAGAGCAGGATTTGGCCCAAGGCCAGGCTTCTGGACACATGTTGGACAGAAGCAGAAGGCTTTTAATAGTCACTCTCTCCTCTGGGCATGGCATGGCTTTGGTATCATCTGAACTGAGGAAGACCATGGAGCCGAGGGCCAGCAGCTTTGACATCCCACTGGGATCCAGGAGAGTAAACACCAGTCTCACATCTCTCAATCAATCCCAGCCAACAGGTCCCAAAGGGACTCCAAAACCTTTCCTCTTTTCATAATAGAGCAATACGTCAAAGTGTTGTATTTGGATGCGAACCTGAAGAACCCTGAGCCAAATGAAGCGCTTATAGCCATTAAAGCCATATGCTTTGCAGGGAAGGCTGCAGCCAAGTCATTTGGCACCCCAGAGTGAGCCTTGCATCCCCACAAAATGCTGCCCACGGCCAGCAGCTCGAGCAGAGCAGCCCAGCTGCCCTGGCACAGGCAGGACAAAAGCCAAACTGGCCACATGTGCCTTTTGGTATTTAGCATCCTATAATCTCGCTGGCTCAGGTAAGGACATCCAGCATGTCAATCATATTCCCATTATTGTAGCTATTCATTATCACAGTGGAAGAAGATACTGGAAGAAACCTTAACTGAAAGGGGAGGAGAAAGGCTGGGGAATCTGCAAGGTTAATTCACTGGAGTATTGGTTTATTTTTTAAATTAAGGCAAATTTAATCATACCTGAAAACCATTTAAAAAAGCAATCATCTCAGGTGCTAAAACAGTGCAAAAACAAGCATAACTGGGGACAGACCTGAGTTATACCTCTAAACCCAAACCAGATAGGAGTTTTTCCAAATGGCAAGGTGAGGGGAGGAACAAACAGAACAAAACAGCGCTGTGGACCGAGCCAGCCCCATACCACCCCCGCCCAGCTATAAAGGGGACACACATAGCACATCAGCAAGTGTCACTCTGAAGCCATTGGTAGGGGGGCTGAAATTTCTCTATCACCTATAAAGCAGAGAAACAGTGGCTGTAGCACAGCTGTACTTTCTGAGCAGGGAGCAGACCTATCTGGAGCATTTGCCATCTGTATTCCAGCAAAACGCAGAAGCACCGTCAGGTTTCTGGAAAGGACACTACGGGGGAGCTCAGCGGAGCCCTGTCCTGCAAACACTGCATCCAGGCAGGCGTGTTCCTTATCAGGCAGAGCTAATGCCATGTTCAGGGACACTTCTCCCAGCTGTAAGAGCTGAACTAAACACTGAAGGCTTGCACAACAGTGGTTAGATGGTGCTAGAGCCCCCCAGACTGCTTTATATCTGCTTGTAGCTCTGCCCGTTCTGCAAGATAACTACAAGCAGCAGCACAGGCTGCAGTGTTTACGCATGCACGCTCTCACATGGCTTCAACAGGCAACCAGGTAAAACTCCCATGCACTTAGCTCCCTTCTGCTTTGATTTTCCTTTATTTGCCCCCAGACAAGATCAACGGGCTACACACAAGCCCCTCTGGAAGGGAGACAGCACAACCTGTTTGAGCAGCTCCACATCCTCCCTCTGCCTCAGCTCCCACAGACACAGCACTTGTCCCTCCCTGCAAACATCCCTGCCCAGGACTTCAGCAAGAGCCCCGTGCAAGGCCACTGAGAGCATCAATTTATAGCAGAGACAGTGGTGATGCTACTCGGCACTATGGAAAGGCTCTTTACATCATAAATTGTATTTAAAAGCCCTTTCAAGACAAGCAAATTTAAGAGGGCAGTTAGCTTCTGGCACTTAGATGCATAACTTTATTTGAGTATTCAATTTCCTCCTTCATTCATAAAGTAAACATCTGAGTTATCTGAAAGTGCCTGTATACTTATGCAGTGTTTTCTTAAAGGAGTCAATGGAAGCAAGGCGACATAAAATGCTTCAGAGAGCATGACACAGGAAAACACAAGCCTTTAAATTATGCACATTCAGGAAACGGTTGAATTCAACATTTCAGATGGAAAGGTTAAAATGTTTGTGCTGAATTGTATTAAATCTTTCACCAGTAAATCCTGTAGGAAGCAGAACATTTGAAGGAGCCTACTTATTCCCAGTGTCTAGGAAAGACTCCCAGAGTTTCAAAGGAAAACGTCCATTAATCTCACTGGACAAGTGCAATCTAATAAAAGCTGTTGTTAAATTAAGGCAACTTTGTTAAGTGTTTTCCAAATTTAGTCTCTTTCCCTCCCCCCCCCCCCCCCCCATCCCTTTTGGTTATGAAATGAAGGATCTTTGTTGCCTTTTAACCCTAAAATGATTTTGGGGAAGAAAGTACTGTGCAGGGGATTGGAAGCCCATCAAGTAGGGAATAACTTAATTTACTACACATCTGTCTTTACAGAGGGTATGTTAAGAATTATTTTACATACAGATGTGGTCTTGGTTTGGGCATCACCTTTGTGATATAAATACCCTGCCGACCTTAGAAAAACAACACCAACCCCATCCCCTGGAAGTTTTTCAGAAGAGTAGTAGTCCTGGATTCTGAATTCTGCTTCAGATCTGAGGCCAGGAGGACAGCATGACACCTCTGGGGATGGTCAAGGCCTGCTTGCCAGGCTCAACTGTGCTCCAAGACAGGCTTAGAGATGTAAATCCATCAGCTGGAGCGATGGGATTATCCCATACCCCTTGGACAACTCCTGGCTTGCACCACTAAGAGCCCCACTGAAGCACAGCATCTGCATTTCTCAGAAGTGAAGATCCAAGCTCTACTTGTTAGATTTTTTTTGCTCAGATTGCACAAAGCTCAGATGAATACGGAGGCATTTCTGCCATCACCCTGCTGTTGGACCTTGGACAAGCTGTTGGCCTTTTGTCTCAGCTCCATCCCCAATAAAACATGGAAACAACAGATGACTGTCTACATGAGGATGATGCTGGGAGGTGGCACCATCACTGTGGAGTAAGAAGTGGCTGGCGAGGACCCAGCCTGAAAGCCTGTAAGGGATAGAAGTTTCTCCAGTGTTTCATGGCTTAGATTTGCCAAACATGCTTGTTGTCTCTGGATTGCTGTGTATTTTTACATTTATACTCAGCAGCACTGAATACAGCACATCTAAGTCATAACGCAGAGGAGACTTAGCTGAAATGTTCATATTCATTTTCATCTCAAACTGTTTACCATTTGCAGATTTCTTACAGATCTTGTCCGAGGCTGTCAAATTCGACTTTTGAACAAGGATCCAGTTATACTGAATACCCAACCTGTTTTACAGCCCCGCAGAAAAAGCATCCAACTGCCAAATCTGTATCTAGATGTTTGATTTTAATTCTTTGTATCTAATTTTGGCCCATGCACATCTCTGGAGAAGGGAGGGGGACTAATCAACTGGCAGAAGGACTCTATTCACAGCCTCTCTCCAAATTATAACTGAATTAAAACTCAATTTCTGTGGAGGACTGAAAGCATCTAGAGCTAGCTAGCTTCCTATTTTTTTTTTAAATAATTTTGCACTTCTGGAGCCTGGAGACCCTGAGGATCAGAAATGCTGGAACATCTAAGCTTTTCTGTGGTCACTGAGACCTGGCCGGGAAAGGAAACTCAGCTTTCTTGCAAAACAAACCAAAAGCAAAACAAACCACTTTTCCTGGTGAGACTTTCATTCAATTCTGCAGACTCAGGAAGCTCACGAGATAAGCACCAATCTGAGGATACACTCAGAGCTGGATGGAGCTTAGACCAAAGCTGGTAATTAACAGGAATGTAGCACGCTTAATGAATTTCAACACATTTGGGCAGCTGACTCAGTGTGGAAAATAACCTAAACATTTGCAGTGTTTTCTGCAGCTCAGCTGTGTACCTCAAAAAAGGCATCGGTGATAAAAAGCATGTCAGTCTCACAAGAACCCTTCTGAGGAAATCCCCCAGTTTCCTAACTGGGGTGGGACTAAGGCCGTAAGAGTGACACCTGACATTTTCTTACCTCTAGTTTTGGATCTCAGTGGGAAATTCAGAAGCCCTGGAAAACAGAATTTAAAAAAAACTTAAAAATCTCAAACCAATTCTGGTTTTGTTTAGATTTGGTTTCTGATGAAGAGCTAAGTAGATATTTTATCCACACCCATTTCCTAGTAATTGTGAACTGATCCCTAGCCTGCTTTTCTTTGAAAAAAATCAAAACTGAATTTAGTTGTAAAAGCAAAAGACAGCTTTTTAAACTGGAAAACATGGATGCTGTTGTGGTTTTGGCTTTTGCCTCCTGCAAATACAAGATAGCTAGTTTGCCATTTATTCAGATTGACTTAAAAAACACACACAGAAGAAACTGTCCCCTGGGACCTTGGCTTAGCATGCTCCCGATGTAACTGATTTTTGTGGTTAGGTTACAAGCCCCATTTACACTGCTGCAACTAAAATGGTTGGTGATGCAAGAATCAAGCCAGAAAGGGAAAAGCCAAGAGGCATCTTCATTTCGCAGCCACCACAGACTTCAAAAAGTTGAAGAAAATCAATATACACAACTATAAGCTCTCTCAACCAAGAGGCTTTGAGGTGATGGGGCAGATGTGGCTCTTCTCTCCCCAGCCTGTCCTGCGACTGGGGTAGGAAGAACCGGTCTCCAAGGACAGGCTTATTGCCATTGACTCTACAAAAGTACAGCTGGCTCTGAAACATGGGTGCTGTGGGCTGTCCACAAGCCAGCACTCTATGGGAACAGAAGCAACCTGGGTGCAAATTCTGCATCTGTAGGTAAGGATAAAGCGCACACGCAGCAATGTCAAAGTCAATAACCTCAAGGCAGAGCCCATCCAAGATGGAGCACTGTTATTAAAACTTGCTGCTCAGAAATGAGTTTTCCATTATTAATATTTTAAATTGCAAAATCCTTTCTAATCATGTTTTAATATGAGGCAAAGCTCCATGGTTTAAAAGCAAAGCTCAAGCCACTGCCAATCACTCCTGGGCACAGAGTGAAGCCTGCCACAGGAATACTGATGAGACTGACTTTCCTGCAGAGATGGAGGCTTCTAGAGGCTCTGAGGTTTTTCAATGCCCTGGGGCTGTCCTGGGAACAGCACACACCACAGGCACATCCACCCTGTCTGTGGTGCACAGGGCCAAGCCAGGGCTCACCCTCACAGCCTTCTTGTGAAGATGCAAGGCTGGATTTAGGAGCAAGCTCTGGAATGCACCATGAGAGAAACAGGTCCAAGAACAGTGTCCCTTTACCCCTTGTGACAGTGTCTTATCATGGGCTTTCTACAGTCTCTGGTGGGACTCTGCAAGACCCTTCTAGTATCTCATAAAGCACAGGAAGGATTTGCTCTTGGAGAAAGCACCAGTTTGAGGCATGAGCTGAAACACCACTGCAATCAGCAACCCCAGCTAAAGGCAGTGTGGTTTGGGCTGCTGGTGCCTGGGATGAACTTGGTTATGGAAGAACAGCTGAAAGCTTCCAGCTTCAGATCGAGATTGTATCAGTCTCCAAAATGGTCCACTAGTAAGTGACCTGTGCCTGGGATATGTGAAGCCACCACCAGAACCTGTCATTTGGCCAGCAGTGGTGTTTGCTCTCACCTGTTCTAGGAGATAAATGGAGAAGAGCTGTCCAAGCAGTCAGCTTTTTCTGCTGTGAGTAGTTCTTGCAGCCAAAGCCATGTCTTTATTGCTTGCTCCAGCAAAAGGAAGGTGATGGTAACATGTTCAGCCACATCCCAATACCCAGTTGATTCCAAACAGACCTGAGGCTCCTGCCTCATTATATCCAGATATAATAGCATGTGTATAATAATATATTATTATATCAGTGATGATATAATGGTTTTAAATGCTGTAGGACAGCAGAAAGAACAAGCTTACACCTTTCCTGGTGAATTCATGCAACAAGGCTAAGAGAAATACTATTGTTTTTCCTGAATGCTCATGATTCCCAGCAGCCCAGTGTGGAAGCCCTCCACTCCTGTTTGGTGTGGAGTTATTCACTGGGGAGGAAAGATGAAGGTCAGGCTCAGGGGTGGCATTCACCCCGCGATCTGGCTACAAGCAGCACAGCACCTGCACTCCCTGTCCGCACCGTCCCACAGCGATGGCCCCACATCAGCGCGTGGCTGCTCTCCCCCAAAGCAAACAAAGGTGGATCTGAATAAACTGCCGCCCCCAAAGGCCACTTTATGGTGCCCTTTGAGCACTGGTTTCCCTATTTAATGTTTACGCTTGCAGATCCCTATATACACACACGGTGTCTATTATAGCCTCCATCGCACTCGGGGTAAATGATTAACATCGCAGATTCCACCTTGCCGCTCACCTTAGCCCTTCTGCTCTCGCACGGAGGGGGTCGTTTCTCCATTATTATTTTCCTACCCCTGCTCCATAAGGCCATATCACTTAAAGGCGCTTAAGCACAGCTCTCCAGTCAGATGCTACAGTGGGCTCCTGTGGCTAAATGCCTGTCGTTTCCATTCATTTCATGAGCCAGAGCCATTCATTTTTATTACAAGCAGAGAGAGAACAGATGGGAAGAATGATACCGACACCTGAAACAACAGTAACCTTAGGGTCCCCCTTCACTTCCCACCTGCCTCTCCTGGCTCCCGCTCAGCGTCACAGGCAGTCCCACAGAGCAGGGCTGGCCCTCTCCCCTTGCCCCGTAGCAGGGGGAAATATAAGCACAGGTGAAAGACCAGGACAAGGGACAGAAATTTCCACCAGTATTTTCTTAAGCCGCTTCACTTGATTTGGAAGGAGAAAAAGAAAAGGTGCTCTTGCTTTCTTTTATTCATCCTTTCCCACAAGTGTACTTCTGCGTTTCACTCATTATTGAGGAGTGCTCCCCAAGCTTTTGCAGGCATGAAGCACCTAATTTTTCACCCTGGTCCAGGCAGACTCTAATACTTTAATTAGAAATTTGCTACTTTCTCCCAGATCATCAGGAACTGTAAACAGCATCCTGGTAACAAGGTTAGAGATTTATTTTGGAGAAAGATTCAGCACTGTTACCTTGCACCAGCTGAGAAATTGGCCCTTCAGGCACCTCAAACAAATTTTCAAACAATGCAACAGTCAAAGTCTGCTTCTGGCCACATTTAATGATGTTATGGAAATGCAGGTTATAACATCTTTCTTTAGATTGCAATACTAACGCACTTCCTACCAACATTAAAAATGGCTTGCAAGAACACACAGGTGACTTAAATGCCAACAGTCCCAGTGATATTAAAGCACTGTGGATAAACCTGATTTTTGTCAGGTTTGAGCATACAAATAAGCCACCACTTTCAACACATACTGCATCTGTGGCATGTTAACCATGGCAGTGTCACTCTTGTGTAGAGGTTTTACTAACACCTGGGTTTTCAGAGAAGACAGTAGGATGTAGATTCATTAGCAAGAGCCTTTTGTATGTACTATTTCTGGCAAACCTTCCCCTTGAGGAGGTGCTTCCTTGAAATAAAAGCCCTTTGCAAAAGGTGTTAGCGCTCCTCATTAGCTTTTGGGCAATTCAATGTAAATTTGTGCTGAACAAGAGAGGTTCCTGGAGACACCACCTCCTTCCAAGCACCTGCCAAAAAGCCTCCTCCAAGAAAGCCCTCTGATGTGATGAAAGGAACAATGCTGTTTGCTTTCCTCTCCTGCGCATACAATGGCGAGATCGAGTATTCAGCTTTGGTTTAGCGGCTGCTGGAGTAAATAGCTCAGACACTTAACTACAACAGCCCATTGACTTGAAAAGCAACACCAGCCATTTTCCTGACTAGCAGGTAACCAACTGGTTAATAAAAGCATCAGAAAGGAGCAGAGAGCCGGGGACCAGAGACCCAGCAGAGCCTGGGACAGCCTTTGGGCCTGGATTTGCAGAAAACAAAGGTTGCAGCTAACATGCAGGCAGCACTAGGGTTTATAAACACTGCTCTCACTGGAAGTGAGGAGCACATGGTGAAGCCTCAAGCTGGCCAGCAGGAAGGAGGATGCTCTGCACAGAAATCCCAGCAGCTCTGGTGGTCTGATAGACCCATCCCACACACTTCTGCCTTGGTGCAAGGCAGGAGGAGGGTTTGGCTCTACCAGGCAGTCTTGGAGAGAAAGGCTAACAGTGCAGAAGAGGTTAAAATAGCCCAGGAGGCAGAGAGTCCCATTAAGAGTTAATGTCCATGAACCCCACTGTTTTTGGGTCAGTGGCTCAGACCCAAGTATAGATAAAATCCATGGTTAGAAGCACAAGCCCCTAGTGAAACCCCTGCAGCTCCTGAGCTGGCTCCATCAGCACAGCACCAAGGCTGAGCCTGCTGACCCACCTCGGCAGCCCCCCACCACCTGCCCCCACACCCAGAAGTGAGGGCAGCCGTGACCCAGCATCACTTCCCAGGCCCGACCACCCTGGCGCTACCCGCACACCATTTGCTAAGCTTGCTTTTCAGAAACATAGCAAGAATTTAACATACCACATGAAAAAAAATAATTTGCAAATAAGAAAAAGTTTGCTTGTCTCATACCACCAAGAGCATCAATGGACAGATAACATTCAGTCCCCTGTCCAGAGAAGAGCCTGGCCTTGGAAAGCAGGAAAGAAGAGAGTATAGAAAATACTCATGCTGCACTGAGACCCCAGTCCAGCTGCCAACAGGAAGAAGAAAATGAGACATGACAGTGAGATTGCCTCTCTGCACCACAAAGCACCTCCAGAGCCATCCAAAATGAGTTACAGGAACCTGAACCCACTTCAGGTCACACACTAACATACCTGGCTCGAAATCTCACTTCTACCAGTTCCCAGGAAAAGCCTCTTGGAGCCAGGTGTTACCCTAAAAAGACAAATGTATTAACTTGCCAAACACTAGGACCAAGAAGAGATGCTTCTGTGCCCCCATCCTCTTATAGCAGTGCTGGGCGAGCTCCTCAGCTGGCAAAAATCACCCTGACCACGGCCCGCTGTGCACACCTACACCTGGGGAGGATGATGCTGCGGTCATCCCAAAAGCCTGAGCAGAGGAAGAGCAAGCAGAGTTAAACACATCAGCTAGTTGAGCAGCATTGCAGGGAGAGCCTGGTTTGCAGCCCATTGCCATACAGGTTGTGCTACGGGCTTCTGTGCGCAGAGCAGAAAAAATGACGTCTCCCTGGTCGACTGCAAAAGCGACACCCCATCAGGGAGTCCGGGGCTTCAGGGCTCCCAGCACAAACCAAACCACAGCTTTCCTTTTTCTGTGCACAAATAAAAAAAGAAACAAACTTTTTTCTTGGAAAACAACAGCTCGGGTTAGCAATGACTTTATTGTGCTATTAATATGACCATAAACAAGAACAACATGTGTTTATAGGCTCAAGTGCTTCATTACTCTGTTGCTGACTTGGTAAAAATCACCGTGGCATCAGTATAAAGTGCAACACGGACGAGATCATTGTAGTCATGTTGTAAAATCATCTGGGCAGGTGACCTTTGATCAAAGGCAATTGATAGCTCTGAGGCAGCTGTGCAACAACAGTAAAGATAATAGTTGTCCACAGGCCGCCAGAGCCGTAGGAGAGCAAACACGCACCGGGCCGGGGTGAAGCAGAGGCAGCACCGAGGGGGCTTAGAAGGGTTTTAGGGGAAAAAATAGAAGTCTGCCTCTGAAATGTGTCTGTGGAAGAGGCCGTCCAGTAAGTGCAGGGAAGGAGCAGAAAGGAAAAAGTTACCCTCATCCCGACTGTTTCCCTCCTTGTCACGCTGCCGCCTTTCGTCAGCCACCAGGCCCCGGGGTAGCCCGGCTCGCGGCCGGCGCTTACCAACAGGCCATAAATAAAGTCGCTGGAGCCGCCGGCGTCAACGTCTTGGCGTCGCTCGGGTCTCGTTTGCCTGTAGAGCGACTCCCCGCCTCGGGGTCACGCCGACGGGGAAGGGAGGACCCCGCGCCGCCGGCCGGCCAAGTGGCCCCGCGGCCGCTCGGGCAGGGACGGCCGCCGGCCCCGCGCTGCCGCGTTATCAGCTGCGCCGCCGCGCGTTGCCCCGCGCCGGATATTGGCGGGCGAAAGAGTGGAAAAACAAACGGCGGAGACGCAAAGCCCTGACGAGAGCCCGGCCGCGCAAACAGGCCCTGCCGGCGCCGAGCGCGGCGCGGCCGGGCAGAGGGACCCGCCGCGGCGGCCTGTGGGTGCCCCCAAACCGCCCCGAGTGGGCCCCGTCCCCGTCCCCAGAGCTCGAGGGTCCCCCAGAGGCTAACAACCCCCCTCCGAAGAGAGCTGCCCCCGAGGGCTTTGCTGAAAGCAGGCCTTGAGGTGGCCGAGGAGCCGCGGTGGGAAAGCGCCGGCCTCCGCCTCGGGCGAGCCGCGACGCGATGCCAGATTTCACTCTCCCTGGTCATCTTCGGCCTGTTGTTTATAATAAAAATCAAGTGATCCATCTCTTCTGACAAGAGGAAGAGTTGCTCCAGGAAGCCCTGGACAGGTCGACGTCTGTATTAAGGAACTATTACTTGACAGCTTCCTGGCCGTAAATAGCCGCCCAGCTCGGCCGGGTTTTATTTAGAAATAACAAATGAAGCAGGCCCCCGAAGTGACGTCGTGACCTCGCTCCCCCTCCGTTTCCCACCCGCCTCGGCGCGGTCCCCCCTCGCCCCAGCTCCCTCCAGCGCTCCCGGCCACCGGAGCCCCGGCCCAGCTGCGCGGAGCCAGGCCGGGCGCCGGCACGCTCCTGGCTCCATCCGCGCGGAGGCAGGAGGCCAGGAAAAGGCGAGACAACCTTCAATGCACCCCATGATGCTGCCGGCTGCTGCAAGCGCCGGGCGAGGTTCGCGGTGATCTTCTGCTCAGCTCCAAGAAAGCAACCTCTCCTGAGCGTTCCTTAAAAAAATAAGCAGGCATTTCTGACCTGCGTGGCTGAGAAGCTGGACACCCTCCCTCTGAAACATCCCGAAAACAGGAGGCCAATCAAACCCCCAAACCCCTTTTTCTCCAGCCTCTCAGATCTCTCAACCCATCCCTTAACTCTTTGGGGACTGACTGAGGATTTCGTAGAGCTCCGAGCTGGCAACATTGAGAACAATCAGAAAATATCAAAGAAAACTATTTTTTTATTATTGGGAGGTTTTCATCTTTTTTTTTGTCCTGTGGTTAGCCTAAAATAATAATAAAAAAATCTTTGTTTGGAGCTGGCATGGGAAGAGCAGCGTGTTTATTTTACGTATGACTCACCAGCTCGGCGTCGATACGCCAAACGCTTCAGAAGCTAACGCTCTATCGAGATGATCGTTTTTAATATAAAACAGTAAATGTTTAAAAACAACAGTTTTTTTTTTTCCTGCTGTGGCCAATAAAACATAAAGGAGGCCACACAGTTTACATTTTAATAAAATTAAGTTATTTGATGCCACGTTATTACAGTCTTTATTGGAAAGTGGAATAAATTGCACACAGAGGAGTCATAGGGGGGAGAAATCACCGCGAATAAACATAGATTCTGGGATGCATTTATTTCTTGGTTTCATCTCAGGAGGACGGAGGCTTTCCTCGCGAAAACAGAAGCGTCCCCAGCTCTCCTCCTTCGGGGAGGCAGCTCCGGGTCCCTCTGGCCGAGGAGAGGCTTCCCGGGAAGGCAGCGCCGCAGCCCGGCGAGCCCGGCCGTGCCCGGCCAGCGTTTCTGGCGCACGTCCTCTGCGAGAAATCTGTCCTTCCGCAGCGCCCGTGCTGCCGCTCGGCCCCTCGCCGTCCCGAAGCGCCGCGTGCCCCCGCGGGGAGAACGTCGCCGTTGGTCCGAAGCCCCTCCGGGGCCGGCGGGCTCCTAGGCGAGTGCCAGCGCGCACCAGGAGTCCTGCCGCAGGGGCACGCTCAGCCCCGACGGCTGCGCCACGGCGGCGGGCGAGAAGGCGTAATCCTCCGCTTCGAACTTGAACTCGGCGTGGCCGCCGGCCAGCGCGTCCTCCGACTGGCTGGGCGCCTGCGGAGACGGCGGGAGGAGAAGGTGACGACAGAGCCGCGGACGGCGGGTTTTCTAGGCAGGGCTGAGCCAGCACGCTTAGGAGATGGAAAGCCAAGGCACGGTCTCGCTCCAATGACCCCCTCTCATCTAAGGCAGGGGTTTCATGGAGCACTAAGGGAATCAGGTGCTCGGCTTTCATTGAGGTCAGGTAGGCAACGGGGTGCCTAACTCTCCTAAACCCCAAGCTGCTGGAATTCGTATTAATTTTCCTGCCATCTTACTCAGGATTAATGGGATACAATACAGGCCCATTCCTGGTAGCCGGTTATTTGCCATAATGATCACACTTGTCACAACGTAGTGGTAGCAACGTGACAGACCGTGAATATGATGGATTAGCCCTGACGCCAGTTCTGCACGTCGGAGGACCCTGTACCTAGGCAGAGGGTGCTCCATCCCCAGGCCGGGGAGCGTGAGGAGCGGTCCGGGAGAAGACGTCACAGTGCCTGTCTCCCATTATTTATTGACCGAACATATCCAGTTCAGAGGTCTCTAGGCACATGTATATTTTTTAAGAGCACAGCACAAATCAGATTTATCAGTTTCAGCCAAAAAATCTCTCCCATAAAGTCAAGATGGCACCAAGCCAAGAGTTTTGGATCTCAAGCTGAACTTCCCCTCCATGCAAGCATGTTCAGATTGAGGGGCTTGGTTAGACCCAACATAAAGATAATGGCAGGGTCACAAAATTTTGATTGGTGGGTTGATTTAGAGTCATTTTTTCCACCACAAAGATAAAATAGCAACCCTTCCAAACAAATCCGCAAGGCAAAAGTACGGCCACGCGATCAGTGGTCTCTAGACAGCGTAACAGCTCTGTGAGTGCTGAGCACCTCAGGACTGCAGGGAGCAGATAACGTATACCCAACGGGCCTATCCCTTGGGAAGTAGGGAATTTTCCAGCTAGGGCTGGCCCCACTGGATCGACAAGGTCATAACTGCAAGGATTTGATTGCATACCCTTGGCACGTGGTGGCAGGAGATCAGCACCAAACCCAGCTCCACGCCGAGCCCGTTCCCCAGTGGATGGGCCCTGCGGCAGCTTTGCTGGAGGCTGCAGCAGAGCTCAGCCTTCTCAGCTCCCCGGCTGCACGACGAGGAAGCTGATGGGGAGCCGATAGCCTGGAGCCTTTCCAGGCTCACAACGTCTTGGCTCGCACTCCCCGCTTTCCTAGCTCCGAGGCAGTCCATCAGCCGGGCCAGCCTGGAGCTGCGGCTCCCTGGCTTTCCAGGATCTCCAGCTCCAGGGCTGAGCGGCTGGTGAGCTGCCCTGGTGAGCTCATCCCGGCAAGCCTTGCTCTGGGGCCTCCTTCCAGGGAACCACCGTGCTGTCCGGGGGTCTCGTTCCCTTTCGGGGGGACTTGCAATGTTTGTGGGCTTTGCTGTGCACCCGCACAAAGCCAGAGTGGTCGTGTTGCCTCACTGACCTCTCCAGCCGCATTTCGAGCCCACGCTTTTAACCATTTGCAAGGAAAAGGTGTGTCTGGGGGGAGAAGACAGGCTAAGGAGGTGGACGGGAGGATCTAGCTATAAATTTGCGGTGTCAGTGGCACAAATGAATTGCTCAGCCTCCTCGAGCCCAGCCGGGTCAGCAATGCAGAGGGGTGCGGGGCCCCCCGCCCCGGCAAGCAACCCGCTGCCACCTGGGCTCACCTGGGAGACGGACACGAGGGTTTGTCCAGGGTACTGCGAGGTCGCACTGGGCTCTGACTTTAAAGTGACCGTGCTGTCGGAGGTGGTAATGGAAGAAGGGGAGTTAGTGGCCGAAGTCGTAGACCCTGGAAGATAATCGTTACAGCACGATGAAGCAACATGGGAAAAAACATGTGTTCTTGAGGAAATTTGTATTTTAATGGCTGCCATCATATCTCATGGTATGATTAGACTGTTCTCTTACTCCCCCTCAGCTTCCTCAGGGTAAGGGCCCTCATTTGGCTCAAATATGCTGAGGAGGAGGAGGAGAAGGAAGAGGAGGAGGAGGAGGAGCCTTTCACAGCCTGGCAGCTTTGGTCTTTACACCAGCTGGAGGGGCAAATGCCGAGCGCGTCATGCTAACTTCCCCTCGGCCCTCAAACGCGCCATCCCCTGCCGTTTGCCCGTACCCGGGAGCTTTCCCACCAGCAGCTTTTCCCACCCCGGCTTTACATCTGCTCCAGGCCCCGGTGACAATAATAAAAGCACTTTACCTGTCGAGGTTTTGCCTTTGGTGATGTTTTTAGGCTTCCTTTTCCTTGTCTGGATGCTTTCCTTTTTCATGGCCAGAGGTCGTGGTACCTTGACATCCAAAAGTTTGGGATCATTAATATTGTATTTTGCTCAGATCCTTCCCACATGTGTTGCTTTCCCATTTACATGCTGCAGCTCACACAACGCACCTAAAGTCCTTGTCCTTCACTAAGTGCTATTTTTCTCTGCAACAGGCCTTGGCTGGAAGATGTATAAGGCTAACAGCTAAGGCTTTCCCACAAATTTTGTTTTTTCCTTTATTTCCTATTTTCCTTTTCCTGATTTATTAGTGACCTTTATGACAGGGCCCTATTAAATTACAGTGACAGCTGGGGCCTGCATGGCTTGGAGGGAACGGTCATGGGATACAGAGACTTTAACCTTTACAGCAGGAGTTTAGAGAGGCCTGTAGGGAAGGGCGAATTCTCCTCTTTGGCTCATGGACGTGTTACTGGTAGTTCCCATCCTTTGGGGATAAATGTTATCAGCCAACCTCCGTGCAGGCTCCTTGGCATCCTTCACACATGCTGAATTACCCCATCTAGCAGAAATATGCACTTTATCTCCAGTCCGGGTTTGGGCAGCTTCAGCTTCCAGCTCCTGGAGGCAGTTAAGCTTTTTTTCTTGGAGCAACCTGGCAAACCACCTAAGTAAGAGCCATCCAGAGCCAGAAATCTCTTCTCTATTCAGGTACCTCCTGACAGCGTTCCAGTTCCCCCTTTAATCTCTTTTGGATAACCTAAGTAGAGTGATTTAGCTGCTCCAGGAGACAGGACTGGGTCTGGCTGCAGCTCTTTCGAGCCCAGTCTAGATATCCCGGACCGGGACGCGCTCAGACGG
Organism: Dromaius novaehollandiae; assembly: GCF_036370855.1. Lineage (NCBI taxonomy): Eukaryota > Metazoa > Chordata > Aves > Casuariiformes > Dromaiidae > Dromaius > Dromaius novaehollandiae. The sequence continues at coordinate 18,220,845 of NC_088113.1, forward strand.
GGCCCGTCCCGCCGCCAGCGCAGTCCTCACCCCGTGGAGCTTCATGTAGAGCCCGCAGGCGTTGCAGACGGGCTCCCCTTCGGCGTTCCTCCTCCAGAGCGTGGTGTTGGTGGTGTGGCAGTTCGTGCAACAGAGGCCAGCACGTCTGGACGAGGACTGCAAAAACGAGCAAGCAAACCAAACTCGCGTGAGTGCACGCACAGAAAAGACAGATTGGGAAGTTTCCTTCCAGAGAGGAATAAAATCCCTGATTACAACAATTTCCTGGAAAATGTGAAACACATAAGATAGCCAAATTCAGATCAAAGACATAGCAGTCAAGTGAGATCACTCCAATTTGCAACTGCTTTTTTACTGAGGTTGATAAACCTGGCAAATATCCTTCCAGCCCATTTCACAAACTTTCAGCAAATCTCCTCCAAATAATCATAACTCATAACACAGAGCACTTTCCTCCAAGAGATCCAGTGAGACGGAGAAAGAGTCTATGAAAACACCAGCCAGCCTTTAAGTGCACACGTTATGACCGCAGCAGAGAAGTGCCGTTGCTGTAAGTGAACTGCTCTCCTTTTCTGCTCTCAAAACTGCCATCAAAGTTAATAACATCCCAATTAATCTCTGTTTTAAGACAACTGGAATCAATTGGCTGAACTGAGCAGAACCAAACTGAACTGAACTGGCCCAGTCTGATGTGACAAGAAAGGTTATTAATTGTGCGTCTCACACATAATCTGTTCTCTTACAGACTGCTGAAACACCTTGTAAACATTAATTAATTACATATTTTGTGGGTGCAGTGACTGCTGACTCTGACACGCTAATGGATGTTTTAATGAAACATTAAATGAATTAAATGAAACATTTCCTTCTCCAAAAGGAGAAGGAAAATATTCTGGCAGAAGCAGCAGCCTCGGCTCTGACGCTGCACTCTGCGCTGCTGGGAAACGCAGAAGTCTCCATATCAAGACCTGTCAATTTAATTTGGCATTTCATTTTAATGTCTCTTAGCATTAGGCATTCAAACTATTTTAATAAGAGACTTAAGTACGTATGAAGATAGTGGTGACATAAGTGGTATCACAGGATCTGCACCTTCAGGTGTTTGAATATGTTCTTCAGCCTTGAGAAAAATCACTTTGATTCCTCTCAAAAACAGATGATAGGTGATGCAGGCAATGGAGAATGCCTGTTTGGGTTTTTTCCCATCATTGCTTGGTATCGTGATGAAGCAGCATGACGCATGAGGTAGGTTGAGTAGGAATAAAAACAAAATGTTTTTACAAGGTTGCAGTCAAATAAGGATCAGCTTTGAGTTTCAAAACGCAGAGGTGCCATGTCCAAGCTTTGAGTCACTGGTTGCTAAGCAAAGCAGTTTCAGCAACGATTTGCAAATAATTGCATCACTTCAGAAATTATTTATCTTTCAAGAAATGACCAGGCAAAAATAATACAGCCAGGTGCGAGCTGACAAGCCTGGTACAGAGGAGCACAAAGTCTCCCTAGCAATTCTTGTCCCTAGTAGGGGACGTGGTATCGCGGTGAGATCCTGAATCGGCTACGGAGCTACTTCCAGGCGTCTCAGCTGCAGGGGCCGCGTTGTTCTCCCCTGCCGCCAGCACGGCCCCGGCCCCGCCAGCTGCTCAGCACCTCCCTCTGCTCCGTGGGGAAGGAGCCCTGTGGTCGGCAGCCCCCGAGCCCGGTCCCGGGGCGGCTCCCGCTGCAGCAGAGGGGGAATTTGGGAGTGCTCGGCCCCGGGCTGGCCGTGCCCGGTGAGGACCTGGGGAGACCAGACCCGTCATTGCCTGGGAGCGGAGGGAGGCCAATGCAGAGCCCTTTGGAAAGTCCCAAGATTTCTCGTCGCTCGCAGGCACCGGGGAGGGAGGGACGCCCTGTCCCTATTTCACGCGGCGCCTACAGCCGAGGTGGGACTAGGACGGGCACCGCCGGCGGCCCAAGGCCAGCGCCAGCCCTGCCCGAGCCGTCCCTGCGCTGCCGGAGCCGCCGGCCGCGTGGCACCACCCGCCCACGCTCCGTCCTCTGTGCTCTTCAAGGAGCCCAGGAGCCCAGGAACCCACCTCGAGGACAAAACAGCCTGGATAAACCCCGCCGCCCTCCGAGAGCCAGTCCCCGCGGCACAACTTGCCGATTTAGCGAGGAAGAGACAGTCAAGGCTACCCCTGCTCACTGAAGGACGAGGATACAATACGTTATTGCTGGTTTCCCAGCAGATCCCCTAAAAGCAAGTGCGTTTCTGCCAGCCTCCACCCGGCCTGCCTTTGTAGCGTTCTGACCTTGTCTAGGAAGTTGTTGACTTCAACATTGTGCTCCGGTGTTTATTTATACAAATGCAGTGTACGCTCAAACAAAAACTCTTTGCGGACCACGCTCGACAGCCAGCTGCTGCTGCTGAGCTCGAGGAGTCAGTAGTTGGTGCACATTGAACCAAACGCGTGTTGCCGCTGCCGGGGAGCCCAAGGAGCTCAGAGCCGGTGGGGCAGGTCCCTCGGAGGGAGCCCAACGCCAGCACAGACTTTGCTTCATGACCTCCTCAAAAGTGGAAGTGAAACCTTGGGGGTTTCATGGGAAAAAAGAAGCCTCTGAACTCCAAGAAGATTTAATCGATGCTTCTTTGCCCCCCCTTGCCAGGCAAGGAGCTGGTTTTGATAGAAAAGAGGCTGCAGCAAAGCGTATTGAGATACCGGAGTTCGGTGAGCTACGGTGGCATGTTGCCTCACCTCCCAAAAGCAGGCAGGGCCGAGGGGGAGGCTCAGAGCCCAGCAAAACACATCCGCATCGTCTGAAATTCGCCTTTGCTGGCCTGGTTCTGGGCAAAACCACACCTCAGAGGACTAGTGAATGGCAGGAACCAACGGCAATGGGAAAACTAAGCAACACACAGCATCACTGCAGCCACCACACTAGATTCCCACCAGTTTGCACCAGATGATGATCAATCCCGTGCCCACTCCCTGCAGAAGTGGCACCAAAACCACTAAGTCTTGCAAACTGTAAAAAAAGGACAGACTGAAAAAAACCACTGAGCCCTGAGTGCAAAAGATGCCTCCAATTAGTCCTTTTGCCCAGCGCTGTGCGGAGCTTGCTGAGCACACGACGAGCACTGCATCTGCCCCTCGTGTGCCGCACCGCGAGATGCAGCTCTGGGCCTAAAACGCTGCCGCGTTAGCAGAGGTTCATGCCCACGAGTGCAGCCATCCAGCCCCAGGGGCTGCTCTTGGATGGTGAGGGTGACTTGACCTTTAGGACTGGGTCTAAGGTATCACGTGGTGAAACACAGCAAGAAACTTTGGATAGGGAAGGTTCTGCCTAAAATGACATGCTGCTCCCATCCTTCTCCAAGATAATTCCTTTCTGCTGAAAACCGGATTCGGTCGGCAGCAAAATGGCTGTCCCTGCTACATAGAGGACGTTGCCTTATCACAGAAAAAGAAACAAAAAGAACTGAAAACTATACTATGAGCGCCAGCCCCCTCCCACGCACAAGCGGGCGGACTGCTACCGGGCTGCCGCACGTCGTTCCTGCCGTGTCACACGGGCCATGTGCAATCGCCAGTGCAAGACGCCCGGCACCTTTTTTCAGTGGGACTTTGCTTTGTAAAAACAGAAGTCAGAATAACTCGTAAAGCAGTATCCAGTTACAGAGCAAAGGTCATAATGTAAAGGACAAAAGCGACCGTTTTTTGCTCTCTGCGTCTGTATCTCACGGCATTGTGAAACAGCCTGTTTCAATGGCCGGTTGTGCTCCCAGCGCAGCAGTCCCACTGCGTTCACCACCTTCTCAAACGGCGTGCGTGAGATTACGCGGTGGCATTGCACAGGAGACGTCCCACGCAGTGCAAGTCGACTGGGGAAGGAAGCATCCGAAAGCAGAGGCAGGCAGGTAGCTGCCCCCGTGGCGGGTTTGCTCTGGGGCACCAGAGGAATTACACCCCCAACTTTTCAGTGGACGAGGAGCGTTTTCCCCAAAAAGAAAACAGCAGATCTTAGCTAGCATGAAGCAGAGGAGATCCCGCAGCCGTAAGTGAGGACCCGCCTGCGGGGAGGGCAGGGCACCCCCGACTCCCCGCTGGGCACTGCACCTTGCAGCACACGCCAGCACCCTCCCGACCACCCTCGGCGGGTCCCTTCCTCCGGCAGGGCAGCACTTGCTGCAAAACGGGATTTCAAACCCCTCAGGAAAATCCGTGACTTTGAAATGCTTCGTTCCAAAATCAGGATGGAAAGTCAAAATTGCAGCCCCTTTTCTTTCCTATACAACAAAATCTCCTCGGGTATTTCCTCCCAAACTTACTGAGGCTTTTCTCTTCAATAAGAACTGACTCCTTCATTTGGGCGTTATCATTATTCTCCTTCCTAATAGTCAAAACAATAAAAAGGCTGAAAGTGCTTCGATAATTCCCAACCAGATTTGCTCATCCCCGGGAAATATCTTAATCCTCCGCGTGAGCATTCTCCAGCAGAAAATGGTTTGCTGAAAAACGCCCAGTGGATGCCACCGCGGCCGTGACGGATGAGCAAGCAGGGGTTCACCGGCGGCCCCCAAGGCGCTGGGGTCCCCGGGTGCTGTGCCAGGCTCCCAGCGCCGGCGGCACGTATCCAGCGACGCGGCACGGGGGCAGGCAGCGTCCTGCCGACAGCCTCGCCGCGGCCAGAACGGGCAGCGGGAGGGTCGGCTCCCCTCCCGCATGCCGAAATAAAGTGCTTAATAACAGCGTGACCTATCTGCCTTAATTCCTTTGTGGAAAAGCTGTCGAAAAAGCCCTGAAAACGCAGCTAGCGTCACGTTTTGATGCCAGTCGTACGCCCAAATGCAGGCTTGGCTTTAAACCGTTTTGCACAGATCCTGCAATACACAGATCGCACTTGCTCCAAAGAAATCAGCGGCATAACTCTGAGATTCGCAGCCCAGCAAAGATCAGGGTCTGATGCTGGGATGCAGATTTAATTACATTAAAGGAGATCAGAAACATTCTGATAACACAGGTAAATCCCATTGGATAATGCAAAATGTTTCGCAGAAATGCATCCGTTTCGATGTCACCACAGAGCAGAACGAAACTGCTTTCCCACAGAGCCACTCACCGCTCCTTGCTTTTGGTAAATGCAGAGTTACATTCATGGTATCAGAAGCGGAATGAAACATTTTCCTCTATCCCAAATTATTTTTACGGATTTATTAACCAGAAATTTGCTGCTCTTGGATTATTGCTAATAATTTGTTTTGCAGCAGGAAAATGAATGCCCGAATACAGCGGGAGCGAGACGCGAAGGAGCTCCCAGCTGCTCCCAGCGCCAGCCCCGAGACAAACATCCTGTTTGCCATGACTCTGCTGATGACAGGCTCCGAAAGCAAAACTGTTACCACCAAATTTAAACATCCCAAAGCGACTGTACAAATAAAGTACGCGCCTTTCCTCTCTCACGATGAGAGCCCAATTGCAGGAAGCCCAGTGCCATGTCGCGGGAGAATTAATGCGTTAACCTGCACAGAAACCGGGAGCTCACGAGCGCCCGGCCGCCCCGCGGCAGATGCAGCAGGGCCTTCCAGCATGGTCGCCGGGCCTCATCCTGCTCCCACAAACCCGCCTGGGCCAGCTCAGGGTTGGTCCCTATCTCCTGTCCAACTGCTGTGCCTAGACCACGCGTGTCTGCATGAAAAGATAGGAAATAATAGAAGGAAAGCAGCTGGTCCACGGAGCTGGGAGAAGCCCGCAGAGCCCCGTTTGTCCCCGGGCCGCCAGCACGGCCACCGGCCCCCTCGGCTCAGCTGGGCCCAATCCTCTCCGCGCAGCCCCAGGACCCCTCCGGTCCCCGTCCGCCCGTCTCCGGGCTGCGGATCGGCCGTGTCGGGCACAACCCCCCGCTCGGCTTCGCCCCGCTCCTCCCGACTCAGGCTGCCGAGGGACCGCGACAAGCGGCTCCTGCTCATTTCGGGAGCGTTTCACGTGCGGCAGGACCCATTCTGCCTGCGGAGGGCTGGCGCGGCGGATCCGTCCCCCGAGCCGAGCGGGCCCCACCGCGGGCATCCCCCGGGTCGCGTGGCCGCGCGGATCCTGCCCCGAGCCCTCCCCGCCGTCCGGCCCTTGCAGCCCCGGGCGTTTCCCCTTCTTACCAGCCTCTTCTGCGGCTTGAGCGGCCGGTTGATGCCGTTCATCTTGTGGTAGAGCCCGCAGGCGTTGCACAGGTAGTGGCCGGTGCCGTCCTTCCTCCAGAGCGGCGTGGACATGGCGCCGCAGTTGACGCACTCCCTGCCGTCGCCGGGGAACTCCTCCAGGTACTCTGCGGGACGGAGCCGCGACGCCGCGGTCAGGAGCCGCCCGCCGCGCCGGGCCACCGCGGGGACCCCGACCCCGGAGCCCGCCGCCACCCTGCAAAGCGCATCCCACCCTGCGGAATTAAACCATTCGTCGTCCCCCCCCCGGCCTTCTAAAATTTTGCTTAAAGACACAAAAATGCCCCCGCCGAAAGACCGCCGAGGGCTGAGCGCGGGACGGCGGAGCCCACCCGGCGCGGGGGCTCCTGGAAAGCGCGCCGCTCTCCCTGCCCCGGCTGCAAAAATAAAACATCGCCGCGGTGTTATTGCAAGATGATAAGGGGGGGCGAGGGGGGGGACTTCCCTGATGGCAATCGCGGCGCGGTGCTGGCTGCCTGGCGGCGACGGCCAGGCTGGGGACGGGCTCCGGCGGGGCGCCGCGGCCGCGCATCAATCACCCCGCGGGGCGCGGGGGGGGCTGCCCCCCCCTTTACTCCCCTCCGCGGGGTTTTTCCACCGCCCCAAACTCCCCATCAGCGAGGCTTTTTCCGGCTTTTCTTTTTTTTTTGCCTGAAAACCCCCGGGGGAACCCGCGGAGCCGCCCGCGCCCGAGCAGCGCCTGCGGCTCGCCCCTGCCCTGAGCCCGGCTGCAGGCAAAGGGGCAGCCCGGAGCCAAGCCAGCAGCCCCGCGATCTGGAGCCTCGTCCCTTTGCCCCCTCCCCCTTTCCGTCTCTTTTTTTAAAATAACTTCCTCTGTCTGGAATGCTATTTTCTTCCTAAGAAAAATACACTCTTTTTTTTTTTTGCATCTTCGAAAGTATTAAAAATGATCCAACGGAAAGAAAAAAAAAAGGAAAAGGGAAAAAGAAAAATAAAAAAGGAAAAAGAAAAGAGAAAAAAGGAACAAAGAAGTGAGAAAACAGAAAAAAAAGAAACGGAAAAAATCGCAGGATTTCACTAAATGAAAAAGCATAGTTTACGCTACTTAAGAGCGGTTTACACTATTTAAGAGCAAAAATAAACTGCGGGGACGAGGGAGCTCGGCGTCCCAGGCACCAAAGCCTCAAATAAAGGTGAAAGCAGTATTTCCGCGCCGTCTCCCCGGCGGAGCAGCGCGTTTCCCCGGCGGGGCTCGGCTCTGCACAACGAATTTCGGGCCGCGGCAGCCCCGACGGGGCCCGGTTGAAGCCGCCCGGCCCCACGGAGCCGGAGGGGGGGGAACGGCTTTTCCAGGGCACCGGGAAAGTCCGGGAGCCGCCGCCCGGCACCTCCCGCGGGGCAGCGCGGCCGCGGCCGGCGCTCGCTGGGGAGGGGGCCGCTTCCCTGCTTTACTTTGTTCTTAGGCTTAAAGATAAGATAATTCGGGTCACCGCAGTAAAGATGATAACGCGGCCGAGATCTTGAAGTGGCTTTTAAAGGACTTTTCAAGCCACCACCGGCGCGGGAGGGCGGAATAGCCCGGGGTTATAAACCGTGCGCGCGGAGTTCTTTTAAATCAAGATCCGAGCAAACAAAGTTTGCTCGGGACTTGATTTAAAGGGACTCTCCGGTGTGGATGGAAACGAATTGAAGTGGGTTTTATTGTTCAACGCCTGACTGCGTTTCACTGTCTCTGCAAAGGCCGCAGACTGATGCAGCTGGGGACCTGTTTGGGCGAAGGCGAATTAGGAGACCGAGAGTCTGTTCAAATATAAACTAATTTACCACAATAAATTACTTAAAAGGGAGGGAGCTATAAATCTGCCCTGCTAATTTAAACACAAGGGTAAGTATTGAAGCACAGGCACAAAGTCGATATTGTGGGAAGGAGATATCACCGGGGGGAAGGGGTTGAACAGCCTCCGCTCCCCTGTCCTCCGCGGGAATTGCTCGCTTTGAAACGTGTTCTTTGCCCTCCGTGTAACACACACACACACACCCCCACACACCCGCCTGTGCCCGGCACGGCAGTGTCGGACCATCTTTTCCTCCCTTGATAAAAACTTTTCCCTCCCTCCCCTTGTTTCTGGACCTGTCCCGGGGATGGAAACGGGGCAGAAACGCGCTGCTCCCCGCAGGATCGGGCCACCAAAAAGCCGGGGGGGGGGGGGTTATTGCGGCTGCCACTGCGGGCCGACAGCGGCGTTTCCACCGCCCTGCCCCTGCTCCCCCTCCCAGCCTCGCCAGCACCCCCAGCCCCGGGGGCAGCCCAGCCCCGACGCCGCGGCGAGGGGCGGCGGCGACCTACCGAAGGTGGATCTGCGGCCGGGCAAGGCCGCCTGCCTCGTCTGCAGGCTGTGCAGCACGCTGCTCTCGAAGTGTCCGGCCGTCCAGGAAGGAGGTATCTCGGGGGTCACGTAGGCGGGGTAGGGGCTGGAGTAGGATCCGTTGACCGAGCGCACCAAGGCGTTGCCGTACTGCTCCCGGCCCCCGCCGCCCAGCAGCAGGGGCCCCTGGTAGGCGCCGTCGCGGCCCGGGGGGCTGCCGCCCGGGGGGCTGTGCGGGTAGGAGAAGCCCGACGGCGGGTGGGGGCTGCCGGCGTTGAAGGCGGCGGGCTCGCCGCCGCCCTGCGCCCAGCCCGCGGGGCTGCCCAGGGGGCCCTGGGGCGGCTCGCAGCCCTGCAGGTAGGGCAGCGGCTGCAGCACGGACGGCACCCGCGTGGTGGGCACGTAGACGGGCGAGGCGGCCGACGAGTGCAGGAAGCTGCCGGAGTCGTGGGAATACGCCGGCTGGCCATGGTTGGGGGCGAGGGCCAGGCCCTGATACATGGTCCGTCCGCGGCGGCGGCGGCGGCGGCGGCTCAGCGCCCGGCGGGGAGGGCGGCGCGGCGCCCCGCCAGCTGCGCCCAGATGTGGCCGCGGGGCTCACTCGGCGGCGCCTGCGGGCAGAGCGGCGGCCGTGAGCGCCGCGACGGCGGGCCCGCACCTGCCCGGCGGCGGCTGCGGCCTCGGCCGCCCGCGGTCCAGCCCCCCCGCTCCCTCCCCGCCGCCCAACCGCCGCGCCTCTGCTCCGAGCGGAATTTTTACCCCCCCTTTAAACTTCCCTCCGACCCGATCGATCTCAAGCGGAGGGGAGTAAAACGCGGCGGTGGCCGAGCCGCGGCGAGAAATAATCTCGCTGGAGACGGGGAGAAGCGCCCACCTGGGGCACCGATCGCTCCGGCCCGGAGCCGCTTTGGCATTTCCAGGAGCAGAAAAGAAAAAAGAAATCAAAAATATTTTCCTTCCCTTCGTTTTTTTTGTTTATGTTTTTTTTCCCCGAGGGCCTGGAGCGCGCCCGTGGGCCTGGCGCGGCGGGAGGGCAGCGGGCCGCGGCGCAGCGGGGCTCGGCCCCGGCCCCGGCCCGCCACCGCTGCTGCTTTCGGGGGAAGTAGCCAAACGGCGCAAACGCGGCCTCCCCGTGCGGCCGGATCCCCCGCCGTTAAAAGGGGAGCTGAAGCTGGGCAGCGCGGAACCCCCCCGCCCCGACCCCCGTTTCTCCGGGGCTTTTGCAGGCCGGGACTCACCTCGCAGCGGGCCAGGAGCGGAGCCGGGCATGGCCGGGTGGGCATGAAGCTGCGTTCAGACCATCCAGGGAAATTCCAGGAAAAAAAAAAAGAATTAAAAAAAGAATAAAGAAAGTTTACCGGGGAGGGGGGGTGGCAAAGAAAAGAGCCCCGAGGCAGAGCGGGGCCGCTGCCGCCCTCCCCCGGGCCCTCCCCTCGCCGTCTCCCGTGGGGCGGCCGCGCCGCGGGTGCGTCCGCGGCTGCTCGCGGCGGGGAAGTGGCGGCGGCGGCGGCGGCGGCGGCTCTTTACGGCGGGCCCCGGTGCGGCCCGGCCCACGTGACGGCCGGCGGGGTAGCCCCGGTCCCGGCGAGGATTGGGTGCCTCCCGCCCGGGGGGACGGGATAAGCCCCGCCGGCTCCGCTCCCGGCGGGGGGGACCCGCCCGCCCGCTCGCCCCCGGCGCGGGGCCGCGGAGCGGGGGGCAGGATGCGGCCCCGGAGGGCGACCCGCACTGCCCCGGCCCCCCCGGGCTGAGCCCCCCCCCGCGCAGGGACGGAGGTGTCTGCCCGCCCCCGCGGGGCCCGGCTGCCTCCCCCCCCGCCGCCGGGGCCAGCCTGGCGCCCCCCGCCCCTCCCCGCGGGCCCCGGCCGCCGGCGGAGCCTGCAACAAACCGAGAACTTCCCGACGGGGTTTCGGGCCGGGGCGGACGCGGCGGGCACCTTGCTGCTGCGGGCGGGCGCTCCTGCTCCTCCTCGCAATAAAAGCCATAATAAAGAGGGACCGGGGGGGGGGTCTCCCCGGGGGGGCCGGAGCTCCCCAAACGGCGAGTTTCCTCCGCGGCCCGAGGCCCGGCCGGCGCCGGGGAGACGCTGGCAGCCGGCGGCGGCGGGGCACGGCCGTGCCCGGGCAGCGGTGCCGCTGGGCCGGCGAGGCTCCGGCGGCACGCCGCCCCCTCGGGGGTGGCACATCGCCCCGTCGGGGGGGCACACCGTCCCGTCGGGGGTACACACCGTCCCGTCGAGGGGGCACACCGTCCCGCCGGGCAGCACACCGTCCCGTCGGGGGGGCACACCGTCCCGTCGGGGGGACACACCGTCCCGTCGGGGCTCCCCGCGCCCCGCTGGGCTCCGGCCGGGCTCTCCGAAAAACGGCAAAAGCCGCCGACGGCTCCCGGCCGGCCGCAGGGAGGGAAGGGGCGGCGGGAGCGAATCGGGGCTTGCGGCCCCGGCGAGCTGCTCCCGGAGCCCGGTTAATTCGGCCGATTAAACCTTCCGCCGCTCGCCGTGGCCCCGGCCCGCCGGCCCCGCTCGCTCCTCCGTATCTGCGAAACGATTTCATCGTGATCGGGTTTCGCCTTCGGGGCGTGCGGGGAGCATTTCCGCGCCCCGCTCCGCTAACGCGCAGGCTTTGCGCGGACTTTTTCCTGCTGGGACACGCGGAGCAAAAGCCGCGGCGCGTCTCGCCCCGCTCTCGGCTCTATTCACGGGGCGGACAGAGCCCTGCAGCCGCCAGGCCTCTGCCGGCAGGATCAGGCCCTGCTCGGCCATGGGAGCCGTCCCGTTCCGTGGCGATGCTGCCCCGGCACAAGCCGGGCCGGCGCTGAGCCCTGCGCGGGGGTGCGCGGCCGGCTCCGCGGGGACCGGCGCTGCGGGGAGGGTGGGAAATCTCGGCTCCAAAATAAACTGGTGCAGGAATGCCAGCTATTTCCCTCGCTATAATGCAACGTAACTGGCTGGAGATGTGTATTTATTTGCTTGCTGCGTTCAGCCGAGAGCCGCGGCTTACCACTAGCGGGGTATCCCGGTGCCCTCCGAGCAAAAGCAAAAAAAAAAAAAAGAACCTGCGGTAAAAAAAGAAAATAACAACACGGGACCCTCCTGCTCGGCTGCCTCCCGCCTGCCCAGCCAGACGCGTCGCCGTGGAAAAGCAACACCTAAGCCTCCGCCGTGGGTAGCCGTACTCGCAGCTGAACGACTTGCCGCAGTTTCTTTCATTTCATTTTAATTCGTTGCAAGCGGGTTGAAGCCTTCGGGCTCGCCCATTCCCGCAAACCCTCGAATTTCCGAACTTTACAATTTCAAGGTGTTATTTAATTGCGATTTATTTTTTTAAAAATGCGTGCGAGCTTCCCAGTCGGTTACCGACAGCGCTAAAATAAATGTGAAAACGCTGCAAGCAGCGAGGCGCTGTCGAAATCCGCAGAGATTTGCGCAGGGCGCCCGGTCCTGCGGAAGGGAAGCGGGGGTCGCTGACACGCGTGGACGTGCTCCGCGCGGGTGTTCAGCCCCGTCCGGTTTGCGATTTTCGGCCGAAACGCTTTCGCCCCGCGGTAGTTTTAGCTCAGCTCCGGCAGCCGGACGGCGGGGCCGGGCAGCGGCGCGGCCGCCCCCCCCCCCCCCCCCCCCCGCGAGCAGCGGCGGCCCGAGGCCACGGCGATGGGCGACGGGCGTCCCGGCGGCTGCGCGGCGCGGGTGCGGAGCGGTGCAGCCGGCAGGTGCTGCGGCCCCGCGGCTTTCCCAGCGCGACCTGCGCGAGTTTTTGCGCCGCGCTCCGCCGAGCCCGTGCAAAGCTGGGGAAGGCGATTGCGGAGCCGAGACCCCCCCCCGTTTCACGCGGGCTGCGCGGATGCCACCGATGTGCGTGCCCGGGCCGCGGCGAGCGCGGGTGGGGGGCGTGGGGCCTCCGCGGTGCCCCGCCGGCTGCGAGCCCTCGGGAAAGGCTCGGCGCGGGTGACGCTTTCGCTGAACGGGGGTGACGGGGCACGTCGGGGCTGGTCGGGGCACGGGGCTGCTCGGGGCAGGCCAGGCTGCGAGCCCTGGCTGCCCCCGGGGCACAGACGGGCAGGGTTGCCCCGGCGCTGCGTGCCCCCGAGGCTGCCACCTCGAGGGACACCCCCGACGTGCCCGGGCCGCGGTGGGCTCCCCCGGGCAGGGTGCGGGGCGCTCGGTCCCGGCGTTGGGTGGGACACGGTGGGGGGGACCCGACGTGCCGCGCAGCCGGGCACGGGGCGCAGGAGGTCTCTGCCCGGGGCCCGGCTCACGGCGAGGTTAGACGGGCACAAGGAACCCTAGTGCAAGCAGCGGGGCAGGTGCTGCCCGGAGCCCCCTCCTCCAGCCCCGACGGCAGCAGGGGCAGCGGAAAGGCCTCCCGGGGCAGCCCGGTGCCACCCGACGGCACCGCCGGAGCTCTGCGCTCGCCCCTTGCCGGGCTCAGGGCCCGTTAGACGGCAGGCTCGGACCTGGCCCTCCTCTTCCAGGGGGTTACGGCCGCTTTTTTTGCGGGAAGGAGAGGCAGGACCGGGGCTTGGGAAGGGCTCGCCGGCCCCTCTGCCCCGGCGAGGCAGCGGTCGGCTCCGGCTGGGGGCGAGCGGGGCGGGTGCGGCCCCGGGGGAGGCCCGGCCCCTCCAGGTGAGCCTCCCCGGCGGCCCCGACAGACTGCCCGGCGCCCCGGCCCTCGGCCCTAATCCCGCTCCGGCTGATTTGTGAGTCCTGCGCGGGGGCGGGAGCGGAGGAGAGCGCTGCCCGGGGACGCCCCAGCCCCGCGGGGTGGGGGTGGGGGGGGGCTGAGCTCCCCTCTCCCAGCAAAGGCCGAGTTTAAAAAAAAGAAAGAAAGAAAAGTGGAGGGAGAAGGGCAGAAACGTACCCGCTCCCGCTGCGCCGGGCAGGCGGGAGGCGAGAGGCGCCTCGGATGGGGACTCGCGGGGCTCGGGTCCCCCTTCGGTCTATGGGGGGTGGTAATTAATTAAATACATTTCCCCCCCCATCCACTTCCCACGGGCTGGAGCATCCTGCTCCCGGGAGCCGGCAGGTCCGATCGAGCCGGCTCTGCCCCCGGCCCCGCTCCCGGTCCCGCGCCGCGCAGCCCCGCTGCAAAGCGAAACCCATCGAGTATTTCGCTCCGGCAGCCCCGGCCGGCAGCACCCGGCCACTTTCCAGCTCTGCCCCCGGTTCCCAAACGAACAGCCCGGGGGGGAGGCCGAGCTCCCCGGGGGGGGCGCTTCCAGGCCCGGTGGGCTGGGAGCGGGGGCACCGTCAGAGGGGACCGACGGGAGGAACCTGCGGGGTTTGCATCCCACAGCCCGCGTCCTCCCGTCCCCAGCCCCTGGTCTGCACCTCCCCATTTGCACCCCCCATACGCAACGCCTGGTCTGCACCCCCGACACACACCTCCTCGTGTGCCCCCCCCCCCACACCCCGCCGTGTGCATCCCCCCTCCGTGTGCATCCCCCTTCCTCTCCCCAGCCCCTGCCTACCGAGCCGCCG